>NW_026442050.1:1487500-1960258 GCF_026898425.1 Galleria mellonella
TTAGAAACTTTACTAAAAAAAAATTGCTGTATATGATTTTTTAACCATTCTGAAGTGATGCGTTTTTATACACTCGGCAATTGATTTTTATTTGATTTTTTATACAACATAGATGGCAAACAAGCATACAGCCCGTCTGATTTTAAACGGTCACTGTAGCTTTATTATTTTTATTTATATAGCAAATTACTTATCAATAATGTCTCTTGAAATCGAATGAATGATGGCTTCATCATAATGCCAACAGCATACAACATAATCTCGCCGTCTTTATAGGTATACGTTGAGCAGCTAGTATATGCATGAGAGGCTTAGTACGAAAAAGAGAGTCCAATTTACATTTTTTTTACAACACAGAGGGCAAACGAGCATACAGCTCACCTGATGGTAAGTGACTACCGCCGCCCATGATCACCCACAACACCAACGGCATTGCAGGTGTGCTGCCGGCCTTTTTGGTATAAGCTGGCGGGGTACTAGTGACAGACGAAAGGTGAGGAGAAGGGTCATTCGTTACAGTGGTACATTGTAACAAATTCAGATCGATAGATTTCAAGGTGGACCACGAGATCGACCTGACTTGGTGTTGCTAGCAATGAGTCCGCTACATCTCATTGCTAGTAAACCCTCCCTCCACAGATAAGCATTATTTTCCATATGATGGAATGAGAATACAAAGTGACACTCCATTTCATTCCAATGACGTTTGACTATATTTATTTATTAATTTATTAAACTTTAATACACCTAGAAAATGTATATGGCGGACTTAACACTATATATGAGATGCTTACGAGCATAAAGCAGAATATAACGTAACCTTTAAGAAAAGAGCATATTCCTTTTTAAAAGGCCGGCAGCATACCTTCAATGCCGTTGGTGTTGTGGGCGATCATGGGCGGTGGTAGTCACTTACCATCAGGTGAGCCGCATGCTCGTTTGCCCTCTGTGTTGTAAAAAAATATATAAAAGAAGAATAGTAGAAAATAATATTTTATACTAAGCCGCCTTGCTAGTAAGCTTTTGTATAACATTATTTATTCTATTCTTCTTATGGGAGAAACCCTATTTTAGTATTTTTTTATTTCTCCCTATAATGTGTGGAAACCCATGCCCAGCAGTGGGATAAGAGTAAAATGACAAGAATATAACTATTCTTAATCCACTGTTATCACCATTACCTTCATTCCGTAAAGAAAAATAGCAATTTTAATCTGAACATAAGCCTCCTCCTTGAGGGAGGGGTGGGGGGGGGGGCTTGCGAGTAGTTGCTACGCTTGGCAGGCGGATTGGCAACTTCAGTTAGGCTTTAGAGATGTTTTAAGAGGGACGCTGCTGCCCATCCCTCGTCTTCCCTAAGTCTATTTTACGATACCCAAGGGAAAGAAAGGGGTGGCCTATTCTATGCCGGGACCACATGGCATTATACGTTTATATCAATATTCTTTAATTCTGCATCTAACTCTATTCGCTCAAGTATCACAAAGTCCGTTTTAAATGCTAATTCCTAAACGCAAAACTATTGCCGCATTAGCTTGATCTTTTTTTGGTATCTTCCTTCATAAACAGGGATCAGGAGCCTTACCCTTTCGCTATAAATCTGGTGACCCCCACCCCTCCCCACAGGCCGCGAGGTGGTTTTGAATGGAGATTGAGCCAATTAAAGTAATCGCCGTAACAGTCGGCGTTGCCTTGGATTAGTTCTGTGGAAACAGGGGGAGTGGAGTCGATTTAGTTCTACATTATTCATGATTTAGTTTACACGTAGGCCGTGCAAGACCTTGGGTACCTCTGTCCCATTCGTGTTTTACCATGAAGCATCGTTTTTGCTTGGCTGTCCTTTAGTTAGAAAGGTGGTATATGGCAGTGAATTTACAGGGTACAGACGCGTAACACTTTACTTCTCAGGAATGGCAACTTATGGGGGATTTCATGGGCGAAACATTACACTCTGTTATCTTCACGGTACTGCTCATGTCTTAAAACGACGGTTACCACTTTCCATCAGGTGGGCTGTCAGTTTATTTGCCATTCTAAGGTGCATAAAAAAACGTAGGCTGGATCGTCGCTATAATGGCAGGTCTCTGTTATTTCTCGGTCCGAACTCGGTATGTTAAGTAGAAATAATTCGAGATTAATTGAGACTTGAATGTAATGGGACTGGACTGTAATATAGTACAGGCATTGGTCGCGTACTGCTACTCGCGACACAGCCGTGAACCGCGGTCATAAATAAGGACTCCTATTGAATTTGAAACTAGTCGGGCATCCCCGAATTTAAAACATAAAGCCTTCTCGTGCCGTAAGAGATGACTAAGAGAATTTAGTAGTCGAGGGATGAGACTTTAAGAAGAGTCTTTACACACTCTTAAAACACCATTAAAGCCTGCCTGCGGTTACCAATCCAAGCCAAGCGTGGCAACTACTGGCAAAACTCCTAATAGGAAGCGACCTATGTTCAGCAGCACAATTAAAGCAACAGTTAAAAGCAGGCATGATGATGGTCATGATTCACGATAGTTATTCAATGATTTTACATATTATTTCTTACGTTATATTTTTTTCTCAAATCAGAGAATGAATTAAGATCGCCATCTTGTCTATAATGCTGATATTAGTGTACAACTGGCCTTATTGCGACAGTTGGAAACGGTCGCTGTTCTAAATGCATTCATTGATTGGGTTACGTTCAACGAGATTAATCAGCGCTGAGTGCTAAAAGGAGGAGTTTAATAATTCATCTCTATTTTCTTTATGTGTATGTATGGAGTCTGCTTAGGGTTAAGGAAAAGAGACAAATTATTAGAACTATTGGGGACAGAAGGGGAAAAATGTTGGGACACTTGATACGACACGACGTATTTATGAACATTATAATGGAAGGTAAGTTAGAAGGAAGGAGGGGAAGAGGGAGACCAAGGTTACATGAAGCAGGTCAAGGAAGTAGTTGGTGTCGTGTCGTATCAAGGGGTGAAGGGACTCGCTGAAAATCGTATTGAGTGGCAAGAGCTTCACCGATAAGAGCGCAGCTCTTAAATAGGATAGATAGATATATGTAGTCGATAGGGTTTATTTTTTAGAGGCACTATATTAATTTAGCGACAAATTAGAAACGAAACTACCACTTATTTGTCGAAATAAAACTCCTTGTTGAGAAATGAAATTTATACGATTAAGTTCAAAATTTAAATATTTTAAATATGTTAATGTTTTTTTTAGATAAAAAAGAAATATAGCGATACAAAATCGAAATTACAAACTAAACAATTCTTAAAGTTAATCCAATCTAATCAAGTAATAATAAAGTAAGTATTTAATGAAATGTAAGGAGTTTGCGTCGGCCGCTCGTCAATAGCGTCAAAAAATTAAAATAGATGGCGTCTCGATAGTTTTCTGTCCCACAGGATTAGTATCATACAATACAAGCAACAACTGAATCCTTTTATTTATTGCTATTTATTGTTATTGCATTCGCTCCGCTCATTTCTCTCTTCTAATATTGTCTTGGTATAAATTTCGCTTAACGTTTTGGCTGTTTGCTTGTTTTAAATATTATTGCTAATTAGCTGCTTGCATTTCCTGGATGCTTTTAGTAGATGAGATTTCTTTTACGGCGTCTCTTTTGGAAATAAAAAAATGTATGGAGATTGTCACGATTTTTGCTGTGGACGTAAATATGTTTTATGTGTTTAATTAATGTTGTTTGTATGGATGTTACTGTTTTAAATTATATATGTACTCCTCTTAGATTATATATAATAGATAGAATTTACCAGAGGGAGACTTTGTACAAAAGTCGATTGCTTGGGTACCTCTGTCCCATTCGTGTTTCTACCGTGAAGCAGTCGTGTTTGCATGGCTGTGTTTCGGTTTGAAGGGTGGGATATGGCGTGAATTTACTGGGTACAGAGGAATAACACCTGAGTCCTCAGGAATGGCAACGCATGGGGAGTATCATGGGCGAAATAGTATACTCTGTTATGACCATGGTACTGCTCATGTCTATAGGCGACGGTTACCACTTTGTATGCCATTCTTAGTTGTATAAAAAAAAATGTCGTAGATAGAAATGCTTCGAGAAAAGCGGGTCAACATTGGCATACAATTTTGCATGATAAATAGTTATGAGTTATTCCTTTATAACTTCAGTATTTATTTTGTCTTATAATTTTAGCATCTTTTTAATGCGTAAACACTCATTTTTTTTATTAAACAATCGCCATTTTATGCGTAAGTATATATAACACTTGAAAAGAAACATGTCAGCTAATTGGACGATTAGTAGACAAAAATTTTACTCGTTTTTGAAACTCGATACCTCTATTTATTTATTTAATTTTACACTTTATTGCACCAAGTAAAAAGAGAAATAACAAATACAGTAAATATTAATGAGAAGTGATACAAAAGGCGGCCTTATCGCTAAGCAATCTCTTCCACACAACCTTTGGGTAGAGGACATTGAGAAAAAGACCTAATAATCTAAGGTACTTCTATGTAAAATAATCGAAGATTATGTCCCACGAAAAAGCCGACTTCAATTGTGTTAAAACAGATTATTTTAATATAAGTACTACACTATTGAAAAGATTTTAATAAAATATCTATGGGTCCAATCTGTGAGTATATCTTTTTAGATGAGAAAAAAAAAACGAGAGAGACGGAGTTTTTTTTTTATGGGTGAAAATGGTATGGTAACCCCGCCTGCACTAACGGGATACGCTGGCGGAGCACCAGTGAAGGGTAATTGATGAGAATGAAAACAGGCCAGTTAGCCCATCATAATGAATTCATCAGGAATTAACCATGATAGTTTCCAGAGGGAACCGCGAGGAGGTCGACCTGGTTGGGTATATTGCTAGCAATGGGATTCTCAGTCTACATTACTAACAATCCCTTCCCCCTAGAGAGACGGAGTTTTGAGGTAACAAACATGTGAAAAAAAAATACAAGCGAATTGAGAACTAATTCGAATTGTCATTGAATATTTTTTTTATGTTTTTGATGCAATAAAGAGTTAAATAAATTAATAAATAATTATAATTAGAAATTTTTAGGGTAAAAAGAGTTTTCGTTCGTGGTTTTTATATTTGTGTTGGTTAGTTTATTAGTTATATACTAGTTATACCATCTGTCATTTTGTTAAAAAAAAAAAATTATTAAAAAAAAAAACAGTTAGGAGGTAATAAACATAAAAAAAATAATCGAATTCAGAACCTCCTTTCTTTTCCAAGTCTTTTTCTTTAATGGATGATAATGAAGTAGTGACCCCGCCCGTGCTATTGGTATACACTGCTGGGGCACCAGCGAGGGATGATAGGTGAGGATGAAGCAGGTCAGTTAGCCCATCGTGACAAATTCACTAATGAATCAATCACAATGGCTTCCAGAGGGAACCGCGAGGAGGTCGACCTGATAGGGTATATTGCTACTAATCCCCGTTTCTAATAATCCCTTTCTCCCCTCTTTTCGAAGTCAGTTGGAAGTACAGTTTAATCCACACATGGAACCTTTAACAGCTATCACTCACGTAACTATATCTCGACTGCGTTGGTAGGAGCGAAGTAATTCAAATGATTAGGTAGATTTATATGCGGCGGGTCGCGGGCCGCTGATATCGGCACTCGCTCCAACTCGCACATACCTTATGCGACAGCTTGAAGCGTTTTACCGCTTCCGTTAAATTACATGAAAATACTACATTTAGTAGCTGTGTAATTTTCAAAACGGCCCGGGTATGGATTTTATTTATTTATTTATTTATTTAAATAACTTTGGATTATGTCACATAGATTTAAATATTTTTTTAAGTAAATTTATTTATAAACATTTGTGACTAGTTATTCAAAAGGAAAAGTTTTTTTTTAATGGGTGAAAATGGATTGGTAACTCCGCCCGCGCTATAGGTATACACCGACGAGGCACCAGTGAAAGATGATAGGTGAGAATGAATGCAGGTCAGTTGGCCCACCATGATGAATTCGACAAGAATTAAACATGATGGTTTCTAGGGGGAACCGCGTGGAGGTCGACCTGAGAGGGTATATTGCTAGTAATGGGGCAATTAGACCCCATTATTAACAATCTCTTTCCCCCCAAAGGAAAAGTATTAGCTATTTGTTATTGTTATCTATGACATAGATAGATAGATAGATAGATAATTTATTTACATTACTTACAGCACACAAATTACAATACAAACATACACATAATACACAGTAAAAGAGATAAAAGAATGAAAATAAAAAAACCAAAAAGCAAAATATATAAAAGAACAATTTCCTTTTTTTTCCTTCATGCGTGTGCCATAGTAACACAAAATGGTTACAATTCAGTTTATTGCTTTGCCCTCATAAGAGCGATAACATATTTAAGAAAAAACAAATAAACAACTCAGGCTCGGTTCGTGTCACGGTCACTCATGAATAAGGATCACGAACTGATCCCGAAACTAGAGCTATCTCATTTAAATTATATTTAAATTAAATTGGTAGTTATTGCATTAAAGATTGTCTGTAAGAGATATATATATATATATATATATATATATATATATATATATATATATATATATATATATATATATTACATACATATTATATACAACTTAGAATGTTTACAAGCTGACGGTCCACCTGATGGAAAGTGGTAACCGTCGCATATAGACATGAGCAGTACTATGGACATAACAGAGTATACTGTTTCACTCATGACAACCCCTATGCGTTGCCATTCCTGAGGCTCAGGTGTTATTCCTCTGTACCCAGTAAATTCACGACCCCATATCTCACCCTTCAAATGAAACACAGCCATGCAAACACAACTGCTTCACGATTAAAACATGAATAGGACAGAGGTACCCAAGCAATCGACTTTTGTACAGTCTGGTGCAATAAAGAGTTAAATAAATAAATAATGTAAAATATAAAAAAAAACTATCATTTTTAATATTACCTAATTGAATTAATATATGAGATGCCCCCTATATGTTTTTAACATACACACAAACACAAATGTATGATGTTTATTAATCACTAATACCAAATCACTCACTCGAACACCTGGCTCAAAGAAAGCTCACCAATTAATTTTAACAATTGCATAACTTTATGATGTGATCTATTATAGCTATTTGTATGATGGACAGACGGACACGTCATTAATTTCAAAGCTTCAACGAACAGGTGTTCGATTTATAATTAATTAGAATTACACATGATTAGCGTAATAATCTAAAGAAATAATAACAAAAAATATTAAAATTAGAATTTTTTTAACATATCATTGTCAAATCATATTTATTCGTCCCTACATGGTACAATAAGACAGTTGCATATACAGGACATTACATGCAACACCCCGTCGGAGGTATGCTAATGTTAAACTGTGTTTAATCTACATTATATGACAATTATAAAGTACAAACATTTTCCAAATTACAATATTCTTTATGTCAAATTTTTTCCAAAGATTATTCTTATTATATTATTATAATTGTCTACTGCTGGCTATAGGCCTCGCCTTCACGACTTAAAATGATTGCTAAACTGAATGGCTTGGTTAAAAAAAATTTACGTACATATGTGACCAAAATATATCTTACATAAATAATTTTAATTTCTTAGTATAAAGTTCCATGTATAGTTAAGCAGCCTCCGTTTATGGTACTTTTTCTTTCGAATCAATAGATAGAGAACTTAAATATATTTGTATCAGAACTTAGCAACTTCCTTCGCCGTGTGATCCCGGCTGTAAGCGACGCGTTCTGTGCCTCAAAACTCAATTATTAATAAAATAGTTTGTCTATGTCATTGTCTCTGCGTGCGGTCGTTTTTAAACTTATAATCGGCGCAACGGACGCCACGCCCCAGTCTGCACCTAGATGCGATGGACGCCACACGTCTATTTATTATCTGTAATTAACGAAAATAAAATCCAATTGTAAGAGTTTTCGTTTTCTTGCCATCACCGTGACCTACCATATTCTATGACATACACCGGCATAGAACAGGCCACCACTTCTTTTCCCGTGGGTGTCGTAAGAGCCGACTAAGGGAACATATCGTCGAGGGGCAGCAACGTCCGTGTTAAAACTTTACCAAAGCCAAACTACGGCGCCTACCAAGCGTGGCAACTACTGACAAAACCCCGTCCTCATGGAGGAGGCCCATGTTCAGCAGAGGATAGAAAACGGCTGGTTATTAACAAAATACAGTAAATTAAAGTTGGGTGCCTTGTTTAGGCCCTCCATCATGCAGGATGAAGGACACAAATGATAGGACAGGAGATGAGAAATGACCTGCGATTGCGCTACAATATACGCCAATATTTATAGATTGACTCCTACTAGGCTATTCATTTATGTAAGCCACTAAAAAGTAATTAGCGTGTACTGAAATAAAAATTTGCATGCCTTTAGATAAGGCGAAGTGTGTAGCTCAATAATATTTAAGACCATTATATATTTTGAGCAATATTTGAGAATATATATATATATATATATATATATATATATATATATATATATATATATATATATATATATATATATATATATATATATATATATATATATATATATATATATATATATGTTATACAACTTGTAAATTACATGTAATATAATGTATTTATAAATGTTGTGAGCAAGGGTCGACTATATCTCTGACAGAGATCTCTTCCAGTCAACCCAGTACAGTAAGAAAGCATTTCGTTGCCATTCCTGAAGTGCTACAACTATTAATATTTAAAATTAATAAACAAGTATACAGTTAAATAAAATATTAAAATATATAATAAATTAGAAAAATAAAAAAGAAAGAAAATGTAATTTCAAACTTTTCTTGAAAGAGATAGTAGAAAAACTCTCTTGTATATGGGAGTTTGTTCCACAGCAATCGTATATATATATATATATATATATACACATATATATATATATATATATACATATATATATATGATTGCTTCACATTTAGACAATTAGCGGTAGCCGCAGTTACCATCGAATACCATCGTTTTAACCTTTCACCTATACAACTAACAGATCTATATGGGGCATATCACGAAACTGGATTGATCGCCTCATTTTTGATCAGTGATCTTAATCCTAAAACTATACATTCCTTTTAAACGATTTCAAAAAGTAGGAGGTACTTAATTTATTTTATTTAAAAAAAAAAACATTGTATTAACGAGTGAAGATTTTTTTTTATACAATTTAGAATGGCAAACAAGCTGACGGTCAACCTGATGGAAAGTGAGAACCGACACCTATAGACGAAAGCAGCTACCATGTTAATAACAGAGTATATTTACGTTCCATGAGGCTTCCCCCATACAGTTGCCATTTCTGGAGGACTCAGGTGTAATATATATGTACGAGTATATAACATCATATCAGTTCAAACCGAAACACAGCCATGCAAAACAAATGCTTCACGATTGAAACACGAATAGGCCAGAGGTACCCAAGCAATCGACTTTTGTACAAAGTCTCCCTCTATCGGTAGGTGCCACTCTCGGCGGACGTATGTCGACTAAATAGACAACGTGTTAAAAAAGCGTTAAAATAAAAGTACTTATAATTAGAGGTGATTAATTTATAGCAAAATCTATATGGGCGATATCGAAATGGGTGATGACCTTTTTTCCTCCATCAAAGTCCATAAGACCTCTATCAGTATTTATATTACCCATGCGTACAGTAATAAGCGAGTTTGTATGAAAGTGAAGAATAGAGGTGAATCAATCGATGAAGGAGAAGATAAGCGAAAGCGCTATGTTAAAATCGAAGTATTTAGCGTTCCATTGAAGCAGGCTTCTGCCTACAGAGTTTCTGGAGGCAGGCGTAATATATATGTACGAGTATATATCATCATATCAGTTCTTAACTGTCCATTTCTGAAGATAGGCATCCCCTATAAGAGAGTTTTGACAATGGTTGCCACATTTGGCAGACGGATTGGCAACTGTAGTTAGGTTTAGATGATGTTTTAGGAGGTACGCAGTTGCCGATTTCTCGAACATTAAATTACCTTAGTCGCCTCTTAGGACATTCACGGGAAAGGAAAGGGCGGCCCGTTCTATGCCGGGACCATACAGCGTAAAATTACTTATGCTCTTATAATTTGTGGCTGCAGCCCACTAATACATAAATGATATATCCCCTTTAGAAAATTCACTTTATATCCTCGTGAGATCAGAAACGTCAGTGCTAAGAATATTTTAAAATTACCATCACTGGTCGAGGAATAAATAAGCACCAGCGTCCCTCTTAAAACACTTCCAAAGTCTAACTGCAGTTGCCAGGGGGGAAATGGATTGTTAGTAATGGAGACTGAGAATTCCATTGCTAGCAATATACCAGGTCGACCTCCTCGCGATTCCCTCTGGAAACTATCATGGTTAATTCCTGATGAATTCATCATGATAGGCTAACTAGCCTGTTTTCATTCTCATCTATCACCCTACACTGGTGCTCCGCCAGCATATCCCATTAGCACAGACGGGGTTACCATACCATTTTCACCCATAAAAAAAAAACTGCAGTTGCCAATCCGCCTGCCAAGCGTGGCAACTACTGGTAAGACCCCTCCAAGGGGTAAGCTTACGTTCAGCAGTGGACACTTAAAGGCTGATAAGATAACGACGATAAAGTAATTATTATTATAAAGCAGACGAAATCGCGGGTCAAAAAAGTCAAAATTGTAAACGAGAAAAATATCCACCTTTCTTCAGCAATCAAAACAAATAGAATATGGTCAGTTACAATAAATTTAAGAGCGATTAGCGAACACGCTACGAGTACGACCGGATACCGTACCGTTGCACAACCGTCGAAAGTGAATGGTCCACACATGGCGATGTCTGGGTGAATTAGCTTATTTGTATTATGTGATAGTATATTTAACTAGTACTTCACCACGGCTACATCTGGCCATCTGCGGCCAACAACAATTACAGTCAAAAAAAAAAGGCTACGTCTGCACGCACTCATTATCTTATCCTCCTGTGGCAATTTGGGGAATTCTCTTATAGCAGGGATGGCCAACAAGTCGATCGCTATCAACCGGACGATCGCGTCTATTTTTTATTTAATGGGTGATAATGGAATGGTAATTCCACTCGCGCTATCGGTATACACCGGCGTGGCACCAGTGAACGATGATAGGTGAGGATAAAGCAGGTCAGTTAACCCATCGTGACGAATTCAACAAGAATTGTTCACGATGGTTTCCAGGGGGAACCACGTGGTGGTCGACCTATTAGGGCGTATTGCTGGCAATGGGGCTGTCAAACTCCATTGCCAACAATCCCCTCCCCCGATGATCGCGTCTATTAGTCCAGTCGATCGTGGCAAGGCAAAAAGTGTATTTTGCTAATCAAGCGGAAGATGCGCAGGCGCAATGCTCACACTAGTACTTATAATCGTATTTACTGATATTACTCAAAACTCAGGTTACATACATATATATTTCCATAACTAATAATGCAACTTTTAAAATATTTGTAGTCTAGTACATATAATTCCTTATAATTGTTTATTTCATTTCATACTGTATGATTATGTTAAAGTTAATGCTTTGAATACCTTTACCAGAGGGAGACTTTGTACAAAAGTCGAATGCTTGGGTACCTCTGTCCCATTCGTGTTTCAACCGTGAACAGTTGTGTTTGCATGGTTGTGTTTCAGTTTTAAGGGTGGGATATGGCAGTGAATTTACTGGGTACAGAAGAATAACACCTGAGTCCTCAGGAATAGCAACGCATGGGAGGTATCATGGGCGAAATAGTATACTCTGTTATGTCCATGGTACTGCTCATGTCTATAGGCGACGGTTACCACTTTCCATCAGGTGGACCGTCAGCTTGTTTAGCATTCTAATTCTGATCCTCACCTATCATCCTTCACTTGTGCCCCGCCGGTGTATACCGATAGCGCGGGTGGGGTTACCATTCCATTATCGTCCATTAAAAAAAAAATAGGTAAGCTACTGGTCTACAAACCTGCATATTTACCTATGTAACAAAATATCTGTGATACAATTCAAACAGCGTACGGGGCAAACCCACGCGTGTTGTGTGACCGCTGGCTCGTACCACTTGCATAACGGACGCTAATAAGAAAGGCATAGTCATCGTCCTTTGAAGAATCTAAACTGCTGTATTTTTAAAAGGAAATGCTTGTTTTGCCAACTTTAAAAATGGTAGTTTACTATTGTTGTTTAGAACAGTTCGTTTTAGGACAATCCTTATTTCATAACAATAAGTGTAAAAGTAAGTTTGTTGGTCATCCTTATTTCCTAATATAATAAAAGTAGGGGGAAGGAACTGTTAGTAATGCGGATTACCACTCCCATTGCTAACAATATACCCTAACAGGTCGACCTCTCCGTGGTCCCCTCTGGAAACCATTTATTTATTTATTCATTAGTACAAATATGTGTACACGGCGGACTTAATGCTAAAAGCATTCTCAGCCAGTCAACCATAGGGAAGTGTCAGAATACTCGAATGCGGTACTACTAATTATTGATATACATACATACTAAAATTACATATATTTATATATAAGCGAATAAATATATATGAATAACAAATATACTTACACATATATGACATATACTATATTATACACGAAATTGAGAATAATATAAAGCACTTACTGCTCGGATAAAGTAAAAAGTAAGTGTGAACGCTTTTTTTAAAAGACGGTTTAGACGTTTAAACCATCGTGTTGAATTCCAAGTGTATTCATCACGATAAGCTAACTAACCTGCCTTTTCATCCTCACCTATCATCCCTCACTGGTGCCCCGCCAGTGTATACCGATAGCACGGACGGGGTTACCATTTCATTATCATTATTTATTTTTTATTTATTCATTAGTACAAATATGTGTACATGGCGGACTTAATGCTAAAAGCATCCTCTCCCAGTCAACCATAGGGAAGTGTCAGAATACACGAATGCGGTACTAGTAATTATTGATATACATAGATACTAAAATTACATATATAAACGAATAAATATATATAAATAACAAATATACTTACAAATATCATCCATAAAAAAATAAATAAATAAATAAAAGTGAAACAGGGTTTGTTTATATTTTAGTATATAACGGTTTAAGAAATCATACAATATGGCGGGTACTTTTGAGTCCATGACACTAAGTTGGAGTACATTATACGTATATATGATAATTAAAGATCGTGTCCCACAAAAAACCGACTTCAATTGTGACAAAACAATTTTTTTTTATCTAAAAATAAAATACTGAACTGATTTTGATGAAACTTCCATGAGACTAATCAGTAAGTATATGGTTTCAGAAAAAAAAAAAATAAAAAATTCCATATTCATTTACAATACAATCGAATAGATAACCTTCTTCTTTTTGAAAAGTTGATTTAAAAATTATCACCATCATCATCAACCACTTATAAACTACAGAAATCAGAATCATTATTACAGAAGTAATAATGCATTGATTCAATTAAAAAAAAAGTTCGAGGTCGCCTGTCATCGGACAGACATGAACTATATATATATATATATATATATATATATATATATATATATATATATATATATATATATATATATATATATATATATATATATATATATATATATATATATATATATATATATATATATATATATATATATTTGTTAGACCCCATATCTAACGATTCCTTTCTCCCCCCCCCCCCCTTTACCCTCGCCGCCCTCCTACCTGTCTCTCATTAGGGTAGGCAGAAACAGTGGAATGCCAAATGCTGCAATTATGTCATATAGACGTAGTACCTATTTAGCGTGAAGAAATAAGCTCGGCGAAGTCACGGGCAAAGGTAATAAATAATATTGCATTGTGTTGAATAAGCTATTACATAAGAATTATATGGCCATATATATTCTAAATTGTTACTGTGAGACGAGCCATATGGCTGTGTGTCGTCAGTGTACCAGAGACCAATATTAAAGGTTTGCTTGACCAAACAGTCAGTCGTGTGGTCCCGGCATAGAATAAGCCACCCTTTCTTTACTATGGGCGTCTTAAGTGAGCGACTAAAGGAATGATGGGCAGCAGCGTCCCTCTTAAAACATCACGCATGGGGGGTATCATGAGCGAAACAGTATACTCTGTTATGTCCATGGTACTGCTCATGTCTATAGGTTACCACTTTCTATCAGGTGGGCCGTCAGCTTGTTTGCCATCCTAAGTTGTATAAAAAATATATATATACATATATGTATGTAAATATATACGTACATATCTGTCACGCCTGTCTCCCATTAGGATAGACAGAAACAATGGAACGCCAAATGCTTCGATTCGAACAAACCACTTTCGCTTCCTCCACATTCATCAATCTTTTTATAAACGCTCGCCGGTTACGGGTACTTTTAATTGGGCCCTTCTTCAGCACGTCGCCTATTTGGTGGACATATGTCCGTAATAATAATAATAATATATTTGGAATTATTATGAATTGTATATGATATGTTGGATAAGTCAGTTCATTTCTACAGGTCAAAGGTCAATCTATCGTCTACTTGAACAATCCGCTCATCTTTTATCACTTGCTATGCGGACATTAGGATAGGTGCGCGCGCGCAAGATTGATCGTTCACCTTGCTGTATAGAGATAGACATAAATAGATAGGGCATTTCACATTTTATACTAAAAAGTGAATAGCAATATTATAATTATAACAATTAAATGTTGTTTTTTTAGAACACAGGCGGCAAGCGAGCATGCGGCTCACCTGATGGTAAGTGACTACCGCCGCCCATGATCACCCACAACACTAACTGCAATGCCGGCACGTGCAATTAAAGTACACATGCAATACGAGAATTACGATAATGTAATCGAACATATAAAAAATTGTCAATTAAGGCTAATAGAAAATAATAATTTATGTTACTACCTACCCATGCGAAGCTAGGGCGCAATGTTAGTGGTATATGTTTCTGCCATGTCTAATGCATTTGTAAGTCTTTGTAGTAAGTAACAGGAAGTGCATCGCTCGCGTCGGTGAATGGTGTCCGCCATTATGCGAGCGTAATATTATTAGTAATTCAAAAGCATTCCGTTTAGACTCAAAACATGTGACGAATCTAGCTATTTGTATAACAGTGTAAACAATTTTTTTTTTTTAATGGGTGAAAATGGTATGGTAGCTCCGCCTGCGCTAACGGTATACGCTGGCGGAGCACCAGTGAAGGGTGATAGATGAGAATGAAAACAGGCCAGTTAGCCCATCATGATGAATCCATCAGGAATTAACCATGATAGTTTCCATGGAGAACCGCGTGAAGGTCGACCTGGTTGGGTATATTGCTAGAATTGTATTTGTACATCATCATATCCTTCGCTGTGTGGTCCCGGCATAGAATAGGCCACCCCTTCCTTTCCCGTGACGGTGGGTGTCGTAAAAGGCGACTAAGGGAGGGCGAGGGACGCTCCCTCCTAAAACAACATCAAAGCCTAACTGCGTTTGCCAATCCGCCTGCCAAGCGTGGCAACTATTGGCAAAACCCCTCAAGGAGAGGATTATGTTCAGCAGTGGACAGTTAAATGTTGATAATTAAAATTTAATTAATTAAAATTTAATTAAAAAATATTTTTGTTCGTATAAATAAAATCTGTTATTGACTGTATTCATAACAGACTTAGCATGTAAGCTGTTTTTTAAGTACTGTGGATTTAAGTATAAAATAAAAAAAAAAATAAAAAAAAAATAAACATCATAATATTTTTTTTTTAAATTCAAAATACATTTTAAATATGTACTCGTATATGAGGTATTTTCATTTAAATTTTCTAATTGGTATTGTATATTTTTATGGTTTTGGTGCAATAAAGAGTTCAAATAAATAAATACATAAGAGAAGCGTAAGTCGGGTCGATTGCGTATTGTTTATAAAATATGCTAGTTTTTGTTATTATATATTTTTTTTTTTTTATTTATTTATTTATTTTAATAAGGCACACATAACAAATTATAACCTTTTGTTAGGTTTATATATAGATAATTATGGTGTTAATGCTAGGTTATAATTCAAAAACATGTGTACACAACATGATTAACATTTAAACATAACATTTCAATTTCGACACGTGGAAAACATAATAATTAGTAAACATTATATACATATATCATAATTTACATTAAAAGAAATTGAAATCATAAAACTATCATCACACAAGAAAAACAGCCCAGCCTTAGGATGGCCTTAACATGAACCACATCACTAAATACCAGTAAACGTGCAAGTTCATTCCAAACGGCTCACGCACCTCCTGAATGATGACAGCTTCATGTCGAATATATCAATGAATTTGTGGTTGAGCATAAGATCATTATATTGTCGGCACATTCTGACAAGTGGATTATAATAAGAAGTATTGGTTCTGTGAACCTGAAGAGCAAACAATTTATGACTAGGATTTCGTGACTTAAATCTTGTATTAAGGCGTATGGCTGAAAGAAGAGGAGGTGATTCAATTATGTTATTGACTATTTTAAATAAGCAAATTAGGTCACTGCACCAGCGACGTGTTTCCAAAGATGTGATACCGAAATACCTAAGTTTATCTTCATAAGACTTTAATATACGGAGTTTATTTGACTTAAATGAAAGTATTTTTAGACACTTTTTTTGGACATGTTCAATGCGATCATTATGGATTTTATAGAACGGAGACCAGACAACGCTATTGTACTCTAAAATACTTCTGACAAGTGCAAAGTATAAATATTTTAAACTCTGATAATTCTTAAATTGTTTAGTACATCGAGTGATAAAACCTAATAATTTGTTACTCCTGTTAACTACAGCGTCATAATGTTCGTGAAATGTTAATTTTTCGTCAAAAGTTATACCAAGATCATTCACAGATCGCTTGCGCTGCAATATTTCTTCATTTATTTTGTAATCATATACAATTTTACGAGCGTTACGTGTAAAAGATACAATAAAACATTTTTTCACATTTAAAAACATATTGTTGCGATTACACCAATCAGTAATAATATTGATGTTGTCTTGAAGCAATTGACTATCACTTTCATCCTTCACCGTACAAAAAATCTTAAGATCGTCTGCATATAACAGGGTAGGGCACGTTAAACTTTCAGCAAGGTCATTAATGAAAATATTAAATAGTAATGGGCCTAAATGTGATCCTTGTGGAATACCTGAAGAGGCAACAACGGATGAAGACAGATATCCTGCCAATGCCACTAATTGACTTCTATTAGCCAAATAAGATTTAATCCACCTTAAAAGATTCCCATGAATACCATACTGTGCCAACTTATGATAAAGAATCAAATGACTGACTTTGTCAAATGCCTTAGAGAAATCTGTGTATATAGAGTCCACTTGTAATCTTTTAGCGAACGATCTGCATAAATAATCCTTATATTCCAACAAATTACTTGTAGTTGATTTATTACTTATGAATCCATGCTGTTTAGTTGATAAGATTGGTTTGACGTGATTATAAATGAAATCGTAAATAATACTTTCAAATATTTTTGCAAAATGAGACAAAATGCTGATTGGTCTATAGTTCTCACACTGAGAACGGTCACCTGACTTATGAATAGGCACAACATAAGCCATTTTCCAGTATGAAGGAAAAACACCAGAATCCAATGATTTATTAAAAATTATACATAACGGGACACTTAACTCCTTACCACAAGCAATTATGAATGATGGTGGAATAGTATCCGGTCCTGCACCTTTACGTGAGTCTAGTTTCTTAATTTTCTTAAAAATATCGTTTTCAGACAACAATATATGATAGATTGAATAATTATGATATATATTGTCGCTGTCATTGCACATAAGATTAGAAGAAGAGGTTTCATAAACTGACCCAAAATATTGAGCAAAAAGTTCACATGCCTCTTGACCATTTGAAGAAATAAGGCTTCTGAATTTCATTGATACTGCCATAGAATTAACAGTTTTTCTACTTTTTACGTATTGCCAAAAAGATTTTACATTAGTCCTAAGTGAGTGTTCAATCGAAGATAAGTAGCTGTTATAACATGACTTCATTAGATTTTTACTTCTCTTCCTAAGAAGAGCAAATGTGTCGTAATCTCTTGGATTTATTTATTTATTATATTAATTGTAAATAAAAACGCCATCTGTTGACTTGATTTTAATATATATTTTGTTATAATTCATACGCCGGCATACACAGACCACCAGTGTATGCCGGCTCAAGAACCCAGCGACCCGGAGGTAGTTGCCTCCGGAGATGCAGCCGGGGTAGAGGGGTTCACCCCGAGGCCCCTACCTCGCCCGCCTACACAACAAGGCGGGCAAGAAGACTTGTGATGATGATCATTTGTTTTTTAAATTTTCTTTTTTATAAAAAAAAAAACTACAATTAACAATGTAGGGTATGTATGTAGCTTATCTGTGAGAGCTGTATACACCTTTAATTGATGTGTTCATATGGCCTTAAGCTTGGTAGTGAGGAGTGAGATGTTTTTGTTCAGGTAAACTTAGATTTAAGCATTTTTGAATAGTAGTTTTTTCTCTTTTACTTATTTATAACGTTGTACATTGTCTGCTTAATTGTTGTGAGCATATTGTTGGTGTGTCTTTTATAAATAAATAAATCTAAAAAGGTTAATTATGAATACATATAATTTGAACACCGTTTTACGTTTTTTTCTCGTCGCTCAAAGCTAGTTTGGTATTTTGGGTCGTAACCAGCATTCCAGTTAGTAATTAGCAAGACCGTCTGTTAGTGGAGTTCCGTACGTACTAAACGTTCTTATTTATAAAAACTTAAAACTTCTCATAAATATGTTTTGGATTGTTTTGTCTCTTTCTTTTATGCTACATTACCTATTTGAAAGAAAGTGGCAAAACAGTTCAATAGCCAAATTACGTTTATTTAAATTAAATTTGATTTTAGTTTTCATTAATAAGGGGGTAATTTTCTTTATTTAAATAATTATTAGGAATCTTCTTTAATTTGTTTTTTTTTAATGGATGATAATGGAATGGTAATCCCGTATACGATAATGGTATACGCTGGCGGGGCACCAGTGAGGGATGTCAGGTGAGAATGGAAAGGTACGTAAGTTGGCACATCATGATGAATACACCTGGAATTCGGCACGATGGTTTCCAGGGGGGACCACGTGGAGGTCGACCTGACAGGGTATGTTGGTAGTAATGAGACTGATAGTTCGCATCACTAACATCCCCCCCCCCCCCCCTCCTACTTAGCCTGTTAGATCAGTGGAGGTACGGAACAATTGGCGTACGGACGCACTCACGCTTAACTTTAACGACATATTTAGATTTATTTAAGGAGGCCGAGGCTTACTTCTCATTCTTGGTTCCTTACCGTCAAGCTAATCTTATTTTACAATATTTGTTAGAACAATAATTGCTCGGCTTTCTTTTTTTTTTTATACAACTTAGAATGACAAACTTTGGCAAACAAGCTGACGGCCCACCTGATGGAAACTGGTAACCGTCGCCTATAAACATGAACAGTAGCATGGACATAACAGAGTATACTGTTTCACCCATGATACCCCTCATGCGTTGCCATTCCTGAGGACTCAGGTGTTATTCCTCTGTACCCAGTAAATTCACGCCATATCCCACCCTTCAGACCGAAACACAGTCATGCAAACACAACTGCTTCACGGTTGAAACACGAATGGGACAGAGGTACCCAAGCAATCGGCTTTTGTACAAAGTCTCCCTCCTATATGTATGTATGTGAAATATATTTATATATGCACCAGAGGGAGACTGTACAAAAGTCGAGTGCCCAAGCACTTCTGTCCCATTCGTGTTTCTATCGTGAAGCAGTTGCTTGCTTGGCTGTGTTTCGGTTTCAAAGGACAATTTTTTTGCCTGAAATTGCAAAAAAAAATACCCGACACCTGGCAACACTGTTCACAACGTCCACTCACATAATAATAGCGTATGTACGTCAGTATTTTGAAACCATAACCAGGGTGTGCTAAGATGGGGACTGGTTTACCATTTACCTCGATCGGCGAGCCCTCATTATGCAATAGCGAGTTAACGTTTGTTATATAAACATAGTTTTAAGTAAAATTGGTCAATACTAGTTTAAAAGAGGTAGTACATAAATTTCCTCCAGATATGGCAACTTGCAAAATATTAAACGTTTTAGTTAGTTTGTTTATAATTGACTAGCGGCCCGTCCCGGCTTCGCACGGGTGGACATTTTTACAACATATTAAAAAGTGATTATTGTGACATAACGATAATAGTTGGACATATAGTATCGCGAAGTTTTTTCTAGTTATTGATATTTTCTTCAATATTGCAAAACATACTTTTGTTCTATCACCAATAGTTTCCGCAGCGCACGCGACGAAAGACATTTTATAGCATTTTTATAATTACTCCTCTCCATCCAAAGGTTGCTTGGAGGAGATCGCTTTTAGCGATAAGGTCGCCCATTGTTTTCTCATTGTGATTATTTCTTGTAATTGTTTGTATTTATAATAAGTTTACTATTGTAATCTTTTGGAGGAAACAATAAAGAGTATCTATCTATCTATCTATCTAGAGTCAATATAAACAATTATAATACGAATTATATCGATAATATCGAGAAACGCAAAAGAAAGTCGATTTGAATGATTATTCTGACGAAAATATAAACAAATCGGACATAACAAGATCTTAACACGACAGAACGGAATCATTCGCATGACATCATTATGTAAATTACCATAACATATGAATAAATATATGTTCTCTAATGAAATCATTATGTTAAAGAGACTATGTTAAGATACTTTGATATATTTGGACTCAGTTATAATCAATATCGTAATCAATTGTATAAAATTATTTTTTTCTCAAACATGCTTGGAAATGTGAGCATTATTTTGACAATCTTGTTTGAGATAAATCAAAATTGCCGTACTGGCCAGATACATGCGGGCAGCGGCTGCCAAAAGTTGTATGAAAATCCATATCTGTCGTGTTTTGCGGCCAGATAAATTACTATGTAAACTCATATCTGTCCTGTAATTTAAAAATGGAATGACCTTTTACTTCGAAACATGGCTACCAAGGAGGTAACTAATAAAAGGTTTTATTTAAATTTCGAACTGGCTTGAAAAGAGGAAAGCTGTTTATTGAAAAAAAAACAAAGGAACATTATGGCGCGTGAAAAATTATTATTGTTCGTTATTCGTGATTGAACTTAAAAAGTAAAATTGTGTTTTTGATTTCCGCGCATTGTTTGAGAAAAGTACTATACAAGCCTTGGCCACAACTAGGCATTGATGGACGAACGTGCAAATGTGGGGCGAGGCGAAGCCGAGGCACACATACGTGAGTCCGTCCTTCAGTTACTGGCCGCTGCAGTAATGTACTATAATAATGTAATATTTAGTCTTCTAAATTAACTTAATTAACTTTTGGTTTGTTTTTTATTTAACTTTCTTTTTTATGTTTAATTTTTATCACTAATAATTATAATCGAATAGCTTTGTTGCAGTTGCATTTAATATTGGATCATGCTGTGTGCACATGTTGTGGCAAGTTTAAATGAACAATACAATAATGTACTTGCATGTTATACTTTCAGTTTGTATTTGTAAACTTCTGTTATGTGCGCCTAATAAATAAAATAAAATAAAAAATGAAAAGACATAAATTAAGTTTTGTATGTGGGTGATTATAGAGGTAAGATAAGGGTAGAGAAGACCTCAAAGGAGATGGGTGATGGCAGATGAACAGTATGAACATGATGATGAGTAAGTCAGAAAGAGTCTGAATGTTAAAATAACTGAAAATATTATAATAAAAATACAAAAATGAGAAGACAAATAAATGTTTGTCACTCTATCTGATATACGTAGATGAAGACGTGGGATATCATCATCATCACCATTTCAGCCATTATCCGTCCACTGCTGGACATAGGCCTCGCCCACAGACTGCCATAAAGAACGATCCTGAGCTACCTGCATCCACTCTCTGCAATGCATTTAAGGTCGTCACTCCATCTAGTGGGGGGTCGTCCTACACTGCGTTTACTCGTACACGGTCGCCACTCAAGAATCTTTCTTCCCCGTCGGAATATAGCTAGTGTTAAATGTGAGAATCTGTAAAGACATATATATATATATATATATATATATATATATATATATATATGTTTATTACTTAATAATATTTAAACGGATGAATATTCTAGATTAATATACGAGTGTTTTATATAATTTTATTTATATATTTACTCATTCGTACAGGCGAAGCAGCAGGATACAGCTAGTAAAACACAGAAGTGCGTGCGAAGTGAAATAATAGTTACGTAGATACAAAATACCGCTTTGATCTTACACGGCCGGCAGTGTGCCTGGTTGGTATGCAGCATGCGTCCGAGCATCTGATTATGGAATCAAGGAATGTGTAATACAAAACTCACAGTACAATCTGTTAACCATTTAAATAGTGCTTTATGCAATTTAGAATGGCAAACAAGCTTGCGGTCCATCTGTTTTTTGTTTAATGGGTGATAATGGTATGGTAACCCGCCTGCGCTATCGGTATACACTGGCGAAGGATGAAAACAGGTCAGTTAGCTCATCCTGAAAAATTTTACTAGAATTAACCACGATGGTTTCCAGGGGGAACCACGTGGAGGTCGACCTGACAAGGTATATTGCTGGTAATGAGGTTATTTGACCCCATTACTAACAATCCCTTTCACCCCGTGGTCCACTTGTTGGGAAATGGTGAATGTCGCTTCTAGACATCTTGGATGTTATCAAATTCTTATTGACGCCGATAGTTTCGGGGACTAGCAACCCCATTTCTAGCAATGACCCCATTACTCTTAGGTCGACGGTTTTTTTATGCAACTTAGAATGGCAAACAAGCTGGCGGCCCACCTGACGGAAAGTGGTAACCGTCTCCACCAAGCCTCCTCCTCCTCCTGGGTTTTGCCAATAGTTTCCATGCTTGGCAGACGGATTGGCAGCCGCAGTTAGCGTTTGGAGATGTTTTAAGAGGGACGCTGCTACTCAATCGCCTCTTATGACACCCACTGGAAAGGAAGGTGTGGCTTATTCTATACCGGGACCACGCGGACACTGTTTATTTTCATCTTAAAAAAAAACCATAGACACGAAAGTATTTTTTTGTAACATTCGTGATTCTGATCTTGCCAATAGGTGACGGTGGGGGGAGAAGGGGTTGTTAGTAATGGGGATTAGTAGCCCCTTTAGTAGGGGATTGCTAGCAAAGTGCCCTATAAGGTCGACCTCCTCGCGGTTTCCCCTGGAAACCATAAAGATAGATTTATTGTTAGATCCGTCACGGTGGGCTAACTGACCTGCTTCATCCTCACCTAACATCCTTCACTGGTGCCCTGCCGATAGCGATATACCGATAGCGTAAGCGGGGTTACCACTCCATTATCATCCATAAAAAAAAAACAAGTGACGAAAGCCATTTTCCATTACTTGAACTATATTGCTTTTCCATTATAAGTCACATATAAAATATGTCTTAATTATAACACTGCTGCCTTCCAGCAATGATCACATTTAAAATATTGCCAAAAAATGGACTTTCAAAAATTGTCGACTGTCCTACCTTCACCTCTTAAAAATGGCCTCCGTATTTACACCGGCCGTCCAAGGCGAGTGACAGTACATAATTGAGATACATCATTATACAATCTACTTGAAACTAGTGTTACTACATTCTACCAAGAAAGTCATTGGCTATATGTAATTCATATATGTAAACCGATCGTGCAGTGACACATGTAAAATTAAAATTAAAATTCATTTATGTTCTAAACTAGGGATGGCCAACCATTCGATCGTGACA
Source organism: Galleria mellonella (assembly GCF_026898425.1). NCBI lineage: Eukaryota > Metazoa > Arthropoda > Insecta > Lepidoptera > Pyralidae > Galleria > Galleria mellonella. The sequence continues at coordinate 1,511,403 of NW_026442050.1, forward strand.
AATAGTCCATTCGATCGTGGTAAGGCCAAAAATATAATATTTTGTAATCGATCGGATGATGCCTTAGGTAGACCTTAGATTACCAGAGGGAGACTTTGTACAAAAGTTGTTTACTTCGGCATCTCTAATATATATATTTTTTTCTTCCTGTCCTTATATTTGTTAAGGCATCACGCAAAAATCACTGCACCAAATTAGAAATGAAATTAAATGCATTTGTCAAGTTTACAAGATGTCCATTGTGTGTCGCCACATTAAATGGCATGCAAATATTGGCGATAAAATTTACATAGGTATATTTATTTAATTTATAATTACTTAATACACAAAAATCACTATTGGTACCAAGTACTTTGGATAATTTTTTTTATACAACTTAGAATGGCAAACAAGCTGACGGCCCACCTGATGAAAAGTGGTAACCGTCGCCTATAGACATGAGCATGGACATAACAGAGTATACTGTTTCGCCCATGATACCCCCCATGCGTTGCCATTCCTGAGGACTCAGGTGTTATTCCTCTGTACCCTGTAAATTCACGCCATATCCCACCCTTCAAACTAAAACACAGCCATGCTTGACTGCTTCACGGTAGAAATATGCGGTATAAGTAGTTAATAAGCTATTAGAGTTAGAGTAAACGCAGTGTAAGACGATCCCCCAATAGATGGAGTGACGATCTAAAATGCATAGCAGGGAGTCAGTGGATGCAGGTGGCTCAGGACCGTTCTTTATAGTAGTCTATGGGGGAGGCTTATGTCCAACAGTGGACGGGTAATGGCTGAAATGATGAATGATGATGAAGCTTTATCATATCTCTATATTAAGAAATAATAGAATTTCATTATGCCTCTGATCAAACTGTTTATAATTACTCCTCTCCATCCAAAGGTTGCCTGGTTAGCGATAACGTCGACCAGTGTTTTCTCAATGTGATTATTTCTTGTAATTGTTTATATTTATAATATGTTTACTATTGTAATCTTTTGGAGGAAACAATAAAGAGTATCTATCTATCTATCTATTATAAATAAAAATGATGGAAATAACATATGCCAAATAAAAATAAATAATAGATGCGATTTCCACAGTTGTATTCCAAAAGTTCTAACTAAATTTTTTTTTATTCAATTTAGAATGGCAAACAAGCTGACGGCCCACCTGATGGAAAGTGGCAACCGTCGCCTATAGACATGAGCAGTACCATGGACATAACAGAGTATACTGTTTCGCCCATGATACCCCAAAATCTGGTAATTATGGTTCCATTAATATTCCTACTTCAAAAACCATGGGCACAAAATATTATAACAGGTGAAAAGCTAATATTCACATAATAGAAAGAAAAAAAAAACCGTTTTAAATATATGTGGCGTGAAATTGATGATAATGACGTCCAAATATGATGATGAATAATGATGGTAATAAAAATAAATGACTTTTGTAACGTAATGATTCGTAATAAAGACATTATATGCGTAAAATTACTTTAAAGATACGACAAAGTCGTTTAAATGGTAATAACTCTATTATTATTTGTAAGGAAATTTTTAACTATGCCCTTAATATTTAAATTATTATCATCATAATATCAGCCTTTAACTGTCCACTGCTGGACATAAGCTTCCCCTTTGGGAGTATTGCAAGTAGTTGCCACGCTTGGCAGGTTGGCAACCGCAGTTAGGTTTTAGAGATCTTTTAAGAGGAACGCTGTTGCCCATCCCACGTTCTCCCTTAGTTGGCTTAAGCTCCCCCCCTGGGAGTATAGCAAGTAGTACTCTAGTAAGTGTACGCAGTTAGGTTTTAGAGATCCTTTAAGAGGGACGCTGTTGCCCATCCCACGTTCTCCTTTAGTTGGCTTTTACGACACCCACGGGAAAGGAAGGAATGGTCTTCTCTATGACGGGACCACACGGCTGAAATTTTATTATATTACAGAGTAATTTAAGTAACATATTTAATACTAGTTTTAGTATTTATTTATATGTTATTACCAGAGGGAGACTTTGTACAAAAGTCGATTGCTTGGGTACTTCTGTCCTAATTGTGTTTCTACCGTGAAGCAGTTGTGTTTGCATGGCTGTGTTTCGGTTTGAAGGGTGGGATATGGCAGTGAATTTACGGGGTACAGAAGAATAACACCTGACTCCTCAGGAATGGCAACGCATTGGGGGTATCATAGGTGAAATAGTATACTCTGTTATGTCCATGGTACTGCTCATGTCTATAGGCGACGGTTACCATTTTCTATCAGGTGAGCCGTCAGTTTGTTTGCCATTCTAAGTTGTATAAAAAAAACTTATTATCCTTAAATATTTTGCAAGTTTTGAGTGAATTTACTTTTAAGATTTAAAGAGATACATAAAAAAACCTAAGTCATGAAATTATTCATTAAAAATGTTGGTGGAACGGTAAAAAAATCGCTAACGCGTATTGCATCTGGTATTGCAGGTATTTATAGGCTATGGTAACCGATTACCATCAGGTGGGTCTTATACTTGATTGCCACCTCAGTGTGATAAAAAAAAGGTTAAATGTACAGTTTCTACGTAAAGGTGAGGAAATGGCAGTTTTCTGTTCTTTCCAAAAATACTTCCTCAATGGAAGTTTAGAAATTGTGTCTATTTAAAATTGCAAGTTTGTTTTTAAACCCGGTATTTAAAGCAGCAGACAAATTAGACAGATCGATTAGTAAAAGTCACTTTATTTGTACGAGTACAGATTAAATATAAACTGACATAATGAATATAATATATTCACTTACGATGTTATAAAAATGCAAATTGGAGTACTGGACGATTCCGCGTCTATCTCATAACATACGCGTTACGCAATCCGATCCGAGATTCAGAAGGCTTTGGTCCAACGCTGCAGGAGAAAGTGCATGATGCAGCCGGATTATGGCGCGGGCGAAATTCGCTAATTCTGCTAAAACAGTCACAGTGATGTAACTACTCGTTCGTTGGTGTCATTAACTCCACGCATCGCTCCGAGTATAATTATAATATCATCCAAATAAGAGAATAAAAAGTAAATATTGAAGATTCTTTTGAGTTTTCTAAGGCAATAGATGTCTATTATCTAATACATTTCTAACCTGTTTCGATGTATCCACCATCTGGTTGATACGTCAGAAACCAGTGTCTAGTTGGAAGTGCTCGAGAAACCTGTCTCACATTTATCTATGTCATGTAAGCTACCGGCTATGTGTAAAAGTAAAAGTGACCACTCCAAAGACAAAGCGGATAATTCTAAAAGCTTGGAAAGGCGCGAAACTCTAAAATCGGTATTGCGTCATATCGTACATTCACTGCAATATCTATATATCCATCATAAAGTCGCTCGATGTACTTTCGTTTTCATTCAATATTGAAAACCTTTCCACGACGCCCTGTTACCAACTTTCGGGGACCTCGTTGCGTTCTCGAGAAGCATAACGTTTATTTCGAGTGCCCTTACATGGCGGTACAATTGTTACATTGCCAAAACACTTATTACTGGACAAGTTTAAACGTGAAAGTGATGCAATTGTCGCCATTCGACATTTTCGTCCATTAAAACAACTTATCGTCTGCGGAACAAATACAAATTAAGAAGTCGTACATACAAAAGGAGGTTTATTTACAGAAACTTAAATTAACAACAAATATAATACATAATAAATCTAGGATGCGATCACATGAGTTTCATAACATTTAATGAGATGAGGTGACTATGACTCGGTTGTCGTTCAATGATGCGGGGTGCCGTACGACGATGACGGGGATGGCACTCCGTAGGATCCCGAGGGGACTCCGATAGTCGTGTAGGTGATGGAAGGCGCGGAGTACGAGATGGATCCGTGTCCGCCGCTGGAGTACCCGCCGCTGGAGTATCCGCCGCTGGAGTAGCCACCAGCGTAACCGCCAGCGTATCCTTCGTCAGCCTGGTGGTATTGAGCAACTTGGATGCCTTGTTGGATGTGGTCGAGCTCGATACCTACGATTCTGTCTTGCGGGACACCGTACACTGGCGCTGGGGCACCGTAGTGGGACGAGATACCGTGTCCGTGTCCGGATGATGACGACTGGTATGCTTGGTTTTGGATCTCATCCTTCAGGATTATGTGCTTGATTTTGCCCAATAGGTGGGGGTCGATGTGGTAGCCCTCTGAGGTCTGGTGTCCCACTGGCACAGGGGTATAATGACCACCGCTACTTAACCCTCCGCTGCTGTAACCGCCACTGCTGTATCCTCCGCTGCTGTGACCTCCGACTACGATGAGAGATGATGGAGCCGAATAGCTGTATCCTACTGGTGGCTCAGCTACAGCGCAGCCGACGAGCGCCAGAGCAACCTAGAAATAAACAAAATCTTTGTATTATTCTATTTAGACAGCTTCCTATTAACGAAGGAAACAGAGCATGTATTCAGAACACTGTGTGAGATTTTAATGACATGCAGATTACAATAATTTTGACTTAATAATTACACATTACTGTGTAATAATATGAATTTTTTAATTCGACTCTGTACTTTTATAATTAAGGAATTATGTTTTTAAATTTAGAATGAATATATTTATGCCAAAAATTTTTTTTTTTATCAATAACGAATATTAACTGTAAGTTATTCAAATTTAGAACTGATATATTTATTGGATTGTCACTCGAATTACTCTATCAATAAGATAGATTTTCGTTTGTGATCCAAAACGGAAAATCACTGTATCACATAATCGCACGAACTATATAGTAAATCATCACGTCCTACTGTCCCATTGACACTTCACAACACTGCACTCCAATTTTGGTGGAAACTTACTATGGTCCACTTTGCCATTTTGGTTGTTTCTGCACGATAGTCAGAGGTTGTATGATGCTGTACCGAATGGCCAGTGGCCTTTTATAGGGGGGATTCTGCCGTCTACTTTTACTTTGGACCATCCGATTCGGCGAGGACGAATACGGGTTACAAATGTACCATTTTTTTTTTCTTTTCGGGTAAAAGGTTTTTGATTATCTAGTCTATATTATGGTTTGAGTTACATATTTATTATATGGTTGGTAATTGAGTATTGGCATTTAAATTATTAGAAAATTACTGGGTAATTTTTTTTTGTCGTATAAGAATACAGTTTTTTATTTATATTATTATTATAAGACATATGTAGATACAGTTACATACTGATTATTTATTGTAAAAAAAATTAAAGATAATAAATAGATCTTTATATATTTTTTTAATTAAAATACAGCCCTTATGAGTACACAGATAATGTAAATTTTTATAGGTAGGAAAATTTTCAAAAATCGGTTGAGTATTTTTGAATTATAAACGAATACTAAAATCTTTTTAATCTTCTTTTTAATATAGATTTAAAATGTAACGTTTGAATAATCTAGGTTGTAGATTTGATTTCCTATCTGGTGGAATATTAGAGAGCAATTTTTTAAAGTTTTCTACCAAGTTTAAGATTGCGCGGATGAGAGATATTTTATCTGTAGACTCTATTATTCTTGCCATGTCCTCCCAGGATTTTAATACCAACGAGAAACAATACTTGGCGTCCATTTTTTGAAATATTATTGAAATAAATTTTCATTCATTCATTCAATCATTTTAAATCGACTTAAAAAGAAGGAGGTTCTCGATACGGCGGTATTTTTTTTTATGTTTGTTACTGTATAACTCTGTCAGCTCTAAACCGATATGAAACATTCCTTTTTTTATCTGAAAGGATATACTTACAGATTAGTTCTATAGAAATGCTATAAAAATTGGGTCAGTAGTTTATAACTAACTGGTTTATAAAATAACGGATTTTGTCACGATTGATCGGTTATTTTTGTGGGACACAATCTTTATCCGGTCATAATAAATCTCTTATTAGAGATAAGCTCCTTGTAAATTACGTTTAAAATTAATTGTTCTTAACATTATGTTTGTGTATAATAAAGAATAAAGAAGAATAAAACAGAGAAAGACGTTTTTATTTCATTGTTTTTATTGTGAAATAAAAATAATTAAGTAATTATATATCAATTAACCAGAGGGAGACTTTGTACAAAAGTCGATTGCTTGGGCACTTCTGTCCCATTCGTTTTTCAACCGTGAAACAGTTGTGTTTGCATGGCTGTGTTTCGGTTTAAAGGGTAGGAATTTACAGGGTACAGATGAGTAACACCTGAGTCCTCAGAATGGCAACGCATGGGGAGTATCATGGGCGAAACAGTATACTCTGTTATGTCCATGGTACTGCTCATGTCTATAGGCGACGGTTACTACTTTCCATCAGGTGGGCCGTCAGCTTGTTTGCCATTCTGAGTTGTATAAAAAAAATTTCAATTTTAAACAGAAACAAATGCCTAAATAAACATATTACTATGACGGATTCTATTGTTTCTGCCTACTCCAATAGATGACAGATGTTACAAATATGTATGTATGTATGTATGTATGTGAGCTTTACTCGGCTGTGAGCAGAAGTAGATGGAGAGACACGAGGACCTCAATCTCGAAGAAGGGCCTCATCGACCATCCACTATAATCATGCAAACCACAACCGCTCTGTCAAGAGTGTACGATTGAAGAGAGAGTATGTATGTATGACAGATTTATAACATAACGGTGTTTTTTGCCAGTTCACCGCAAAACAAATAAATAATTAAATTAGGTTAGTAATAAAAAATAATGGACGAAAACTGTTAATTAATATCCATTCTTTTTGATATGTGTGTTAATGAATAGACGACTTACATAAACATGTATGGAATTTAAACATACACGAGTATAAGAACAAAAACATACGTTTCAGATGTTGTTGCAGTCGGTTAAATAACAAACAAAAATTATTTTGCACTTACAATTTTAAGAATTACTCAATTTTTTAATGTAAAAAAAAATGTTGTGTAATTACTATATACTAGTTATTTGCCCGCTGCTTCGTACGCGTGGATATCAGAGTAAGGAAATACAAAATGTCTGCATAGTTTTAAAACAAAACTTAAAGATTTTGTTGTGTGTGTGTGTGTGTGTGTGTGTGTGTGTGTGTGTGTGTGTGTGTGTGTGTGTGTGTGTGTGTGTGTGTGTATGTATAATAATAAGTAGGGATATACATTTACATTATTACATGTATCATATCTCTATATTTAGAAATAATAGAATTTTCATCGTGTCTCCGAATAAACTGTTTATAATTACTCCTCTCCATCCAAAGGTTGCCTGAAAGAGATATCGCTCTTAGCGATAAGGCCGCCCATTGTTTTCTCACTGTGATTATTTCTTGTAATTGTTTATATTTATAATAAGTTTACTATTGTAATCTTTTGGAGGAAACAAAAACAGTATCTACCTATCTATTTACAATGAAATATACCACTTTTAGATGCCGTGTGGTCCCGGCATAGAATAAGTTACCCCCTTCTTTTCCTGTGGATGTCGTAAGAGGCGACTAAGGGTAGGGCGAGGGATGGGCAGCAGCGTCCCTCTCAAAACATCACTAAAGCCTAACTGCGGTTGCCTACCCACCTGCCAGGCGTGGCAATCACTGACAAAATCCCCAATTGGGAGCGGCCTATGTTCACCAGTGGACAGATAATGGCTAAAATGATATCAACGCGCTTCCTGATGCCATTAAGAGACTACCAACTAAACCGTCTTTTAAAGAAACGTTCACACTCACTTTTTTACTTTATCCGAGTGCTTTATATTATTCTCAATTTCGTATATAATATAGTATATGTCATATATGTGTAAGTATATTTGTTATTTATATATATTTATTCGTTTATATATGTAATTTTAGTATGTATGTATATCAATAATTACTAGTACCGCATTCGAGTATTCTGACACTTCCCTATGGTTGACTGGGAGAGAATGCTTTTAGCATTAAGTCCGCCATGTACACATATATGTACTAATGAATAAATAAAATAAATAAATCTAGAGAATATGGAAATATCTACGTATACCTATCACAGGTAAATATTCCAAAAAAAAAATGCAAATAAAAATGATATTTACAGGAATATACTTAAAGAGCATTCGAATTCTCGATTCTGTTTTGTTAATATTTTTTTTTATTTTTATAGTTCATTTATCGCTACAGAACTGTGTCAAGGTTCCGTATAAAAAACAAAAGTTATTGTGCACGTTATCGGTAACTCTGAATCTTTTATACTAAAGATCGAAGATTAGGAAGCCGTTTCAATTGAGTTAAATAATAAAAAATATTTATGTTTAAAAATAGCTTTGGCAGTATTGTGGACGGACTTGATGCTTCCTTCAAACCAAAATACGGTTATACCATTATAGGTGTTGCTAACACGAATGAGACAGAAGAAGACTTTGTACAAAAGTCGTTTCCTTAGACACCTCTCTCATATTAATGTTTCTACCGTGAAGCAGTTGCTTGCATGGCCGTGTTTCGGTTTGAAAAGTGAGATATGGCAGTGAATTTACAGGGTACAGAGGAATAACACCTGAGTCCTCAGGAATGGCAATGCATGGGAGGTATCATGGGCGAAACAGTATACTCTGTTATGTCCATGGTACTGCTCATGTCTATAGGCGACGGTTACCACTTTCCATCAGGTGGGCCATCAGCTTGTTTGCCATTCTAAGTTGCATAAAATAAAAATTGTAGATTGCTTCGATAGAACTCAATGCGAGAAATGTAAACAAAGGAATAAATGACCTGACCGTCTACTCCATGACCAATGACAGTACAAACAAAAAATCAATTAACTGAGTAAATATTTCGATTTCTTACAAATTTCATTTAGTTAATGTATCTATAATATTATTATATAGGGGGGAAAGGGATTGTTAGTAATGGAGACTAAGAATCTCATTGCTAGCAATATACCCAACCAGGTTGACCTACTCGCGGTTCTCCCTGGAAATTATCATGGTTAATTCTTGATGAATTCATCATGATGGGCTAACTGTCCTGTTTTCATTCTCATCTATCACCCTTCACTGGTGCTCTGCCAGCGTATTCCGTTAGCGCAGGCAGGGTTACCATGCCATTTTCACAAAAAAAAAAAAAATTATTATATAATTTTTTATTATAATATATTATAATATTTTTCTCTCTACCCAAAGGTTGTGTGGAAGAGATTGCTTAGCGATAAGGCCGCCTTTTGTATCACTTCTCATTTATATTTACTGTATTTGTTATCTCTCTTTTTACTTGGTGCAATAAAGTGTAAAATAAATAAATAAAAAATTACTATTGAAGTTGACTATGCTTATAAGTGTAAGGCCGTGTGGTTCCGGCATAGCATGGCTCACATCATCCTTTTCCTTCGATGTCGTAAGAGGCGACATAGAGAATTTTATGGTCGAGAGATGTGCATCAGCATCCGTATTAAAACATCACTATACCCTAACTGTGGTTACCAACCTACTTGCCAATCGTGGCAACTACTGACAAAACCTCCCAATAGGAGGAGACCTATGATCATAAATCACTGGACAGATAAATACATACTCTTTATTGTTTCCTCCAAAAGATTAAACAATAGTGTAAACCTGTATATATTATAGTGTACTCTTTACATACAATAGTAAACTTATTATAAATATAAATAATTACAAGAAATAATCACAATGAGGCAACCTTTGGATGGAAGGAGTAATTATAAAGAGTTTGGTGGGAGGCACGATGAAAAATTTTGTTAGTTCTAAATATGGGAGATGTGATACATATAATAATATAAATATTATCCCTACTCATTATTATATTTATATACATACATATACATATATATATATATATACATACACACATATACACATATACATATATACACATATATACATTAAGGGATTACAAGGGATTGTTAGTAATAGGGTCTAACTGACTCATTGCCAGCAATACATCTTATCAGTTCGACCTCCAAGCGGTTCAACCTGGAAACCATCGTCACAATGGGCTAACTGACCTGCTTTCATCATCACCTATCATCCCTCACATGGTGCTCCGCCAGTGTACACCGATAGCGTAGGCGTTACTATACCATTATTACCCATTAAAAAAAATACCTGTATATATTTGTTTTTTTTTTTTTTACTCTACCATCGGGTAAATGTACCATTGAATGGCCCAGATTATAATAAAACACAGCAATATATAACGTAAATCTTAACCATTCGAATCAACTAAAAAAAAACAACCGAACTGTCGTATCGTCATGATTATTGACTAAAGAAAGGCTTGATTACGTAACAAATATTGTTCGCAGTCGGTCAATTATTTTAAAAGCAAGTAATGATGATATTACAGAAAACTGGGTCAGACGAAAGCAATGCACAATAAATGTATACATTTTAGGCTTCTACAGTGTATATAAACTTTATTAGGACAAAATAGCACTTTTATTGGTTACACGTGGGTTGTTTTACCAATTTAGAGTATTGTAATGCGTAGTAAACGATCTGATGAGCCATTCTGTGTTGTAATCGACAATAATCATCGTAAAACACCAATGACAGATTTACCAGATGGGAGACTTTGTACAAAAGTCGATTGCTCGGGTACCTCTGTTCCATTCGTGTTTCAACCGTGAAGCGGTTTTGTTTGCATGGCTGTGTTTCGGTTTGAAGGGTGGGATATGGCGTGAATTTACTGGGTATAGAGGAATAACACCTGAGTCCTCAGGAATGGCAACGCATTGGGGATATCATGGGCGAAACAGTATACTCTGTTATGTCCATGGTACTGCTCATGTGTATAGACGACGGTTACCACTTTCCATCAGGTGGCCCGTCAGTTTGTTTGCTATTCTAAGTTGTATAAAAAAAAATGACATCTTGCTATCTGGATATGGACGTCTACAATATCTGTCTAACAATGCTCCCCCCTCCCCCTTATTGTTATTATTATATCAGCCGACTGTCCACTGCTGAATATAGGTCTCACCCATATGGGGATTTTTCCAGTAATTGCCACGATCGTGTTGGCGGTGGGGGGGGGGGGGGATTGTTAGTTATGCGTACTACCAGTCCCATTGCTAGCAATATACCCTGTCAGGTCGACCTCCACGTGGTTCCCCCTGGAAACCATCGTGCTGCATTCTCTGGGTATTCATCACGATGGGCTAACTGACCTGCTTTTTCATTCTCAACTATCATTCCTCACTGGTGCCCCGTCAGCGTACACCGATAGCGCAGGCGACATGCGAGGATGATGGCAGGTCAGTTGACCCATAGTTACACCAATTGAACAAGAATTAACCAATATGCTTTCTAGTGGGAACCGTGTGGAGGTCGACCTAATAGGGTGTATTACTAGCAAGGGGGACGTTAAATCTTATTACTCACAATCCCTTTCTCTCCTGTACACGAAGGTTTGTGATGTGGCTTACCTAAAGGTGGCTTTACGCCTCCAAAAGAATGAATCGAGGGACATCATAAACACAGGGAAGGAAGGGATTGTTAGTAATGGACGCTTAAGAGCCCTATTGCTGGCAATATACCCAACCAGGTCGACCTCCACGTGGTCCCCAATGGAAACCATCGTGCTGGATTCCAGGCCATTCCATATACATAATTGAGGGCTAACTGACCCGTATTTTCATCATCACCTATCATCCCTCACTGGTGTCTCGCCAGCGTATACCATTAGCGTGGGCGGGGCTACCATTCCATTATCATTCATAAAAAAATCATAAACACACACACACACACACACACACACACACACACGTGCACACGCACACGCATAAGCACACGCACACGCAAACGCACACGCAGAAGCACACGCACACGCACACGCACACGCACACGCACACGCACACGACACGCACACGCACACGCACACGCACACGCACACGCACACACAGACGTTTACACTAAAAAATTCGAATACACACACTTCTAGAGTCATAAAAAATCAATTCATTAAATAACGATTAAAATATTTACATAAAATGTTAATTATTGTTTCTAAAAATTTCCAATATGATTGCTTAATCAAATTTGAATAAAACATTCACATAATAACTGAACAAAGTAAGTAAAAACTTTTCAAAAATTCATTTGAAGCACCGTTACAAAAACAATCATGGCCGTGTTTCAGTTTGAAGGGTGGGATATGGCGTGAATTTACAGGGTACAGAGGAATAACACCTGAGTCCTCAGGAATGGCAACGCATGGGGGGTATCATGAGCGAAACAGTATATTCCGTTATGTCCATGGTACTGCTCATGTCTATAGGCGACGGTTATCACTTTCCATCAGGTGGACCGTCAACTTGTTTGCCATTCTAAGTTGTATAAAAAAAGAAATAAAATAAAATATAGTAATTCGTATATGACTTCGATACAATTATATTTATGTACCAATTCCACTCACGGGAACTGAACCGGTATACGAGCGAAGGTTGTGCAACTGCAGAGATCATTTATATATAAATAGAAATGATTGTATTTCGTATCATCAATACGTAACTGGTCTTATTTCGGTCCGGAGGGTTAGTCGACAGTGCAAACCAGAGGGAGACTTTGTACAAAAGTCGTTTGCACGGCCACCTCTGTCCCATTCGTGTTTCTAGCGTGAAGCAGTTGTGTTTGCATGGCTGTGTTTCGGTTTGAAGGGTGGGATATGGCGTGAATTTACACGGTACAGAGGAATAACACCTGAGTCCTCAGGAATGGTAACGCATGGGGAGTATCATGGGTGAAACAGTATACTCTGTTGTGTCTATGGTACTGTTCATGTCTACAGGCGACGGTTACCACTTTCCATCAGGTGGGCCGTCAGCTTGTTTGCCATTCTAAGTTGCATAAAAAAAATCTCTGACCGGTATATGACCAAGTAGCACAGTGACGTTTATCACTATAAAGTGACGTCATATTTAAGTCATTTTATCGTCGCAACCTTTTAATGATCTTATTCCTATGACTTTTTACAGTCATAACCCTATCATATCTTAAAATAAGGTCCTTATTGAATCAATTTACAATTGAAATTATAAAGTATCTTAAGAATGACGTCATTATTAGGTCACTTTACGGTCGCAACTCTAAAGTGATATAATAAAATGACGTCATTCATAATTCAATTTACTGTTATATCTTGGGTTTGTGAAAACGGAATCTCTCCGTTTGTTACTTATCTAAACGGGTAAGAACATAGTGTCATGGGCATATAACATGTATAGACTCATGGGAAAAAAGAAGGGATGGTCCATTCTATGCCGGGACCATACAAACTACACTATATAAATAAATTAATAAAAGAACAATAAAATATCTCTATCATACACTAAACATACAACATACAACATAGTAGCGTGAGCCGGAATATAAAGGAATTATCAATTCATTCATAAAAACATTGACAAACAAAAGCGCATGCCAAATCTTTCTAAGGCATATCGCACGTTAAGCAACTAATGTTATTATAACGCCAACGGTTTTGTATTGTTTTTTTTACAACACAGCGAACGAGCATACGGCTCACCTGATGGTAAGTGACTATCGCCGCTCATGATCACCCGCAACACCAACGGCATTGCAGGAGTGCTGTCGGCCTTTTAAAAAGGAATATACTCTTTTCTTGAAGGTTATGTTGTCGTATCGGTTCGGAAATACTGCTGCTGTAAGTTGATTCCAAAGAGAGGAAATTCCAAAGGTTGTGCGTGGGAGAAGGTGCCTTGTAAAACGCACAGTGGAGGACCGCCACTCATCCAGATGATTGGGATGAAACTTTAGTTTGTGGCGGGTTGTACGGTGGTGAATTGAATCCGAAAATTCGGAATTTCATTTCATGGTAGACTTCTTTATTGCCGACGTTTCGACGTTGATTGCACCACGTCGTGGTCATGAAAATTTTACTATAAAACTAATTCTTTTTTTTTTAATACAATAATTCATTTGTCATATTGTCCTATTTGAAAATAAGTTTTAACTAAAGATAGAAACAAAAATCGTTGTTTTTCAAGCGACTTCGATAAAGAAATAGCTTTTCTTTTTGGTTGTTTTTTTATGTCTGTTACCTCATAACTTTGTCATTTTTAAACGAATTTGTTAAATTATTATATTATCTGAAAAGATATATTTACAGATTGGTCCCATAGGAATATTATCGAAATCGGTTCAGTAATTTAGTTTTTAAATAAAAATAACTGTTTCACCACGACTAAAATCGATATTCTTTTGAGAGTGTTTTTTTTTTCTAAATTGTAATAATTCTTAAGTTATTGTGCTTGTATTTATTGTGGCGCAATGTGTGATGCGCCTTAGAGTTCGCGGTGCAAATTTACCCGTGACCCGTCAACTCGGCTGTGTGAGGGTCAACGGGTCAATGACACGTGTCGCGTTTAGATTTAGAATAATGTGCGTTTTGTTCGATCAAGTTGAGTTGTTTATGTATTTTTGGTGATACATATTGCAACTTTTATGTTATTTGACGGGCGTCTATCTTTTTTTTTTTTTTTTTTTATACAACATAGAATGGCAAACAAGCTGACGGCCCACCTGATGGAAAGTGGTAACCGTCGCCTATAGACTATCTCATCTACTATCTTATCTTATCTGTTATCTTAGCTGTTTTTATTTACTTTTTAAAAGTATTTCATTACTAAAATGTATTAATGTATACGTAATTATATACTTTTATAAGTGTTGCCAGTGATGCCAGCTCATGGGTCGCAGCGGTGGCTAGATCATTGTATAGTATCGAAAGCGGCTGTGTCCTCTGTACGTAGAGTGCACATACAATATGACATACTTGGTCAGACCATTTTTATTCTTGAGTGTAATTTAGACGTAGTTCCACATAAGATAGAAGAAGTAAAATGTGAACGTAACAATTTTTTGTGGGGTGACAGAGGCATAGAACAAATCGACTCATATTATAATGAGTGTCATTCTCATTTCAAACTTCTTAAGTTTCCATCCGAGTTCCATAACTGTGCCGATCAGACTTGTAATGTTATACAACATAGACAGGTCATTGATAAGTTGTATAATGATATAATAAATGTACTAAAGAGAGCGGCTGTAGCTAGTAGAAATAACACACATTGTAAGCGTAAGAAAAAGAAAAATTGTAATAGGTTGGAATAAACATGTTAATGAGGCACACAGGAATGCCAGGCAGAAATTTCATGTTTTGTGATTATGGTAAACCTAGAGTTGGCTCCATCTATAATGATATGTGTGAGGCTATCTAAAGTGGTGTCAAGACCACGAAGAACAAATAAAGATTATTCTAGCTTCACATCATTCTAATAATGACTTTCGGTCTTTCGGCTGAAGCTAAGTACAAATATTGAAGGCGTAAGTAATGCCGAGAACATAGCTGACTTTTTAAGGATCATTTTACTGTTAAATCCCCTTTGGGGCCATCGCGGCGGAGTTGAATGTTGAGACTGGACGTGTGGTGAAGTAGATCGAATTATAAAATCTATGAGTAGAGGTAAATCTCCAGGACACGACAGTCTCAGTATTGAACATCTAAAACATGCTGGGCCACACTTGGCGAGACTGTTGGCAATGCTCTTTAACTTTTGTATAAGTCACTCGTACATGCCGGAGGAGATGATTAGAACAGTGGTGATACCTGTAGTTAAGAATAAAATTTCTGATATAACAGACAAAAATAATTATAGGCCAATCTCCTTAGCTACTGTTGTCTCAAAGGTGTTTGATAGCATACTGATCAGCATATAAAACTTCATGACAACCAGTTTGGCTTTCAAACTGGACTGTGAAACGCTGTTCTTTGTGTTAAGCATGCTATTAGATACTATACAAATCGAAAAACGCCAGCATGCTTTCTCGACCTGTCGAGAGCTTTTGATCTGGTTTCTTATGACATCTTGTGGAAAAAGCTCGAAAATTTTCAATTACCATCAGAGCTCATAAATATCTGCAAATATTGGTATGGAAATCAGCTCAATAGCGTGCGATGGGCGGGGACTATGTCGCAGTCATACAGATTGGAGTGTGGTGTGAGGCAAGGAGGGTTGTCTTCGCCGGTACTATTTAATCTGTATATTAATGATCTGATTGTTGCTTTGAGTGGTACCCGTGTCGGCTGTCACATAGACGGCATTAATGTTAATAATATAAGTTATGCTGATGACATGGTGCTGCTTAGCGCGTCGATATGTGGGCTTAAAAAACTCGTGGCTATTTGCGAGTCATATGCTGCATGCCACGGACTGATATACAATGCTGTGAAAAGTGTGGTCATGGTCTTTGAGAGCAGAGGCAAAAACTCAATAGGCTTTCCAGATATTAAACTTAAGGGTATAGCGCTGAAGAGGGTGTATAAATTTAAATATTTAGGACATCAATTGGCCTCGGATCTCAAAGATGATGATGACATTGAACGGGAGCGGAGGGCGCTGGCGGTGAGGGCGAATATGATAGCACGCAGGTTTGCGCGGTGCTCTGGACAAGTTAAAATTACGTTATTTAGATCACATTGCACATCTTTTGCAATGGGCTGTATATACTCAAAAATCCTACAGCGACCTCCGTATCCAATATAATAACGCGTTCAGGGTGTTGATGGGGCTGCCACGATTCTGCAGCGCGTCAGGGATGTTCGCTGAGCATCGTGTAGATTGTTTTTATGCCACGATGCGAAAAAGGTGTGCATCCCTGGTGCGCAGAGTACGTGCCAGCACCAACAGCATCCTGAGTATGATAAGCAGGCTGGACTGTGTGTACGTTAATCACTGCTGCGCAATTTCCAATGGAATTGTGCAGCGGTGATTATACTGCTTAATATATTGTATGTGTGTATGTGTGTGTATGTGTATTGTGTATGTAAATTTACTAACATTAGTTTTTAAGAATATTGTTACTAATAAATATTTAATGGACCAAAAAGTCTGAAATAAAAATTATTATTATTATTATTATTATTATCGAACCGAAACATGGTCCAACACGATTGCCCGTATGCAAAAGCTACAAGTTACTCGGCGGGCTATGGAGAGGGCTTTTTTTATTGGTGAAAATGGTATGGTAACCCCGCCTGCGCTAACGGGATACGCTGGCGGAGCACCAGTGAAGGGTGATAGATGAGAATGAAAACTGGCCAGTTAGCCCATCATGATGAATTCATCAGGAATTTTCCATGGAGTACCGCGAGGAGGTCGACCTGGTTGGGTATATTGCTAGCAATGAGATTCTCAGTCTTTATTACTAACAATCCCTTTCCCCCCTACTCAGCAAGTTATGGAGAGGGCTATGTTAATAGTCTCTTTGCATGATAGAATCCGAAACGAGGATATCCGCAAAAGAACCAAAATAACCGACATATACCGAAGGATAAGCAAGCTGAGGTGACAATGGGCTGGTCACATAGCACGAAGAATCAACAACCGATGGGGAAGAAAGGTTCTTGAGTGGCGACCGCGTACGGGCAAACGCAGTGTAGCGACCCGCCACTAGATGGAGTGACTACCTGAAATGTATTGCAGGGAGTCAGTGGATGCAGGTGGCTCAGGACCGTTCTTTATGGCAGTCTATGGAAGAGGCTTATTCCAGCAGTGGACGGGTAATGGCTGAAATGATGATATACTGTTATTAGAAATATTTATATATCTATCATTACTTTATAAAAATATTATTCATTTAGAAATTACTTCATTCATCATCATCATCATCATCATTCATCATCAACTAATCCTACTTCCAGTTTTTATTTGTGATCTACGTAATATGTTTTTCTCTTCCATTCTTCTCCATTCGCAGCCATTTCCGCATTTACTGCCATCAAATTGCTTCATTGTAACAATAATATAAATATAAAAAAATATTTTTTATATAAATTTAGAACAACGTCTTTCTAACTAAATGAAACAAAGTCAGCGAGTTCTTTTCGTTTTTAATTAAAAAAAAAAATCATTAAATCGATTTACGATCGGCAAAGATATCACGTAACGTACTCTCCATTTTGGAAGTCGGTATAAAAGACTGGTTCGCCGCAATTAAAATTAAAACTCACACGTTTTGTAATGTCTGTCCCGTCAAATCTGCTGACGACCTCTTACACTGAGCAGCGACTGTGCTGTACTTAAAAAATAAATAAATAATACAGCGTTACACTGAAGGGCATATCACACTATCCAATAAACTATATAGGATCATATTTAGACTAATCTATAGGCGACGGTTATCACTTTCCATCAGGTGGGCCGTCAGCTTGTTTGCCCTTCTAAGTTGTATAAAAAAAAATATTAGTTTTTGTATAATAAAAAAAATTATCTGCGATATTGAAATATGCTGACGGGGCATCAGTGAGTGATTATTGGTAAATTAACCATGGACATAACAGAGTATACTGTTTCGCCCATGATACCCACTAATGCGTTGTCATTCCTGAGGACTCAAGTGTTATTCCTCTGTACCCAGTAAATTCACTGCCATATCCCACCCTTCAAACCGAAACACAGCCATGCAAACACAACTGCTTCAAGGTAGAAACACAAATGGGACAGAGGTACCCAAGCAAACGACTTTTGTACAAAGTCTCCTTCTAATAATAAAATATGCAACGTAAAAGTTTTAAAGTTGACAATGTATCATTATAATAATAGCCTTTATTTAATAATTTTAACTTAGAATGGCAAACAAGCTGACGGCCAACCTGATGGGAAGTGATAACCGTCGCCTATAGATATGAGCAGTACCATGGACATAACAGAGTATACTGTTTCGCCCATGGTACCGCTCATGCATTACTGCTATTGCTGAGGAGTCAGGTGTTATTTCTCTGACTTGCCATAAACAGACAAATCATTGGATGAAATTATATATACATGGTCATATATATTTGATAGTGTAACAAGCCCCTAACGGGCCACACCCATAGTGTACTTTCATTCAGTTTGCACCTGACGCCGTGTAGTCATCGCTCATATAGAGAAAGGAGATCTCTTGATATTCGAATGAGGCTTGTTACTGTTTCCATTGTACATACGATATATTTTATTATAGTATAAAACAAAGTAGCTGTATCCATCTGTCCGTCCCTATGTATGCTTAAATCTTTAAAACTACGCGACGGATTTTGAAGCGGTTTTTTAATAGTTAAAGTGATTCAAGAGGAAGGTTTATATGTATAATACATGCATAATATTGTAGAGAAATACTGATAAATTTAGAGGTTTCTAATGTGATGTGATGTAATGTGTGTGTACACGCGCGAAGCCGGGGTGGGTCGCTAGTTAATAATATAATATGACACATATATACATACATACATACATATATGGTAATATATAATATGTAGATTATATCCAAACATAGCATATAGGATAATTTACGCACTGATTCTCGTAGACAAAGCCGTCAGATGCAGCTAGTATTTAAATAACTAATTGTGCCTTTTGCCTTTTTTAGTGCATTAGTATAAAAAGTACTTCCACATGTTTTTTTTTTTACAACACGGAGCAAACGAGCGTGCGGCTCACCTGATGGTAAGTGACTACCGCCGCCAAATCTGTGAATCTACAATGACATGTAATGTGTGATCGAATACGAAATGATATTTAAGCCTATTCAGCTGTTTAAACTTGAGTAACATTTTTTTTTTCACTCAGGCTTAAATAGTTTAATACTACAAATATAATGTTCTATGGTTTTAAATGAGTGCATTGGACAATCTGTAAAGCCTTTGTACAAAAGTCGATTGCTTGGGTACCTCTGTCCCATTCGTGTTTTAACCGTGAAGCAGTTGTATTTGCATGGCTGTGTTTCGGTTTGAAGGGTGGGATATGGCGTGAATTTACTGGGTACAAAGGAATAACACCTGAGTCCTCAGGAATGGCAACGCATGGGGGGTATCACGGGCGAAACGGTATACTCTGTTAAGTCCATGGTACTGCTCATGTGTACAGGTGACGGTTACCACTTTTCATCAGGTGGGCCATTAGCTTGTTTGCCATTCTAAATTGTATAAAAAAATAAAAAAAATGTATATTATATATATATATAAATATTCGATTTTGCTTCCCGTTTTCTTGTTTCATTTGTTATATCCTCACGACTTTAATTTCTAACAATGCAGTCAGAGACATTTATTGTGATGAACTTAACGACCGATATGTTTATATTTCGCCCAGTATATTTGAATACACCATGGCATTTCGGTTCGCTTTCGCTTTGAGTTGTGTAGTGTATAATCAGTTTTTTTAGTAATCCACACAGACCCTAAGCCTCTCTGCATGGTGTATTTTCCTGATGTTAAAAAAGAGGGCGATCCTACCGCCATCTCTTGGCGTAGTTTTAATTTATTATCGGTTTTTCTACGATTACAGTCATAGTTATATTGTACTACAGGCTAATTTTGTTTAAGGAAATAAAGTTTATTATTATTTTTTATTATTATTATTTCTCTTTACTTTCTACTAATTTTCTTGCTTTCTACTGATGTGTCGTACTTTATTTCCTCATCGCGTCTTACGACATCTTGTGGACAAAAATGAGACGTGACATATTTTATTTTTGTTCTATTATCACGTGGAACTCTTTGAAGTTTTGTCAGTACTGAGTGTTTCAGACGATATATGGAATACGGCCAAATCTTTTTGAAAATAAAATACAATCCATATAACTCGATGATAATGCAGCTTTCTATAGGCGAAATAATTTTTAAAATAGGTTAATTTTTTTTTTTAGTTTAATCATTGCAATCGATAAAATTAAATCTTTCATCCAATCCAATTCATGTATATTGAAATAAAGTAATGCTAGGTCTCGCTGCAGCTATTTTGACTTTGGTCGCCGACTTGAATTCGTGATGCAATGGAAACGTTCAACTAACTGGCGTGTGTCCAATCTCGAACAGATAAATCTGACCTGCGCGGGCGCATCCGTTCACCGATCACCTGTATTATGTAAATCCTAACTTTTTGGTCTTTTATCACGTGTGCTGGTAGCGTGGCTTAAGTGATTACGACTGATGATTACGTGTCATCAACCTTTATAATGATTTATTTATTTACTAGCTTTTAACCGCGACTTCGTCCGCGTGACCGGGATATGTTCACTGACCGGGATTAAAAGTAGCCTATATTCTTCACCATGTCGTGTGATCCCGGTATAGAATAGGCCACATCTTCCTTTCCCGTGGGTGACGTAATAGGCGACTAAGGGAGGGCGTGGGATGGGCAGTAGCGTCTCTCTTAAAACATCTCTAAAGCTTGACTGTGGTTGCCAATCTGTTTGTCAAACTTGGCAACTACTGGTAAAATCTCCAGTGTCCAGCAGTGGACAGTTAAAGGCTGATATGATGATGATTCTTCATCATGTCATATAATAATATACATGTACGCTAAATATCATAGTGGTTAGTTAAGCCAAAATGACTTTAAAGAAACAGAGGGAGACTTTGTACAAAAGTCGATTGCTTGGGTACCTCTGTCCCATTCGTGTTTCAACCGTGAAGCAGTTGTGTTTGCATGGCTGTGTTTCGGTTTGAAGGGTGGGATATGGCGTGAATTTACAGGGTACAGAGGAATAACACCTGAGTCCTCAGGAATGGCAACGGATGGTTTCGCTCATGATACCCATGTCATGGGCGAAACAGTATACTCAGTTATGTCCATGGTACTGCTCATGTCTATAGGCGACGGTTACCACTTCCCATCAGGCGGGCCGTCAGCTTGTTTGCTATTCTAAGTTGTATAAAAAAAAAACTATTGAATTGAATTCCCTGCTGAGGTTTTCCCTTGAGACTACTAGAGAGACTAGTGTGGGGTTCTTCAAAAAGGGTATATTAAGGTTTCTTCAAGTTTGTCAACAATTGAATTTTACTAACACTTTAGTCTTCAAGAATGCAAACGCATGAAAGGTTTCAAGGGCGACACAGTATACTCTGTGATGTCGATAATAGTGTTCATGTCTATAGGCGACGGTTTTTTTTAATGGGTGATAAGGGAATGGTAACCCCGCCTGCGCTAACGGTATACACTAACGGTGTACACACTATTTCATTAAATTTGATTTCGCATAAAACCCTACTTTAATTGCGAAAGAAAGAAACAAATATATTGATTCAAGTAAACCTAGATAAACACAGCGCAATTTCAGCCGAGAATAACGAGTTAAAACAGCGTCTATCAATTGCAAAAAGAATCATTAAAATCGATTCAGTATCGGCTAAGATATCGCGTAATCACGTATAAATGCTTTCAATTGATAATCTCGTTTTAGAAGCCTCCTTTTAAAAAGCACTTAATACTTATTGTTTTACAATGTAAACGTAATGACTCGCACAATAAGTGATACTATCATTTTAATCATTACAGTCGACCATCTGAGGGTCGAACCGTGAAGATATTTATGATAAAATTAACGAGAGCAGCGGCTCATGTTGCAATAATTTTGCACTAAGTATTTGACTGTTATACATCAGGGCTATCCAATACAACGCATATTTATGACTAAAAATATACTGTGTCACCATTATTCAGGGTGTCTTGAGAGGCGACAAGGAAATAAAGCAAAATACATCAATGTTCTTTGAATCCTAAGACAGAAATGAACCTTGTACTTATATATATATATATATATATATATATATATATAATTTCATTTCTATGATCCTACAAATATCTTCTAATATGATTATTAATCAGCATTATTTATTGGAGCATTAATGTAGGCCCTTGGAATAGGTGTCATGTAGTAAATTTATACAAAAAAGTCGAATTGTAAAACTTCTATAAATAAAAATTAATAATAGTTTAAGTTCTGGACAATTTGGTGTAATAAAAAATATCATCACATGGATAATCAGTTTGTTAGAAAAATGTGAACAGAAATACAAGTGTGCAGTCGTGAGATGCATTACCGGTGTTCTACTGAAGGATCAGGAGATCTGGCTCGCTCTGAGGTTATATATCTTTCAGAGTACCTTTAGATAGAGGAGAAAAGAAAAAGGCGATAGCTATTTGGCGCAAGAAGTGTAACTATTAAAATACGCTTATGTTAATAAAACATATCTCATCATCATATCAGCTTTTTGACACTTGAACATGAATGGGGGTGGCTTGCCACGCTTGGCCGGGACCATAGGCGGTCACATATGCAAATAATTATATACACATCTTACATACATATAAATACTTAATGATATACAATTAACTTATTTAATAAAATAACTACAATTAAATATAGTTATGGGCAAGTATATCGAGTTTGAGACTAGTCGGGCAACTCCGAAATTAATACATGGGTGAAGCATTATAAATTATTACCTATATATAAATTATAAAAAATAATGTTTTGAAAAACTAATATTATAATAAAGGAAAAAAAATTATAAATGCTTTATTCCATTATTGTTTTTAGTATATATCACGATAGTTTCTCATAAATTTAATACAGATTTTTATCATTATATTTCCGTATGGAAGTTTTTTTATTAAAACTGGCAACCCTACGCTAGTCTAATATGACGCAAGAATGAATTTCGATCTGCAACTCACTTGTATTTTTTATTACATTTGTAGTATTGCCAAATTTTAATAACCACTTTATCCTTTAACAAGTTACAAAACCTAAAATAAATATGCATAACATTGGGGTATTCAAATTTGAAATGTACTCAATCAGTGATAAAGATACTAGCTCTAGTCAAGAATACTGTGATTGATTGTACAGTTGTAGCAATTTTTTTCTTTCTTTTATCAATACAAAGTTTGTGATAGTCATTTTATCAAATCTTATTTTTTTTATTGTACACTTAACTCTTATTAAAAAAAAAAGCAACAGCTGTGTTTCTTGCCAGTTCTTCTCAGCTGAAATAGCATAACGAACTGGGCGGTAGATTCATACAAATGTGACTATTTTTTTTTTTTTTTGATTCGTGAAAATGGTATGCTAGCCCCGCCTGCGCTAACGGGATACGCTGGCGGAGCACCAGTGAAGGGTGATAGATGAGAATGAAAACAGGCCAGTTAGCCCATCATGATGAATTCATCAGGAATTAACCATGATAGTTTCCAGGGAGAACCGCGAGGAGGTCGACCTGGTTGGGTATATTGCTAGCAATGAGATTCTCAGTCTCCATTACCACAGATAATAACAATCCCTTTCCCCCCAAAAATGACTATTCAAAAATATTTATTGTTAAGTTTACTTGAATAAAAATTATTTTTATTTATTAGTGTAAATACACTTGACTCTCTCCCTAGATAAGAGGCTACCCTAGAAAAGAGCAATACGTCGGATATTGCTGTATTGTTTTATCCAATGTACGCAGCAGCGATAACGTATCTATTAGTACGTTAATTACTTCTGCTATTTGTCTAAGAAGGAGAGGTAAAAAAGTTTTTGAAAATAAATACACACATGTCTGATTCGGTAATCAATGCTGGCGACGGTAGAATGAATGAGTATCGGAAATTTGAAATCTGTATTTCATACAAATATATAGTAATTTGCATACATTATAACGCAATATTGAATTATTAAAATGCAAATAATTGTCCGTTCATTCATTAAGATCGATTCATATTTTTGTTTGCCGAAGTTTCGTGCCATAATTATCTTTCAGTTTCCAAAAACATTTGAACAATATTCAATGTTTCTGATAGACTTTACCAGAGGGAGACTTTGTACAAAAGTTGTTCGTTTGGGTACCTCTGTTCCATTCGTGTTTCAACCGTAAAGCAATTGTGTTTGGTTTAAAGGATGGGTTTACAGGGTAAAGAGGAATAACACCTGAGTCCTCAGGAATGGTAACGCATGGGGGGTATCATGGGCGAAACAGTATACTCTGTTATGTCCATGGTACTGCTCATGTCTATAGGCGACGGTTCTCACTTTCCATCAGGAGGGCCGTCAGCTTGTTTGCCATTCTAAGTTGTATAAAAAAAAGAATATTTAAAAAGTGCTCTGTTACCAAACTAAAAAGTAAATCTAAGTGCTAAATTAAATTTAAACTAACATAATTTAACTGTTACAAAAACATTTCATTGTTGGATAATTAACTAATAAAACATTAACCGTCGCGGTTATGTATCCACAAGTGTGTTCCAACAATATGCATTTTGCAATGCAAAAAGCATTATTTAGTGCATATAAGACAGTAAAGTCGTCTTATAACGAGTGTGTTAGTAATAAACTAGTGTCTTTATAAGTGTTGCGCAACAGTTGTGAAACTGTCGCGTTGGTTGCTGGCCGAACACAGAGTAATAATTGGGAATTATTTATCAGAATTACATTCCCTTTGACATGACAGAGTAAGTATAAAGTTTTCTCACACTAGGAATCTTTTTACTAAATCTACAGAGGGAGATTTGTACAAAAGTCCATTGCTTGGGTACCTCTGTCTCATTCGTGTTTCTACCGTGAAGCAGTTGTGTTTGCATGGCTGTGTTTCGGTTTGAAGGGTGGGATATGGCGTGAATTTACAGGGTACAGAGGAATAACACTTGAGTCCTCAGGAATGGCAACGTATGGGGGGTATCATGGGCGAAACAGTATATTCTGTTATGTCCGTGCTACTGCTCATGTCTATAGCCGACGGTTACCACTTTCCGTCAGGTGGACCGTCAGCTTGTTTGCCATTCTAAGTTGTATAAAAAAAAATACATCTATGCACTTCTAAAAATGAATACAGGTCCTTGGCTGTACTCGTTTTAAGATGTATTTTTAAATAAGTAGTGTTTTACATTTTTACATTTACATTTATTTATTAATGAACCATGAAGGTTCATTAATAAATAAATGTAAATTTATTAATTGTCTGCTTATATGTAGTACCCGTATATAATTCCCATTGGAACTCTTCTCGAATCCGGTCTTTTATTGTATTATATACTTAAATGATAATTACGTACCTGATACCTTCATAAAGTTTCAGCCAATTCAACTGATCGGTTATTTTATAGCATTTTTTATATGATATAACTTTTTTATTTATGAACGATTGAAATAAAACAAACACTAAAAATTGCATTAGTACTGCAATAATTGTTAGCGTGAACAAACTTACAGACAAACAGACAAAAATTCTAAAAATCATTGTTTTATGTTCTATTGCGTTCATAAAGCCCCCTTACAATAGTTTTTCTTATATATATCATGTACAGACAGCGACCAGTTACGATTTTATTATATGAATTAATTTTATTTAATTTACTTTATTCTAACATAACTTGAAAATGCTTGAATATTTTTTTTATTTATTTATTTATTAAATACCAATGGCGTATTTGTTGATAATTGTAAAAATATTCGCTTGCCACTTGTCTAGAGGACCTGCTTTCATCGTCACCTATCAGCCTTCATTGGTGCCCCGCCAGCGTACACCGATAGCGCAGACGGGGTTACCATCCCATTATCACCCATAAAAAAAACCTTTATTGTAATTTTGTATGTAAGCACTAGGTTTATAACATCAGATGCTATTTATGGGATAAAAATGAAATGGCCACCGGTAAAGTATGACAGGTGAGCATAAAAAAAAAAGAATTCATTAAAAATTTACCACGACGGTTTCCAGGGGGACCGCGTTAAGGTCAAATTAGCAGGGTATATCCGTTAGGCATATCAGAGTCTAAATATTCCCGTGGAATGGGCAGTGGCGTCCTTCTTAAAACATCTCCAAAGCCTAACTGGCAATACCCTCCTAGGCGGAAGGGTGGCCAGGGATTGTTAGCAATGGAGTCTGACAGCCCCATTGCTATCAATATGCCCTATTAGATCGACACGTGGTTCTCCCTGGAAACCATCGTGAACAATTCTTGTTGAATTCATCACGATGGGCTAACTGAGCTGCTTCATTCTCACCTATCATCCTTCACTGTCCTGTCGGTGTATACCGATAGCGCGGGTGAGGCTACCATTCCATTATCACCCATTAAAAAAAAACCCTCAGCCTTATTTTCTAAGCCTCAGCTTATGATCAGCAGTAGACAGTTAAAAGCTGATTTTTTTTTATACAACTCAGAATGGCAAACAAGCTGACGGCCCACCTGATGGAAAGTGGCAACCGTCGGCTATAGACATGAGCTGTACCATTGACATAATAGAGTATACTGTTTCGCCCATGATACCCCCCATGCGTTGCCATTCCTGAGGACTCAGGTGTTATTCCTCTGTACCATGTAAATTCACGCCATATCCCACCCTTCAAATGGGTCTATATAATGAATTTATTTTTCTGTTTCTATGTTTTTTTATAGTCAATTCTTTTGTCTATTTATATAGTCTATAGTTGCTATTTAGCGTTATATTGCAAAAATTAAATTCTTACAGTATCTGTACTCTGTGGACGGCACGTCTGTCGGTGTTGTCTCTGCGACAAGTTACTCTACGAGCGGCGATAGCATCTCCGGTGTCCGTTTGTGTCCAGATACTCGTATATGGAGCGGCGATCGATTAGTTAATAGATTCCGCGTTGTAACTGTATGGACGTTACAGTCTAATTGTGTTTGATCGTTGTGTTACTTGTGTGGGTATTGTGCAATGATATAAAATATATGTAATCATATACTTACCAGAGGGAGACTTTGTACAAAAGTCGATTGCTTGGGTACCTCTGTCCAATTCGTGTTTCAACCGTGAAGCAGTTGTGTTTGCATGGCTGTGTTTCGGTTTGAAGGGTGGGATATGGCGTGAAATTACTGGGTACAGAGGAATAACACCTGAGTCCTCAGGAATGGCAACGCATGGGAGGTATCATGGGTGAAACAGTACACTCTGTTATGTCCATGGTACTGCTCATGTCTATAGGCGACGGTTACCACTTACCATCAGGTGGACCGTCAGCTTGTTTGCCATTCAAAGTTGTATAAAAAAGAAAAAAACTTAATTCGCCATATGATCCCAGTATAGAATAGGCCACACTTTCTCTTCCCGTGGACGTCGTAAGAGGCGACTACGGGAGAACGAGACATGTGCACGACAGTTTCCAGGAGGGACCACGTGGAGGTCGACCTGATAGGGTATATTGCGAGCAATGCAACTGATAGTCCGCATTACCAACAATCCCATCCCGCCATCTATCTCTCAGTTGTATACTATATAGCACTTGTATAGTACAGCTGTGTGGTCCCGGCATAGAATAAGCCACACTTTCCTCACCCGTGGGTGTCGTAAGAGGCGACTATGGGAGGGCGAGAGATGGGTACCAGTATCTCTCTTAAAACATTTCCAAAACCTAACTGCTGTTGCCAACTCGCCTGCCAAGCGTGGCAACTACTAGCAAAACCCTTCTTTTGGGAGAGGCTATGTTCAGCAAAATACGGCTCTTGAATCACTCTATCACTTGGTGAGAACCATATTAAAATCTGTTGCGTAGTTTGA
This sequence comes from Galleria mellonella, assembly GCF_026898425.1. Lineage (NCBI taxonomy): Eukaryota > Metazoa > Arthropoda > Insecta > Lepidoptera > Pyralidae > Galleria > Galleria mellonella. The sequence continues at coordinate 1,539,679 of NW_026442050.1, forward strand.
AAGATCTAAGCGTACAGATGGCCGGAAGCGACTTTTTTTTTTAAGTATAATATTTAATAATAATTTTACTGCATAACGATGATTGTAACAAATTCAGCACTGAAAATTACAGTAGATTACTTAAATTCATAAATCCATTTGGATCAGCTTAAACATCTGTGTCTGAACTAGGTTATAAAATCTTTATCTCAGACAAATTTTATCTCAGGCATTCAGCCCTCGTTAAAAAACTATAATAATAAAAACATTTTTTTTTATACAGTTTAGAATGGCAAACAAGCTGACGGCCCACCTGATGGAAAGTGATAACCGTCGCCTATAGACATGAGCAATAGGCCTGGTCAGACCTGGGATAGAGCTGGCTGGAAGAAGATGTATGAATTAGTTGCACTGACAAGAGGATACTCTTAAATGAAAAAAAAAAAAAATTGTGAAGAAAAAAATTGTTTTACACCATTTAAAGATAAAAAGGTCTGTAAACAGCGCGTGTTACCAGGGATGACTTACGGAACCGAAATATGGTCCAACACGATTGCCCGTATGCAAAAGCTACAAGTTACGTAATGTGCTATGAAGAGAGCTATGCTCTCAGTCTCTTTGCGTGATAGAAGCCAAAACTAAGATATCCGCAAAAGAACCAAAATAACCGACACAGTCTGAAGGATAAGCAAGCCGAAGTGGCAATGGGCTGGTCACATAGCTCGAAGAACCGACAACCGATGGGGTTCTTGAGTGGTGACCGCGTACAGGTAAACGCAGTGTAGGACAATCCCATACTAGATGCAGCAACGACCTGAAATGCATTGCAGGGAGTCAGTGGATGCAGGTGGCCAGGACCGTTCTTTATGGCATCTGCAATGATTATGAAAGATAAAGAAGGTGTGAATTATTACATTTTTGAAATTTACATTTCTGGTGACGTAATCTTTTTGTTTATATATCTAATTATTTTATTATAGTGCTGGCATATAACATCTAAGATCTGGGGGGAAAGGAATTGTTAGCAATGGAGTTTACAGCCCCATTGCTAGCAATATGTCCTATTAGATCGACCTCCACGTGGTTCCCCCTGGAAACCATCGTGAACAATTCTTGTTGAATTCATCACGATGGGCTAACTGACCTGCTTCATACTCACCTATCATCCTTCACTGGTGCCCCGCCGGTGTATACCGATAGCTAGGGTTACCATTTCATTATCATACATTATGTAAACAGATGTTAAGGTAATTTTAATAGGAAATATATGTATATTGTAAAATTGTTGCATAATATGTCTACCTGACTACAGTTAGCTATTAATTAGAATTATATTTATACAATAAATTATAGGAAATAATGATAAATATAGGTGCGAGAATCGAATGATTTTGTTATTCGAATAATCAGTACATCACTGGTAGTATGTAATACTGAACATTGTAATATTTTCAAAATGGCCGCAGACACAAGATGGCGTATTACCATTATACATTAGCGATGCACGAATCCGAATGATTTTGTTATTCGAATAATTAGTAATTACTAGTTTTATAAATCGATTACTAAATTAGTAATATACTAATTTAGTAATGTGTTCGAATGACTTTACTAATTAGTAATCGAAGTATCTAAGGCATTAATAACGAAAACAAAGTCTTTCCTCTGATTAAATACACTAGCTTACATGATATCAATAGATGATAACAAACGATGATCAAAAAACAAAAATAATAAAAATTTACTTTACTACTTAATTAACTGATGACTATCAAAACTTGCTGTGTGGTCCCGGCGTAGAATAAACCACCCCTTCCTTTCCCTTGGGTGTCGTAAGAGGCGTCTAAGGGTGGGCGAGGGATGAACAGTAGGATCTATCTTAAAACATCTCAAAAGCCTAACTGCGGTTGCCAATCCTTCTGCCAAGCGTGGCTACTACTGGAAAACCCCCCCAAGGGGGAGGCGTATGTTTAGCAGTGAACAGTTAAAGACATTATATCAAAAGCTGCAAATTTTTACTAAATATACTAAAATAGCAATATGTTAGAGCATTAAGAAAAAAAGGACATTTCGAGCGATCGGGTTATTTCGGCTACGTTCGTATCGACTCGTACATTAACAACTAATGAATGTTATTAGCGATTAATAGAAGCGTACAGTGAATGAAATTAGTAGTCGAATCATTTGAAAATCATTCAGATTATTCGAATAAATGGCTTACTCGAATAATTAGTAACCGTAATAGTATATTTGCGCATTGTTGCAAATATGTACAAGCTGCACTATACAACATTTGCATTCATTAACTAGCGATCTGATCTGGCTTCGCACGAGTGGACAGAATTTTAAAACATCAATACATATAATTAAAAAGTTTCAGTAAATTTAACTGATCGATTATTTTATAGGATTATTTATGTGAATCTTTAAATTTATATAACCCTTCGAACTGAAACACAGCCATGTAAACATAACTGCTTTACGGTAGAAACAAGCGGTTACTTAGTAACCGTCGTGATTATTTCTTGAATTCGTCACACTGACCTAAATGATCTCCTTTGGGGGGAAAGGGATTGTTAGTAATGAGATTTAACAGTCCAATTGCAATATACCGTAAGCAATATACCCTACCAGGTTGACCTCCACGCGGTTCTCTCTGGAAACCATAGTGGTTAATTCTCGTTCAATTGGTCACTATGGGCCAACTGACCTGCCTTCATCCTCACCTGTCACCCTTTACTGGTACCCCGCCAGCGTATATTGATAGTGCAGACGGGGTCACCGTTCCATACCAGAGGGAGACTTTGTATAAAAGTCGATTGCTTGGATACCTCTGTTCCATTCGTGTTTCAACATTTATTGGGTACAGAGGAATAACACCTGAGTCCTCAGGAATGGCAATGCATGGGGGGTATCATGGGCGAGACAGTATACTCTGTTATGTCCATGGTACTGCTTATGTCTATAGGCGACGATTACCACTTTCCATCAGATGGGCCGTCAGCTTGTTTGCCATTCGAAGTTGTATAAAAAAAAAATCTTTACTCATTAAAAATGATCTCCATTCGTCCTCAACCATCATCTGTCACCGATGCCCTGCCTTCGTATAGCCATAGCATTGGCGTGGTTACCGTTCCATTTGAGGTCATCAAAAAAAAAAAACAAAACAAGTATGGCAAACCACTGACCAAATAATGAATTAAACCAAACATCATCTCTAACAAATAAGATTGCGGTCGAATTTAGACTTCTAATTTCACAATAAAAGATTAAAAATGGCCAACTCGGCTATGTTAGTACATAACACTACGTGCGCAGTCGGATAAACGACATTTTACACAATTCCGTCTGTATGTGTGTACGTAGCCAGTTAAGTAGATCATTCACAAATTATACAATCATACATTTATAATAGTAGACGTTTGCTAGTGGTACAATGTATAAGAAGTAGCGGATTTACTTATATTTTTAATTGTACTGCGATGAAAAATTTTGTTTGGTTACTTTAAGCACATACTGACTTTTAACAAGAGTCTGTTTATTTATTTATTCATTAGTACAAATATGTGTACATGGCGGACTTAATGCCAAAAGCATTCTCTCCCAGTCAACCATAGGGAAGTGTCAGAATACACGAATGCGGTACTACTAATTATTAATGTACATACATACTAATATTACATATATAAACGAATAAATATATATGAATAACAAATATACTTACACATATATGATATATACTATATTATACACGAATTTGGGAATAATATAAAGCTCTTACTGCTCGGATAAAGATAAAAAGTGAGCGTGAACGCTTTATATACTCAGACAGTATAAATGTTATCCCCTTTTTCCGTTATATATTCTGACTACCTGTCCTCGGCGTTGGTCATGTAAATTATATAGTAGAATAGAATAGAAAACATTTATTGCCAGTAATCACAATATAAAATATAGAAAATACACATACAAGAAGTGTCCCATACTAGGCAAAAGGAACTGGCTCAGCTGATGCTGTGAGTGTCCCAGCGCAATGTGTTAATTTCCCAATTTAATCCAATGTATTAATTAAGATAATATGTATTACAAATTTCTTTTGAAACTGTTCAGTAAGTACGTGTAACAATTCTGACTAGAATGAACGCTATAAACTCGGCGATAAATCTTGAGAAAAACAGACGCCATTTTAAAAAAAATGGTAGAGCTATATCTATTTTGCTTTTTTTATTTAATTTAGAATAATCATTAAAACCTGTTCATAATAAGGGGGAAAGGTATTATTGGTAACCAAGAGTATCATCCATTGCTAGCAATATATCCTGTCAGATCGTTCTAAATTCCAGGTGTATTCATCACGATGGGCTAACTGGGTTACCTTTTCATTGTGATGATGATAGTATCATCCCTCATTGGTGCCAACATACACCGTTAGCGCAGGCAGGGTTACCACTTCATTATCATCCATTAAAAAAAATAAACCTGTTCATAATTACCGATTTCGCGTCGCACACACACACACACACACACACACACACACACACACAAAAAGGCACATTTTCTTGTAAATGTTCCAGTCCTCAACTAATTATCGCTATACATATAAAAATCGCTGTCGCTTATTAGCTTAGATCAACTACATTCTCACACATGGGTTTTTAGTATGTATCACATCTTTTATGCCATTGACCCTCATGTTAGTAGGTTTGTAGTTTTATGGTGTATCAAGCAGACAGAATGTATAGAACTTGTTTATGGTAATCGCAAGCATAATAAAACATGTTTCAATAAATGCGAATCTGTTATAAATTTAAGTTACAACTACTCAACAGGTGGACAGTTTGTGTGACGTCATCCTGTCTCGTTTATTTTTACTGTCAAACTGAGTTAAGTGTTTTTTTCCAAGTGATGACGACGGTGATAGTGAAATTAATGGGTATTATGTCATACGTATGTGAAATTTGGACAAAATATTTGTTGAATCCGCTTCTATATTAGACCACGCCCGAACTTTGTAGTATCCTATATCTTTCTTCATCTCATGTAGTAAGTAGCAAGTGTGCATCAAATTTCATAGTGTTTGGTTGAACCTATATATATATATATATATATATATATATATATATATATATATATATATATATATATATATATATATATATATATATATATATAGGCTCAAGATAGCAAATTAACATTGTCCCATTCATGTTTCTACCGTGAAGCAGTTCTGTTTGCATGGCTGTGTTTCGGTTTGAAGGGTGGCATATGGCGTGAATTTACAGGGTACAGAGGACTAACACCTGAGTCCTCAGGAATGGCAACGCATGGGGGTATCAAACGAAACAGTATACTCTGTTACGTCCATAGTACTGCTCATGTCTATAGGCGACGGTTACCACTTTCCATCAGGTGGACCGTCAGCTTGTTTGCCATTCTAAGTTGTATATAAAAAAAAACATTCACTTTCGCATTTATATTGTTAATAAAGATTTCCGTAACTTGATTCCTTGCTTATTAACGCAAGTTATCAGTCGTATTTATTTCTCTGCCTAACCCATAAGGAATGTAGCATAACGATTAAGAATAAATCGATTTAATACTATTTATTATTTTAAGTTTATCATTAATTATATTGATTAATAATTATTTTGACAGTCGATATTTATCATTAATTATATTAATTTTTAATTATTTTGACAGTCGATAGATATTTGAATCAAGATTACAATGATGTACAAATGTACCTTCTTTCAAATAATTATATTTAAAACTATAGTTTCTCTATGTAACCATTTCAAAAACTCTTCCTTTTTATTTATTTATTTTTTTTTTAATTTTACTTTATACACAAATCCACAGCTCTTAAAAAATTACTTACATGCTAAGTCTCTTATGAATACAGCCAATAACGGATTTTATTTATACAAATAAAAATTTTGATTCCAAAGCGAGGCAGGCAAGTTAGAGTGGGTGTATGCAAGTAATATAAATGCATGTATGAAAGAAACCATATACGAGTATAATAGTGAGTGTCCATAAAGTTTCAACTAAAGTTCCATCCCAATCATCCGGACGAGTGGCGGTCTTCCACCGTGCGTTTTTCAAGGCACCTTCTTCCACGCACAACCATTCTTTGGAATCAACTTCCAGTAGCTGTATTATCGAACCGATACGACAACATAACCTTCAAGAAAAGAGTATATTCCTTTTTAAAAGGCCGGCAGCACACGTGCAATGCCGCTGGTGTTGCGGGTGATCATGGGCGGCGGTAGTCACTTACCATCAGGTGAGCCACATGCACGTTTGGCCCCTGCGTTGTAAAAAAAAAGTTAGGTTAAATTCAAATTCAGTTACAAACGGCTGTCATTTACTTCGCCTAATGTGATTAATAAATTGATTATTTTAAACTTTCATCTCGTATAGATTTGCACATAATCATAATGGCTGTGGAATGATTATTTGAGTACCTTTTTGGATTTGGATATTGCGATGTTACTGTAGTGAAAACTGTTTTATTGCTTTCATAAAATATAAAATGTTATTGAGAACTATACTGTACATTATAATTGGTAGTTTTAAACAATCAAACTGCAGTTAGTGCTACATTATAAACGAAATATGTTTACCATTATTTTTTATGAGATTTGAAATGGCAAACTTTATTTTCTATTTTTTTATACAACTTAGAATGACAAACAAGCTGACGGCCCACCTGATGGAAAGTGGTAACCGTCGCCTATAGACATGAGCAGTACCGTGGACATAACAGAGTATACTGTTTCGCCCATGATACCTGCGTTGCCATTCCTAAGGACTCAGGTGTTATTCCTCTGTACCCAGTAAATTCACGCCATATCCCACCCTTCAAACCGAAACACAGCTATGCAGACACAACTGCTTTACGGTTGAAACACGAATGGGACAGAGGTACCCAAGCAATCGACTTTTGTACAAAGTCTCCCTCTATTGTTATTAAATATTATAATAGATAGTTTTAAACGATTAAACTGCAGTTAGTGCTACATTATCAACAAAATATATTTTACATTATTTTTTATTAGACTTGAAATGGCAAACTTAGCTGCACCTCTTCTTGGTATCATACTTAGTGGACTCATAGCACTGTCTCATTCGTGTTTTAACTGAGAAGCAGTTGTATTTGCATAGCTGTGTTTCGGTTTGAAGGGTGGGATATGGCGTGAATTTACTGGGTACAGAGGAATAACACCTGAGCCCTCAGGAATGGCAACGCATGGGGGGTATCATGGACGAATCAGTATACTCTGTTACGTCTATGGTACTGCTCATGTCTATAGGCGACGGTTACCACTTTCTATAAGGTGGGCCGTCAGCTTGTTAACCATTCTAAGTTGCATAAAAAATGCATTTGGCGCTGGCACTTACTCCACAATACAATACAATGTAATAGTTAAAATAGATTCGTAAAGATTTTAGTTTATGAATAAGGTTCTTTTTAGTGTATTCACGTAGCTTGAAAGATCGACAATCGATGGGGAAATCAATGGATGGACCCACAGTTGTGATGTATTGACCTCAAATACAAATAAATGTGAACGTGAGTTTGTTTGTTTGTTACCTCTTAACGCCTCAACCGCTTAAATCTTTATATACTTTGATACAAAACTTAATTGTAGTATATAAATAATATAATATACATATATAATAATTACTCCATAATGCAATTGCAACCTACACATCAACTATGTGTCGAAACCAAATCGATTCGAAAGGATAAAAATGTGGGCGTGTCGAAACCGTAAGTAAAAAAAAAAAACAAAATATTTACAGTCTGGTTAGCTTCAAGGCTGCATGATGCTATTGTTTAATCATTTTAAAGATATGTGCTGTATGTTCGGTAGTGTATCAAGCCAAGTACTGGCAATTCTTTGTGTATTTAGTTTTAAACATAACTAAACTCATTTCAAAAGAGAAAGAGTTGTCTCAACACATAATGTCTGCTAGTATTCGCAATATTTATTTATTTAATCGATTAGATGTGCTTTAGTTTTTCAGTAGGCTTATTTAGGAAACTATGAATAAAAGAATATCTATATTATATATGTAAAAGTGAGTTTGATTATTTATTATGTTTAAAAAATAATAATATTGTTATTTCTTGGCACCACATACACTACATATTTATTATACAAATCGTAATAATTTTTATTATAAAAGACCTGATCCTTAATTACAAATTAACTGAAAAAATAGAATTAAAATCTCAATTCTTTGTACATATTTTCATGCAACTATTATAATAATTTGGGTAGACAAATCATTAGGAAATTTGTGGCATACTAGTAATATTTGGAATAGATAAGGTAGTATTAATAAATATTATTCCATTTCAAGTTAATTTCAAAATTCAATACAATCATATTTATTCCTAATCAATTATAAAATACACGTGGTTTGTTTGTATATAAAATTATATTCTGATACTCAAATCCAATAAGTATATGAGTTTTTTTATTAAACACTACACAATAAGACTTGACCTTAATTATACGTTCACTGTAAAAGGGAATTAAAATTTAAAATCTCAATTTTGTATATGTATTTTCATGCAACTATTATTATTTTCATCATTTTTATTATTCTTATTGAATCATAAACTTGACCCTCTTTTTGCTATTAATGTTTTGGTGAAATTATTTTAATTCTTACATGTACACTTACGTTACTTACATTATTTTTTTTATTTTATTTTTTTGTTTCACTGTCTGAAACGCGTATATTATTTCGACCGAAACTTTATAATTTGATGCACTAAATATTTCATGTTTTTTATTAGAACATAAAGGGTAAACGAGCATGCAATATTTCTCAGTGATTAATTTAGCCTAACGGCTAAATTAATCTAGGCTAGGCGCTAAGAGGTAACAAACAAACAAACAAACTTTCACATTTATAACATAAGTAAGGACAGTTAGTTTTGAAAAATAACAGATAATTCAGAAATTACCATACTTTAGTTCTTTCTTATGAACACTAACGCGATACAGCGGATTTCATTTTAATGGATGATAATGGAATGGTAACCACTCCTGCTTTATCGGTATACACTGGCGGGACACCAGTAAGGGATGATAGGTAAGGGTAAAGCAGGGCATTTGTTCCATCGCGACGAATTTAACACCAAATCAATCACGGTGGTTTACAAGGGAAGCCGCAAGGAGGCCGACTTGATAAGGTATATTGCTAGCAATGGGTTCATTAATATGCATTACTAACAATCCCTTCTGTCCCCACCATGGATAGGTTTAATTAATTTTAAAAACTAGTTTTTTTTTTGTTTATGCTAGTTTTTACTCGCGACTTCGTATATATATATATAGCCGAAGGAAGAAGATAGAAGGTTATACCTTCTCCATCACATTTTTTTTTATACAACTTAGAATGGCAAACAAGCTGACGGCCCACCTGATGGAAAGTGTTAGTACGTATATACCAAATTTCATACTGTTCGGTTAATCCATTAAGTCGCTATAAGGTAACAAACAAACAAACAAACTTACTTTCACTTTTATAAAACTAGTAAAAGTACATAACAATACGTAATTTGTAAATACCACACATATTTAGTGTTTGTTTTGAAATATTTCCATTTGTTCCATAGGGAAATACGCTGATGTATGATGTATCTGCTGTCAATTCTTGATGTGTTCTATATATGTGGTGGTTTTGTACAATTTTGAAACTTTCTATTTAAAAAAATATATTTAGATTTATGATTCTAATAGGATATATTCGTTTCATATGATTCTAGCAACTCCGGCTGTCTTTGTATTGGTAGCAGAGCATCATTATATGCCTACAAATAATGAAAATTTCTATTTAAAATATATATTTAGATTTATGATTCTAAAAGGATATATTTTTTTTTACAACCCAGTAAATTTTCACCATCGTACAACCCGCCATAAACTAAAATTTCATCCCAACCATCTGGACGAGTGGCGGTCCTCCACCGTGCGTTTTTCAAGGCACTTTCTTCCACGCACAACCACTCTTTGGAATCAACTTCCAGCAGCAGTATTTTCGAATCGATACGACAGCATAACAGTAAAACTTCAAGAAAAGAGCGTATTCCTTTTTAAAAGGCCGGCAGCACACCTGCTAAGTCGTTAGTGTTGTGGGTGATCATGGGCGGCGGTAGTCACTTACCATCAGGTGAACCGCATGCACGTTTGCCCCCTGTGTTATATAAAAAAAAAAATATCAACTCATATGTTTGAGAGACGCAAACTTTAAACATGTAAATTTTTATCATAAAAACCGATTATAAAATATGTTACCAAATACTACATAATAATTAATTTGACAATAAAGCAATGTCATAAACACATGTGTTTTAATTAATAAATTTGAATTGTATTGAAATAATTATAATAATATGTACATATTCGTGTTTATTTTAATTAAAAACTAGCGTTTAATTACTAAGCGTTTGCCAGTGACATGTTGTAATATCGTTTAGTAATGTAAGATTGAATTTGGTCCACCGATAAAGCTGTGTAATTAACGCTAGTATTTTTAGTAAGCTAGTAATTATTAATGTTGTAAATGTAAAAGTGAGTAAACGTACACCACACGGTAAACCACAATAAAACCAGCGACTAGCAAGGAATTGAACACCATGGACATAACAGAGTATACCGTTTCGCCCATGATACCCCCCATGCGTTGCAATTCCTGAGGACTCAGGTGTTATTCCTCTATACCCTGTAAATTCACTACCATATCGCACCCTTCAAACCGAAACACAGCAATGCAAACACAACAGTTTCACAGTAGAAACACGAATGGGACAGAGGTGGCCAAGCAAACGACTGTTGTGCAGTCTCCCTCTGGTAATGCCTAGCTTACTAATCCAGCTAAATTTTACATATACATATGTATGAAATGTGATAAATAAGGCCGTAAGATGCCTTGATGAAGTGTCAGCTTCTCCGTTATCAGCGAGTCAGCAAGGTGAAGTCTGCAACTCAAATAAGACATCAGTTTTTGATTTGATAATAAAAAATCGGCGTCAAACATCATCTTCCTACCTTTATTCCAATGGGGGGAAGGTATTGTTAGTAATGTGGACTTCGAGTCTCATTCCTAGCAACATATTCTAGCAGGTCGACCTCCACGTGGTTCCCCCTGGAAACCATCGTGATGAATTCCTAGTGTATTCATCACGATGGGCTAACCGACCTGACCTTTAATCTCACCTATCACCCCTCACTGGTGCCCCGCCAGCGTATACCGTTAGCGCAGGCGGGTTTACCACTCCATAATCATCCATTAAAAAAAGAAGCTTTATTCCAATTATTAATTCTGATCGGCGTAATGTGTTTTTCTCTTCTATTCTTCTTCTATTTGCAGTCATTGAAAATATGTCACTAATTGTTACATAGAAAATAGGCGACTAATTGTCACATAGGTAGGACATAGGCGACTAATTGTTACATAGGACATAGGCAACACTATTATCGAAAATTCCATCTATCCATGCGAAGCCATGCCGGATGACTAGTGTTTTTTATATACGTTAACGAGACGTACAATCACTTTCAAGTGACTCCATTATGTTTTAACCTTCTCGCCGTGTGAACGAATTAAGTAATACAACCTTTAATTCTTTTAACTGGATCGTAAAGACCTTTTGTTAACTGCTTTATTTTTAGTACTCCTTTTTCTTTAGAAAGTACAGGTAGTAACTATTATATGTATGATGTAGAATGTCAGAGGTGAATAAGCGACCTGGCATTACGTGACAAACTTGACAGAATTAAAAAAAAAAATGTGTAAGTGTTTTTTATATGCAACATGGATTACGTCAGCGCAAATAGGCAACTTTTGGGGAAAAGGGATTGTTAGCAATGAAGTTTGAAGAGGTGGCCTTTTCTATGCCGGGACCACATGGGAATACTATTTATATTTTTTTTTATATTCTGCCTTAATTTCTGCGTGTTCTACCGCTTGTACAACGGATTGTGCTCAGAGGAATTATTCAATATGATGCCCACGGCCGCTTTTTATCATCGTACGGCTCGCCATCGACAGGGAGTTCACCCTCATACCCTACAGCCTAAATGGTCGCGTACAACGCGGTTTCAGAGATGTTTTCTCCCACGAACACTCAGGTTATGGAATGAACTCCCTGCCGAGGTTTTCCCAAGAGACTACAGCTTGGGGTTTTTAAAAGGGAGGTAAAGAGGTTTCTTCAGGGTCGGCAACGCGTGCATAATACCTCTGGTATTGCAGGCGTTCATAGGCTACGGTAACCGTGTAAAAAAAATTTGAATACCATGTAGTCTCTAGAGGGAGACTTTGTGCAAAAGTCGTTTGCTTGAGTACCACTGTCCTATTCGTGTTTCAACCGTAAAGCAGTTGTGTTTGAATGGGCGTGTTTCGGTTTGAAGGGTGAGTTTACAGGGTACAGAGGAATAACACCTGAGTCCTCAGGAATGGCAACGCATGGGGGGTATCTTGGGCGAAACAGTATACTCTGTTATGTCCGTGGTACTGCTCATGACTATAGGCGACAGTTACCACTTTCCATCAGGTGGGCCGTCAGCTTGTTTGCCATTCTAAGTTGTATAAAAAAAAGTATTGATTGCGACGGATAACACCTAAATGTCAAAGTTGAGGCTTAGAGGAAATAAAATTAAAAAGTAACTTCTGATACGCCGGCGCGAATTGAGATTTTGCTGATGTATATATATATAGAGCTGTAACAACAAGAATTATTTAAATATTTCATATTTAAACTAGCTATTCGACCTGGCTTTGCACTGGTTAATAGAATTAATTAGTAACAATTAAAAAATATTTAAGAAATCTTCACATGCCTTGTATTACTATTTTTTAATTAGTATATTAGTTAGTAAGTTAGTGTATTTCATTTGAATTTTCTAATTTTCTTTTTATATTTTTGTTTTTGGTATAACAAAGAGTTAAATAAATAAATACATTTTGACAAATTTTTTAAAACTGTGAATTGATTTTAAGATACATGAAAATTATCGTATTTTGTTTTTTATTAATGCACATTAATAAAAGAATTATGTTAGTAATCGTAAATAAATTTATTATTCGGTAATAGAATGACTGAAGAGGATTATATAATTTATTATTATAAATTTTTTGATACAAATATAAATAAATTGAGATGATAAATGTATTATATTATATATTGCATAATTTGATATATACAAAGTTAGACGACAGTCTAAAAAATAATACAACAGTGAGATATATGCAGTCTCACTCTGCTTATGTTTTTTCATATTCTTTAAAAAAATCTACACCAATTTAAAGCTTATCGTGGGTCTGCCAGCCCCATCTTAATCCACATCACTGTTTTCCATCAAGTGAGATCGTGCTCAATCGTGGGACAGTAATAAAAAATTAGTTAGATAATGTAGAATAGACGTAAATTTCTCATATTGTTAATAATTTGGACGCCGCCATAGAGGCAGAACGTATATGGGAAATGTAAACCTCTTTCATTTGAAACTACCTACAATCCAGCAAAATAAATTCATTTTATTTAATTCCATTCCATCCCATCCTATCCCATCCCATTCCATCTCATCCCATCCAATCCCATCTTATCCCATCTCATTTCATTATATATAAATAAGACTAACACACTTAAATTATCCGTATCACACTAGCGACTCGTCCACTATATACCGTGTACAGATGTTTGATGCTGGTGAAAGTAATATGACGGTCGGATATTTACTGTTCATAAAGATAGTGACGCGTCGGCTGTGTTAGTAATGATGCAATCTATGTAGTGCAATAATGATAGTCTTTTAGATAATTTGAGATTGCGCTCAAAACCGAAAACCGACTTCAATAATGATAAATTCAATTGTTTTGATTTAGAAATTTCAGTTATTTTGTTTTAAAAAATAAACTACTGAACTGAGGGATGGGGGGAAAAGGGATTGTTAATAATGGAGGTTAGTAACCCCATTGCTAGTAATACACCCTCTGTTAGGTCGACCTCCTAGCAGTTTCCCCTGTAAACTATCGTGATCTAATTTTAAGTGTATTTATCACGATAGGCTAACTGATCTACCTTTTCATTCTAACCTATCATCCCTTACTGGTGCCCCGCCAGCGTATACCGATAGCGCAGACGGGGTAACCATTCCAATATCATTAATTAAAAAAAAAAAACGATTTAACATATTTCGATAAAATTTCTATATGACCACTCTGTAAATATATCCTTCCAAATAAAAAAAATCCAAATTAATAACTATAACTAAAAATTGTGTTCCAAAAAAATTTATGTATATATATATATATATATATATGTGTGTGTGTGTGTGTGTGTGTGTGTGTGTGTGTGTATTTATGTAAATTTTTATTTATTTATGTGTTAATGTTACATTATTATTCATGTACTTTTATTATTTACATATGTAGGTATATAGAGCTGTTTTTATTGTATTATATATTAAATTTTTTACTGGGTATTATTTAGTTTATTTTTAGCTGTACGGTTATTACCCTCATACATTCTACAGTTTTCTTTCAGCTTCTCAAAGGTTGACTGTAAGAGATCCCTTTATGGGATAAGTCCGCCTTTAGATATTAAATCATTTATCAGTGTTCAATCTGCATTATGTACAATAAAGATTTTACAATACAATACAACAACTTCAATTGTGGCAATACCGGTTATTTTAATTTAAAAACTAAACTACTAAACCGATTTCGATAAAATTTCTACAGGACTAAACCCTATGTATACGAGTATACATTCAGATAAAAGAAAATCCAAATCGGTTTAGAACTGGAGTTATGAGGTAACAAACATAAAAATAGAAAGAATTTATTAATAGTATCATGCGATTCACACAGTAGCATCAATTGAAAAAACTAATTACGACAATATAATTAAAAACAAAAACAAAAAACCAAAATAATAAAAAGTGGACGTGTGTGCGTCGCAATATTCTCTGAAAAAGAATACAACCTTGAGAACCTCCTTTTCCGAGTCGGTTAAATACGAGCCAACTCTCGTTCGCAGTCGGCTAAGACCCCACGTCTCCACTATTAACCAAACAGCATTGTGCCTAACGTATAATCATACAGTTAAATCAAATCCCTTTACGCCTATACCACGTGAGATCCGACTGAGATACGGGATTGTAAACACCGCTTTCCGTACCTGATCCCGAATACTCATACAAAGTTATGGAATTAGTCATAAAATGGCTCCGTGACTCAAATATCTAACCTATGCATTGTGTTATTGGATTCGTTGCTAACTTAACTCTGTATAGTTGGCAAGGAAATATCAACCGTATCACTATTGAGATAAGATTCAAAATTATCTGTACCGATTTGGTCGTTACGTCGTTTTGCCTATAGATAGTGGATACGAAGTCAGTTGACATTCGATAGAGGGCGTCGGGTGACGTCATTAAATCAGCAAGGCTACAAAATTTAGGACTCGAAGGGATTATGATAAGGTGGATGTACATGCCGCCCCTTATAATATCAGTAAAAGGTGGAGGAAATATTTATTTAATTATATATTTTAGATTAGATTTATAGATTTACCAGAGGGAGACTTTGTACAAAAGTCGATTGCTTGGGCACCTCTGTCCCATTCGTGTTTCTACCGTGAAGCAGTTGTTTGCATGGCTGTGTTTCGGTTTGAAGGGTGGGATATGGCGTGAATTTACAGGGTTCAGAAAAATAACACGTGAGTCGTTAGGAATGGCAACGCATGGGGGGTATCATGGGCGAAACAGTATACTCTGTTATGACCATGGTACTGCTCATGTCTATAGGCGACGGTTATCACTTTCCATCGGGTGGGCCGTCAGCTTGTTGTGTGACTCGTTGGCAAGTGTGCGTATGAGTCTACTGGGAACGGCTTATCCAGAGCCAGGGGACTGCAGATTTCTTAAACCGCGGGATATCATTAAGTTAACACATAAGATCTATAAAACAATGGTATAAGGTAGGGGAAAGCACAAAAGACCCCAATGGGTCAACGTGCAATGGCTTAGTTTTTTTTTAATGGATGAAAATGGAATAGTAACCTCGCCTGCGCTAATAATATACGGGGTACCAGGGAGAGGTGATCACGATAGGTGAGGAAGAAAATGCAAGGGCAGTTAGCCCATCACGATGACTTGGAGTTCAGTACGATAGTTTCCAGGGACCAGGACCAGAACCACGTGGAGGTCGAGCTGATAGGGTATATTGCTAGCAATGGGACTGGTAGTCTGCATTGCTAATAATCCCTTTTCCCCCACAACGGCTTAATTTTTTTTATGGATGATAATGGAATGGTAACACTGGCGGGGCACCTGTGAAGAGTGATAGGTGAGAATGAAAGCAGGTCACTTGGCCTATCGTGACTAACAATAAATCAATCACAATAGTTTCCAGGGGGAACCACGTGGAGGTCGACCTAATAGAATATTGTTAGAAATGAGATTGTTAATTCCCATTACTACCAATCCCCTCTCCCCCCACAACGGCTTAATAGACCCCATATGTAAATAAAAAAATTAGATAAAATAAGATAATTAGTCACTTCAAATTGCATAAATACTTCGCTAATTTATGGGCAAAAACCAATGTCCAGTATTGGAAGATAATTAGATATTATGAGGCAGCGTGATGATGAATATACACAATTACCTCTTGGCTCTGCGAATCTCAACTCTAAATCTTTACGAGTAGAGATTAAAATCCATTGCGCCATAATCAGAACTGATACAGCCAAGTCAATAAGCCCCACTGATAGACACATTTTTCTTTCAAAAAGGAAGCATTGCTAATTTGATTACTGGTTCAAAAGCACGTCAACCACAATGTTCCTTTGATCGGGCAAAAATACAGATATGTGGTGTACTCTATATTACTACACGGTCCAAGTATGGAGAGGTAGCGGGCGATACTCATACTACTTTACCAAAGGCAGATTTTATACAAAAGTCGTTTGCTTTGGCAATTCTGTCCCATTCGTGTTTCTACCGTGAAGCAGTTGTGTTTGCATGGCTGTGTTTCGGTTTAAAGAGTGGGATATGGCAGGGAATTTACTGGGTATAGAGGAAACACATCTGAGTCCTCAGGTATGGCAACGTATTGATGAAACAGTATACTCTGTTATGTCCATGGTACTGCTCATATCTATAGGTGACGGTTACCATTTTCTGTCAGGTGGACCGTTAGCTTGTTTGCCATTCTAAGTTGCATAAAAAAATACTAATACCTATAGCTAAAGTACTTACACGTTTCAATAAGTACATGTTTTATTATACCACAATTTTAGATTATATAGACAGAGTGTCTCTATATAAATGTTCCGAGAAAAACGTATTAACTTTTTCATACAATTTTTTGTGTGATAAATAATTATGGATGTTTCCTTTATAACTTCTACATTTATTTTGTTTTATAATTTTTGCATCTTTTTAATGCGAAAAAACTCATTTTATTTATTAAATAATTAAATATAGATACGTCAAGATACATTATTTGCTTATATATACAGAACACTAAAAAAAAAAACGAGTCAGCTACTCTGAGAATTAGCTAACAAAAAATTTACCGGTTTTTGAGACTCGAAGCTCGTATCTATATAATCTAAGGCTATAGTATACTATTTATTTTCTATAGATTTTTCCCATTAACTAAGCTAAGCGAACCATATTCTCTGTGGCACCAAAATTTCAGAACACATCCATTACTATCAATCTATCAATCATTTATTTGCATAAAAATAGGTATAGTCATAAGTTTAATATAGTAGAATATATAATGCGCTATGATTTTTTATTTACAGGTGATAATAAAATAGTAACCCCACCCGCGCTATCGGTATACGCTGATAGGCCACCAGTGAAGGATGATAAATGAGGATGAAACAGGTCAGTTAGACCATCGTGACGAATTCAACGAGAATTGTTCACGATGGTTTCCAGGTGGAACCACGCGAAGGTTGACCTGATAGGGCATATTGCTAGCAATGGGGCTGTCAAACTCCATTGCTAAAAATCTCTTCCCCCTAATGCGCTATGTTTTACCATCATAGAATGAACAAATATTAATGTTGTCGTTACTAACAACATTAGGATCGGTGTCACACCTCTAATTCCAAAGTCACCTGAAAGGTAAGATCAAGTTAGCGTCCAAAATGATTGGTCTAATCAATACAGCAAAAAATAGAGTAGAATACATAGGAATATAGACTACTAATTTATAAGTCACAAATCTGGCCCAATGTTGGTGCTGTTGTCATTTGTGGGAGAGAACTTCTGGATATCAGTTCAATTCTATTGATTTGATTCAGAGACGAGGTTTAAGATTTGGGGGCAATATAAAAGAAACCTCTTAGTTTGAAGTGAAATTTTATTTTCCTTTGCATATTCCGCCGTTTGTATAACGGACTGTATTCTAAGGAATTGTTCAACGTGATGGCCATTTTACTTCTATCATCGCACCGTTCGCTATCGGCAGTAAATTCATCTTCACATCCTAGAAGTAAAATCGTCAATAACTCTTATGAAATGAAACGAGTTTATTTGCTCTAAAAGTCCTAAAATAATTAACAAAGGCTACGTAGTAGTGCGCATTCCTGGTGCGCAGAGTACGTGCCAGCGCCAACAGCACTGAGTATGATAGCGAGCAGGCTGGACTGTGTGTACGTTAATCACTGCTGCGCAATTTCCAATGGAATTGTACAGCGGTGATTATTTGCATACTATTTAATATATTATATATACGTGTGTATGTGTATGTGTGTGTGTAAATTTAGTAACATTAGTTTTAAGAATATTTTTACTAATAAATATTTAATAGACCAAAAAGTCCGAAATATCAATTATTAATAAGTTTGGCGCCTATTTAATTACCTTAAGCGATGTAGGCATGCAAATATTTTTATTTTATAAAACTTAAATTATTCTTAATCGACCAAATAACTTCCGTCGCCATTCGCTTATGACTTGCGCCACTAGCGATAGTGCCCGAGGCGTACCGCTCCCGCTAAGCTAATGAGATGTCAGTACAATCATTTGTGCTTTAACCTTACACGGATGAGGTTTTTGGCCCTTAATTTCGCCTTTAATTCTAAATATTAATTAATTAATATAAGACATTGCGTTGAATAAAAAATAATGTTTTAATTGTAACTTTGGAAGTTGACAGCGGGTAACTTTATTGTAGGGTGTTTACACTAATACGTACAGGTGAATACAAATTATTAGTATTATTTATGGACCTGTATTTAGAATAAATATGGACCTACATATATATATTTATATATAATTATTCATGGATGTATACAGGTATATACACTAGTGGAAAAAATTAAGGAATCAGAAAAAAATGCCAAATTTTTGAGGTTTTTCAAGTAGCTATATTTCCTTTTAAAATGGTCGTATTGGAATTTTAACGAAAGGATTTTAAAGCTCAAAGTTTCTAGTTTTGAGATCTTATGATTAAAAGTTTTTTTAAGCAACGTGTTCTGCTCAATCGTAATAAATACCGAAACGAAAATTTTTAACAAAATTTTTTGGGTTCTTTTTTTTAGTCTACGAACTTGAAAAAAAAAATTCTAACTTAACCACTATATGAATCGGATAGCATGTTTATTCAGCTTTAATTTGCTTTTTTGCAAAGTTCGATACGACTGTTTTTCGCTGAGATATCGAACTTTGAATGAAAAAAGATCTTTTTGTCTTTAATCATCAATAACTGAGCAACCGCTAATCACACAAGGAAATTAAAGAGGGTTTTGAAATCTTGAATAAATTGTCGATAAATATCAGCGATGTTTGAAAAAAAAATTTATTCTTTACATTAATTTGAAAAATCAAGAAAAAAATTTTTAGGAATATCTCTGTCAAGTTCCTTTCGCATCCTAGGGTGGGCATTAAATAAATCAGAGGTGGGCATGATCCCCCCGCCCCTTTTTTAAATATGCCATTGCTCTGACCCAGTGTATCAGTCTCATAACAATAGATAGAATACCGTAATTCGAGAGCAAAATTGTTACTACATATTAAGTCCAGATCAGACCCAGAACGAAAGGGGGGAAAGGGATTGTTAGTAATGGAGACAGAATCCCATTGCTAGCAATATACCCAACCAGGTCGACCTCCTCGCGGTTCTCCCTGGAAATTGTCATGGTTAATTCCTGATGAATTCATCATGATGGGCTAACTGGCCTGTTTTCATTCTCATCTATCACCCTTCACTGGTGCTCCGCCAGCGTATCCCGTTAGCGCAGGCGTGGTTACCATGCCATTTTTACCCATTAAAAAAAAAAGACCCAGAACGAAACGGTTTTCACAGAAAAGAAATCAGAAACAAATTATCCAATTGAAAAATATTTCACAATGCATTTAACATATCAAAGGAAACGTCCGTATCACAACGCAAAGACCTAGACGCTGTTCCGTTCGTATTAAATGACTAATTGAATAATAAAAAAAAAAAAAAAAAATCTTTACTTTACAAAGGTTATGCCACAGATGCCGCTTTATCTGCGCGTAGCCCGAGGTGGGTCTGGTAATTATTATTTTACTTTGTATCGCGTACGCTTTGTTTGGTAACTCGCAGTTTTCTTTTGTTTCCCTCCATTATGAGGATTGTCTTCAACATAAATTGTAATCGTCATTTGTTGGATTTGTGGTCGAGGTTAGACCACTGGAGTTGTTATTAAATTAATGAGATTGGATATTTTCATTTTCTCGTTCCATTTTTAAATGCGAGTAATATTCGAATTGTGCCTGCGGCGTTGTTTTCTTTTGTTACAATAAAAAAAAAAAATTACACCAACGGATATTTTATAAGCTGCCAGTGTTAATTAATCTGCATCGCCGTTCTATTTTATTGTTTTAAAAATCAACGTCATCATATCTTACGTTAACTGATTACTTATTGAACATAGGCTTCTCACATGGACTGCCTTTGCCATTAGGGAATTTTGCCAGCAGTTACCATTTAGAGGCTGTAGCGATGTTTTTAAGCTGCTGCCCATCTCTCGACCATAAAGGTGCCTTAGTCGCCTCTTATGACATCCACGGGAAAGTAAATGGTAGCCCATTCCATAAATTTTGACATAACGTAATATAATTTCATATATTTTTGGCAATCAATATGAATTGCGTTAACCTATATTATTAGTATATATATATATATATATATATATATATATATATATATATATATATATATTAGCTCACAAAGGCTAATTCCGCCTGCGTACATTTCCGTCACAACCTCACATCTATATTAAAAAGTGTAGTGCAACTCCCCAGTTTTCGTAGTCGCACCAGTTCAGTTCAAAGTCGCCATTGATGCGGCCGCGATATGTAGCCCGCGAGGTGATACTGTCCCGCTCGTATCACTGCTACCTGCGGGCGCGTGCACGTGACAACCGTCGCGTGCCGCGCTGTCTGTTTATTTGTTTATTCTATATCTGCAGTCGGTGGAGGTTGTAAATTTTGAGTTATATAAATTAGCATCTCGCATGTTTTTTTTTAATCAACTTCAATAAGAAGGTTCTAAATTCGGTTTTTTTTTGTATGTTTGGTAGATTATAACTCTGTCAAATTGTAAACCGATTTGGGAAGTTCTTTTTTTTTGTTTGAAAGGATATACTTACAGATTGGTCCCATACAAATTCTATCGAGATCGGTTTATTAAATAAAAAAATAACTGGTTTTATCACAATTGAAGTCAGTTTTAGTTTAATAGTTTAGTTTTTAAATTAAAATAAATAATTTTACTACAATTGAAGTCACTTTTGGTTTAGCAGTTTAGTTTTTAAATCAAAATAAATAAAAAAGGTTTTGCTATAATTAAAGTGTGTTTTTGGGTGGGCTGCAATCTTTAATTATTTTGAGGATCAGGTTATTGCTATGATTACACTAATCACCTTACCCTCAAAAGAACGCTTAGTAATTAGATTTAAAATATTTAAATTTAGAATACAAAATTTTGTGTTTGAAATTAATTTCTTTTCTGTAAAGAAAAAATAAAGATTTAGTTTTTTTTTGTTATAAATTGGGTTTGGATCGAATCTGTGAAATTTCTACGACACCAACGTAAGGATGAATCTCGAAAGGTATTTATGGTGTAGTTCGATGGTAGAAATTCTACATATCCTGTGTGAACTCTCAAAAGTGGTTTTAATTTTATATTTTTTATTTATTACAAAATTCCTCAAATTTATATAAGAAAACATATATACATATATATACACTTATATACATTTACACCTCATGAAAACTGGTAACCGTCGCCTATATAGACATGAGCAGTATCATGGACATAACAGAGTATACTGCTTCGCCCACGATAGCTCCCATGCGGTACCATTCCTGAGGACTAAGGGATTATGCTTCTATAGTCTGTAAATTCACTGCCATAGGTTTTCAAACCGAAACACAGGCATGGAAATGCATTATATGTGTATTTTTTATGTATTAAGTGTATGTATAATTGTTTGAGTATGTTACTATAATTATGTCACATATTTTTCACCACCACTGCCCTGCATACTGTTCTTCTGTTCCTTGCCAAACGGTCAGCTGGTAGAGAATGCCATATGGCATTAATCTCGCCATTTGTACAAAGTTTTATTATGCTATAAAGAACCCATGATAGTAATCTTTTGGTAATAGCTTAAAATACCCTTTGCCCACCAAATCAATGCACAGCTCTGCTGTCGTGGCCATTTTAAAACGCTCAATAAAACTGCATTGTTACGCCTCATATTTGATATTGTGATTTTCGATTCCGACATCTCGAATTCAAAGCCAATAAAACTGACGGTAACTATTTTTTATCGGTCTATTGGTTGGCGAGAGACGTGTTCCTTTTTTAAATAAAAGCCGAAAACTGTTTGCATTGATACGTCAATCGTGGCGGTTTTGCATCGAATGACAGATCCACTGAATTTATAAATAAGCATATTTTTTTTTGCGTCCACCACCGCGTTTTATTATGATGGACAGTAGCGGATACTATTTTGAAAATTCGGAAGTGGTTTTAAAAATGAAATCTGTTTTATGTGTATTGTATATTGATTGCTTCGTTAGTTATAGTTCAGTACATATAGATCGTCTATTTATTTACTTGAATTGTCAATTTTAAATTTGGAATCGTAAAAATTCGTAATTTGTATATTTTCAAATTCAGAATAGATTAAATTTCAAATAAATCGTCAAGCTTCCTTCACCATTTTAGTGAATGAGTCATCGAATATTATTTCGTATCCGTCTATTTCGTGTCCAAGAAAACGTTTTGTTATATATTTTATTTTTAATATTCATAACTTTTGTAGTTTAATTCTATAATGATGAATTAGTCAGTCACGACCTCTTTTTTTATTAATATCTTAGTATAAATACAAATAGAAAGATATAATAATGAAAATAATAAGTCATATTTAAGCCAATATTCAATCAACAATATTCAAACAACTGGACAAAGTCATTATTTAACTATGTAATATAATCCTGAATATTAAATGAAAAAAAAACTTTTATAATCACATAAAATAGGTTTTCTTCATACATCATGTATTTCTGTTACTTTTTGTAACTAGTATTTTTTAATAACTTGAAAAAATCAACGTCTATTTAAAGAAACCAAAAACTGAGTTTTTTAACCATTTTTCTCAGCTCAAATCGCATTTCGCATTAAGTGGTAAAATAAAATAAAACTCTATTAAAATTTTATTTATGGGCATAAATAAAAAATAATCGATAAAGGTAGGTTTTTTCTTATCTTTCTTTTTGTTGTAACGAAATAGTAATATTTATTTATTTAAACTTTAATACACAGTAAAGTTTTATGTACATTTGGCGGACCTAACACCGGACGGTGTTCTCTACCAGTCAACCATTGGGTAAACCGAGAAATACGTGGGCGATGCATTTTTGTATTATATATTACTTATAGAATTATAACTTAATAGGTTTACGCTAGTACAAATAGTTCGTTTTTAAAATGAACGAAGCCATCGCTACTAAGTTAAGTGTGGCAACATTATTTTTAAAAGTGACATTAGCTTATGTCAGTTTACTGCATCTAATTGAAAGTTGAACCATATAAATCTAAAAAACCCATCCATAACTGTCCTCGTTCCTTGTCTTGTTAGACAAAAATCCTTGTCAGCAACTCCGCAGGACCATGTACGGACGGCACGAGCTTGCTTTAATTATCGGACACTAAATTAACCTGGGCCGAGTTCAGCAACATTCGCAGTTTACAGAGTAAGATACGTGTACGCTCTTGATACGTTCTTATAGAACTGGTTCGTTCATAAGAACTAAAATGTACAAATCTATTTTTGATCACGTCGAGTTTGGTAACTTTGATTTAAGTTAAGAATTTGCTATAGAACGAAAAAAAAGACAAAAGTGATATATTAGTAGCTAAATTAGGCTTATTAAGCTATTTATTTTTTATGTCATTTTATTGTTAAAAATTTTGTAAGCACACATTATATTTTAATATTATTACATTAAAATACCAATTTAACTTACATGATTAGGTCGAAAAAACTGGACTAGTTTCGGAATCGATTCGTGATCCTTGGTCATGAGTGACTGTAATGTAAGCACGAGCATGACGAGCAGTATTTTTTTTCAGTATATTGTTTTTTGTTTATTTTATGACTAGGATAGTATGTACTCGTTTAATAATATTATAATAATGTTATATACATACCTGGTCTGGTACTTAGCATGCCTGGTATATTACATAGAGACACAAACCCCAGCATACCAATACTGGATCGATTCAGATAAATACCCTTGCTAAATTTGAAAACCCCGTCCAATCGATTGATTGGAATATTCTAAGGAAAGTTTATTGCATATTATTGCTATGAAATTATTGACCTTTTACCCCATAACCAAGAAATAACAATTCTGTTTTCAAGGGGTATGCAAATATATTTTTATATCGGTTTATGTAGTGAATGATTTTTGACGAAATATATAGTCAAAATGGCTGGATATTATAAAATATATAATATATTTATTAATCATATATTTAATTTATACTATCATGATAATTTTAATTTAATAAAGCTTTAAATTTATATAATTACTTTTATAATTAGGACGAATTTAATGACTTATTTTTTAATAAAACTCTTCAAGCCGTTTTGGCTGCGTGTTACGTTAGAAATAATTACACATACCCAAAACACATTGTTCTCTTTCCTTCAGCGGTTGAGTAATTAAAAATCAGACAGGAAGTGAGTCTTGGCAAAGTTCAGGGTGGCCGTGAGATGAATATATAAGTATTAGGCCTTTTCAATTATGAGTTGCCAGCTGCCCGCTATCGGCTAACTAGTTTTAATTCCATTGCCGAGTACACGGTTTGAATTTTTATCGTGGCCCAACGAAAAGTGGCAGACTATTTGAGTTTCCAATAATAAAGACATAATTATTGTGATTTTAAATTATTTTCACTTCAATTAGGCGTGAGGAATGATAGGTATAAGTGGAGATAGGCAGGTTATATAGTGAGGTACAAAGACCAAAGGTGGTGGACTCTTCAAATAACAAAATGGCGAGGTCCAGCAGGAAAAAGAAGTGTTGGAAGCCAAAGAAAGAGATTAGGTGATGACATAATAAAGACAGTAGGAAAAAACTAGACAAAAATTGCTACAGATAAGGAGAAGTGGTAAAAGATGGAGGAGGCTTTTACCCTTGGGGACCACTGAAGTGGAGAAAACCCTATAATAATAATAATAAAATAATAATAAACATAAATAAGTGTGTGATCCTGCCATAGAATGAGTCACCCCTTTCTTTTCCATGGATGTTTTTTTTTTTAAGAGACGCGAGACTGCGGTCTCAGACTCGGAGCCGCCACGAAAGTGACGGCATTCCGTGGATGTTATAAGAGACAACTAAGGGAATTAATGGTAGAAAGATTGAAAGTAGTGCCCCTTTTAAAATATCACTAAAAGTCTGATTGGGATTGCCAACCTGTCTGCCAAACATGGCAATTACTAGCAAAGTTCTCCATATGGAAGAGGCTTATGTTCAGCGTAATGGATGACTGGTAGAGGATGCCATCAGGCATTGAATCCACTCTGTGGACATATTTTAATGTGTACAAAAGTATAAATAAATAAATATATCATATTCAGAAGTAGTGTCAGTTGGTTATAGTTAGTGATAAACATAACTCTCAATTCTCTGACGTTCCACTGAGTTATTTAAACTGGTTATATAAATCTGATAGTCAATTTATTATAACAGTAATTTTACCACCATTTACCATAGAGTGCTTAGAAAAATTGAATGTTGAGATTATATATTAATTATTCCATTGTTTTAGATAGTTACGGACAAATGTTATACTGTGGGAAATGCATTGTTTAACATCAATTTGAAAGGTATCCCGATGATAACTTATAACAATGAATAAGACGGATTTCGGTTTCGTAATTGATTGTAGTTGTATAACAATGTCTTGTATTATGTAAACTATATTGACCATATCGTTGTGTGGTCCCGGCATAGAATGGGCCATTCCTTCCATTTTTGTGGGTATCGTAAAAGGAGACTAAAGGAACATAATGGTAAAAGAATGGGCAGCAATGTCCCTCCAAATCCTAACTGCGATTGTCAAAATGTGACAATTGCTGGCAGAATTGCTGGGAGAAACTTATGTTCATGTGTGGACATTTAATGATTGATATGATTATAATGATGACGGTGACCATTAAAATGTACACTACATTTTAATGGTCGATATCATAAAAGGCAGGATTACTTCTATCGATATTTGTATTAGTAACTATATATTATTATATATAAAATAACATATATATTTTCAAAACTATATAACTTTAATAACATGACCTATTAATAGGTTAATATTTTATTTATCTATAAAAAAATATATATGCATATAATTATGTTAAATTAGCGATATGCTCAATGCGACAATAACTCAGCGCATTATTATATCCCTTCCTAGATGTACTTATTTTTTATTAAATTCTAACAATTTATACTACCAACATTTAGTCATACTTATAACTTAAAAATTAAAAATAAACTTCTGTAGACAATTAAAAAAAAAACAATAAAGAATAATAAGTTTTTTTTATTAAGAATCCAACATATTAATAACTATATGTTAGAACAACAAATAACTCAGCCTGCAATGTGCGTTATTGTTGGGAAACGTAGTAAAATCTTCACTAAATGCCAATAATCAACAGTATAATGACTGTATTTTCTTCTAAAAACTTAAATACATTAAAATAAGATGTCACAGATAATGAAAAATTGAATTTAGTGTTACAGGGTTAGAAGATTAAGAAGCAAACAAATCAGTGACATGCTCGAAGCAACAAATAACTCAGCGCGCGAGATTTGTGTCGCCATTCATTGTGCGGGACGCGTCTGTAATGAAACGGCTTATCTGCACCTCGCCTTATCGGCTCTAATCGGGCGCTGTGATGGAAAGCCTTACTACAGGTTTATAAATGTACACGATTGATAAAACATAATAAATATATTATCATTTTCAACCGACTTCAAGAAGGAGGTCCTTGATTTTTTTTTATTGAATTAGCATGCAAATACCAGAGGGAGACTTTGTGCAAAAGTCGTTTGCTTGGGTACTTCTGTTCCATTCGTGTTTTAACCGTAAAGCAATTGTGTTTGCATGGCTGTGTTTCGAAAGGGTATGGCGTGAATTTACAGGGCACAGAGGAATAACACCTGAGTCCTCAGGAATGGCAACGCATGGGGGGGTATCATGGGCGAAACAGTATACTCTGTTATGTCCATGGTACTGCTCATGTCTATAGGCGACGGTTATCACTTTCCATCAGGTGGGCCGTCAGCTTGTTTGCCAAATTTTGATACTCCATCTAGAAGTGCTCTAGATGGAGTCTTCATTGGATTTCCTACTTCTGAAATCTGTGCGTACATAGTTACGTAGCAAAAAGTATAAGTCTAAAATATGAAGTTACGAAATTTACAAAATTAGTATTGTCATTAATAAATCAAGATGTTTATAGAAGACGACTATTCTCACACACCAATCCCCGCACTTTCAGCAACAAACAAATAAACAAATCATACAATTTACTATTACATAACGTTCACGGTAGTATTTCGTGAATTCACACGAACGCCATGTTTACCTGAACCGAAAATGTTAGTGATGTGCCGAGGCATGCTTATTTTAAACTTCGACGTAATTACGTCGAAACGAGTTATTGAGTTATTACCAATCGGAATAGAACGGCCACTCTGAAATAAAATCGGTCAAGTGCGAGTTGAACTCTTACTCTTACTTCAATTATATATATATATATATATATATATATATATATATATATATATATATATATATATATATATATATATATATATATATATATATATATATATATATATATATATATATATATATATATATAAATTGTAATAAATAGAAAATTCGTTCTATTTATAATATACTACATATATGTTACGTGTGGTCCCGGTATAAAATCGACCGCCCCTTCTTTTCTCGTGGGTGTCGACTAAGGGAAGGCGAAGGATGTGCAGCAGCGTCCCTGGTAAAATATCACTAAATCCTAAATGCGGTTGGTCACCCGTTAACCGTTAACCGCTGGCACAGTAATATTTTTTTAAATATTCTATAATAAATTGAAAATTGCATGGTACAGAAATAAATGAAAACCAATTTCGAAATATGAATGTGAAGACGTTTTAAATTATACTCCACTTCAACGAATTGGACTATTTTGAAATTTTGAGCAGCCATTTTCAAGCCCTTAGTAATATATATATATATATATATATATATATATATATATATATAATTGATAACATTACAGTATATAGGTGAACAAATCGTCACAGTCGTAGAATACTGACGGATCTATATATGTAATATTTGTCAGATCCGTCAGTATTCTACGACTATGACGATATATTATTTAAAACAAATTTAAAATTTTAAATTGATAACATTAGTAACTGCTTAGATATAACGCTGTGACAGACGGACGGATATAAAAACACCGTAAGGATTATTTTACGCCATTTTTGTACGGAACCCAAAAAAATGAGCGATTGATGAGTCCGAGCTATGTAAACTATTGCGTGATATACTAATATATATATATATCAAGCCTGTTTATGACTGGAAATATGTTTCAATTTACGGCATGATAATTCAGAGTACTATATTCTTTTATCGTAAATCAGATGTGTTATTATAGTATTTTATATATAGGTACAGCGCAGGTGTGGGGTTTTATTTCCTTTGCCTTATTGCTTTTTACTCGACTACCAAATAGAGAGTAATGTTTTTTACATGCGAGATGTATGTAATTGTATTATGTAGCTTTAGATTTACATCAAGTTATGTACGTCAACGATATCGGTAAAGAATCGCATATTTTCCTTATAGAATGACGATATAGTTAGTGTTTCATAAAAAAAACCGACTTCAATATTGACAAAACCATTTATTTTAATTTAAAAATTAAATTACAATATGCCATTTTGATATATTTTGGTTTTGATTTTTATGAGATTTATTTAAGAAAAAAATCATTCACTTAAAAAGATATTTCCAAATCGATTCATGAATGATGTAATTATGGGAATAAACATAAAAAAGCACAACCCAATTTAAGACTTCCTCTTTTTCTGAAGTCGGTCGAAAATTGTGATATCTTGTGTCATGTTACAATTATATTCAGTTTGGCAAAAATAAATGAATGAATGAGTGAACAAACAAGTAAAAAAGTAAAAAAAAATATTTTTTTTACAAAACTTGACAAAAGTACTGAAAACACTCATAAAGGAGATATATCGTTAATAATATTAAATTAAAAATATTTCAAAACGAAGAAAAAAGTATCATATCTACACAGGGACATTGCTTCGCTGCAAACATTATTTTGCTTCGCAAAGGAAAATCATAAGCTTTAACGATAAAATGAATATAAAACCAACGCGAGAGTAAACACTATCAAATATAAAAAAAAATAATTATCGAAAAAGATTCCAAATTTAAATATAACAAAAAAAAAAAAAACAAATAGCGTCGTAACTGCATATAAAACGAATGAGTCGAAAACCTACTTTTGAAGGCAGTTGAAAAAAAATTATAAAAAAAAATGTAAACGTCAAATTTGACAGAGAGATGTTTGTAGGGACGTCATCACGAGGACAATACACGTCTGACGTCAGGGAACAGTGGAGTCACATGAAAGCGGTGTCAGTGCAGACTGACGTCACAGGACAGGCGGACTGCAAAGGAAATTAGCCCACTGTCCGCAAGCATTTTTCCCATTTACGTCAAAACGCCACCACCATATTGTTCGACAAAGGACGCGTGTGAATAGTAATTTCGTTTAATGAACAATTCTATTTGTATTAACGCAATAGGGGTTTCTTTTTTAATATCTTACAATTAAAAATATCTACCTAAAATAAAAGCGGGTGAGCATTTGTACAAGAAAAGTTACGATTACAAATAAATTACATGTTTTATACAATTAACTCCAACAACATTCTGATCAGCAATAATACCATTACAACACTAATATTGTTTAAATTAATCGAACTGACCTATTTACTGCCCCTTGCTACTAATTATTTGTTACTAACCCTTCTTTGCATAATTGTGGAAATTTCCATAATAACATTGAATATCCAAAAATTATATAAAACAACAAGTTCACTTTAAGTTGAACGTGTCTGGATACCTTTTTAATGTACATTGCAGAAAAAAAACATAACTGGCAAATTTATTTTTTTAACCATTTTTTTTTTATTTTTGAACATGAATTATATAATTTTGATTTATTTTTCACTAATAAAAAAAAATCATGCAAAGAATGGTTAATCAATCTGTGATAAAACTTTTGCATCAACTAACTTCTCTGATCAATGTGATACTGCTGCTTTTTTACAACACAGGGGACAAACGGGCATGCGGCTCACCTGATAGTAAGTGACTACCGCCGCCCATGATCACCCACAACACCAGCGGCATTGCAGGTGTGCTGCCGGCCTTTTAAAAAGGAATATGCTCTTTTCTTGAAGGTTACTACTGTTTTCATAATGACAAGCGATTTTTTTTTATAGAACTTAGAATGGCAAACAAGCTGACGGTCCACCTGATGGAAAGTGGTAACCGTCGCCTATAGACATGAGCAGTACCATGGACATAACAGAGTATACTGTTTCGCCCATGATACCCCCCATGCGTTGCCATTCCTGAGGACTTAGGTGTTATTCCTCCGTACCCAGTAAATTCACGCCATATTCCACCCTTCAAACCGAAACACAGCCATGCAAATACAACTACTTTACGGTTGAAACACGAATGGGACAGAGGTATCCAAGCAATCGACTATTGTACAAAGTCTCCCTTTGGTTACAATAAAAGTTAGACAACGAAAATGGCGGTAAGCAGTATATTTACATTAATAGTACTTACCGTCCATATAACATGTTGTAACCGTGATATTAATAATTGCTTACACTACCTACCGTCCGCCCGTCCATCTGTCAAGACCCTTTTCTTAGGAACGCGTGGAAATATCAAGTGGGATATACTTCAAGTCTGCAATCTCTTAAAACAGTAAAAAAATCAAGCTTCTAAATGGACTTATGTACCATATATATACTCAGTCAAACCAAGAACACAGCTTCTAAATTAAATAATTAAAATTTTATAATTGAATAATGAATAATAATAATAAGAAAATACGTAGCTATCGTGATACAATATCAATGACTGGATAATATTGTAACAGATCCTTAGACTATTACTAAAGTGAAAAAAGTGTTGTCTTCCTCTCTCGTACTTGTTGTGTCCAACAGGGTCCATAATTGAATGCAATAAGAAATAAATAAATAAATAATACTTAATTTTTTTGTAACAATAAATTAGTTAGAGCAATTATCTTAATAGGTAATTATTCTCACAAATCTAGACAAGCGGAAAAAATACCGAAAAACTTAATAGCTCCCCCCCTAGTCCCTCAACCGAGCGAGAGGCACTCTTAAATACGAATTTGCCGAGTCGATGGAGGAATCCAAAAGGAATTAATGCAAAACAAAAGTCTGAGTATCAGTACGGTGGGCGGGGAGAGGCACTAAATTACTGGATGGGCGTCAACCCACCGCCATGTATCAATCAGGCTGCCACAGATTTATGGGACAGTTCACTTGGAAACGTTAGACCCCGCGACGAAAATGTGTTACAGTTATCCTGCCGTCTTTAGGTTTTTCTTTTTTTTTTTTACTAAGCCGCATTCGAGGGTTGATTTCGGGGTGCATTCCTGTGTTCGAGATTTGAAATTGTCGTTTCGAAAAAGGAACGAAAATAGTATTTAGAAAATAGACTTTCTATTAATTAAAGACTGTGTCCTACAAAAAATTTAACTTTAGTTCTAACAAAACCAGTTATTTTGCTTTAAAAAAATTCAAAATTAGCCAAATCGGTTTATAAGTGACGCAGTTATAAAATAAAAAACATAAAATAATACGACTGAATTGAGAAGCTTCTTCTTTTCGGAGTCGGTTAAAAAGTACATTTTTCTTTGTACAACAAAAAAAAAACAGCTACTTAAAGTCTCCATATACTTATATACATATCTTGCTTAGAGAGACCCGTGTCAAGCAGTGGGATGATAATGACTTCTAATTATATGTTTTTGATGAATGTTGACTCATGATTTTGATACTCATTAAAAAAACTGATGGACACTTAATTTAACATTCATAAAAATGTAGGTACACAACCATTCTTAAAACTTAAGTTCGACTTTCATCCTAAGAAATATCGATAAACACCAGATAAAATCACAAGTTAAGGTTACTATCCTACATAGGGGAAAAGGATTGTTAGTAACTGCTCCATTGTTAACAATACAGGGTGTATCAAAAAGTAATCAGGTCAACTCTGGAATCTGGAATCCGTCGTGGTTAAATTTCTTAGAATGCATCACTGCTAACTGATCTGCTTTCATTGTCATTTATCATCGCTTACTAGTGCTCTGCCAGCGTTTACTGGTAGCGTAGGCGATGCTACCATTTTATTTATTACTATCATTTCAGCCACTATCTGTCAGCCACCTGCATCCACTGTCTTCACTCCATCAAGACACTCTCTTCATTATTGATTTTATTGGTTCTTCAACCTATGTGACCAGTATATTGCCACTTTTTTAATTTCTTGTTTATCCTGTTTACTACATCGGTGATTTTGATCCTTTTGCGGCTATCCTCATTTCGGATTCTGTTACACAAAGAAACTCCAAGATAATAAATACCATTCCATTATCAGCCATTAAAAAAAAACTATCCTACATGTTACTAACAAAAGATGCATAATAACTTATCATTTCTACAACACAGCAGTGACAAAAACAGGAGTCCTAATTTAGCAGTCATACAAACGTGCGGATGAAACGGCTTTCTTGAAACTAATCTTGGGACAAAAGCTTTATTACGGCCCGCCCCGGGGTATGGGACGAGTGTTGCTTTTGTTTGTTTTAATTTTTTCGCCTGGCCAAACGAGTGTCTGGTGCCTGTAAGGAGTATTACAGGGTACAGAGTGCGACATTTTATTTTCCTATCAAAATATCAGTATTGTTTTTTTGGATACCCTAGCTTTTTGGTCTTGTTACCAGAGGGAGACTTTGTACAAAAGTCGATTGCTTGGGTACCTCTATCTCATTCGTGTTTCAACTGTAAAGTAGTTGTGTTTCGGTTTGAAGGGTTAGATATGGCGTGAATTTACAGGGTACAGAGGAATAACGTCTGAGTCCTCAGGAATGGCAATGCATGGGGGGTATCATGGGCGAAACAGTATACTCTGTTATGTCCATGGCACTGCTCATGTCTATAGGCGACGGTTACCACTTTTCATCAGGTGGGCCGTCAGTTTGTTTGCCATTCTAAGTTGAATAAAAAAAGAAATTAAAAAAAACAACAAACACCAAAACATAACATAAATATCATTGAAATATTACGGGAATTTTATGGAATTTAATAGAATATTTCTATACACGAGTGTTTTGTACAACCTGTATAGTAGTATTCACGTTGAGAATGATTCTTAAGGCCAGACTAATTACTAGCGACGCGTTACATTGTCTTTTATTAATTATTTTTTGCAACTTAGAATGGAAAAAAAAACCTAATGGAAAGTGGTCAATTCTATTTAAAATAAAACTTCAATAAATATTTAAGTAATTCTTAATAATAATTGATTAACAATCGCCTTAATATAAAATGTTTATTTATTATTACTTAAATTTATTAAAAGTTTTTTTAATAAATTTTGTATAATTTTGTTAATATACTTTAATAAATTACTTATTATTTAACATACTTAAAACGATATAAATTTTCTCATAACTTATTGTCTCAATATTTAATAAACAAGATTTTTTCTTAAAACAAAATTTTTATTAAACAAAATTACAATTAAATTAAACTAAATAATAACATTAAATTGATGGAATAATACAAAATTTTTACTAAAAAATATAGTGCCATGCAATTAATGCTTCTCCTCACAAATCTGGTATCACCAATTAATTTCATTGGCATTAATCTTTCTTTTTTTTTTAAATATTTTACATGAAAACGAAACAGTATTCAAAACTTCTGACTATCTTTTCAGAAGAACAGCGAAACAACAATGCTACTTATCACAAATAGTTGTCAGCGTCCCTCTGAGTGGTTAGCAACTCATCAAGTTTGCCAGCTGGAACAATAGTTTTGCGACCAATTATTTTTCATACGTCCCATAGAACAATGGGCCTGTATTTCGGTTTCACGATATGAGATGAAAGACGGTGAACATTTCAACTAAGCTTTGATTACAATAGTATGTTTTGTTTACAAAAATTGGAATAATAAAATCAGTTAATATTATCTGCTTTAAGTAATTAATTTTCTTTTAAATTAATAACAAATAAATTCATTAATAAGGTAACTAGGGCACAAACAATTTTTATACAATATTAATTTACATTTAATTAATAAAATTTAAGAAAATAAACAAAAAATACATATAAGAGAATTGAATAACTTAAGTTGTTGTTAAAAATACTTGATTAAAAATTGTTATTAATTATAAATAATATTAAAATAAGGTATTAACGCCGTTATTGGCCATGTGGTCCCGGTATAGAATAGGCCGTGGGTGTCGTAAGAGCCGACTAAGGGAGTGCTCTAAAGCCTGCGGTTGCCAATCCGCCTGCCAAGCGTGGCAACTACTGGCAAAATCCCTTAAGGAGAAGGTTTGTGTTCAGCAGTGGACAGTTAATGATGTTAATATGATGATCATGGTGAAGGTATTAATAAAAATTAAATTTTTGTATATTTTTTCTTTCTAACTTACACTTGACATTAATAATTATAAAGCAAATTGGAGTTTTATACGCATTGTATTATTTTTATAAAATAAAGGTAGTTTCGCATATTTTATTTTTAGTTGATGTTTAATAAATTGCGTTCGTTAACAGTTAAGTACATGTCCATAGATTTTAATTTCCCATTTAAGTGATTTATATTCAAAACTTTAGAGAAATAAATGTCTTAAGTTGTAAACCGTTTATAAAAAAAAAACAATATATAAATAACGTCTATCTATTATTTATTGATCTTTGTTTATTTTGGACCTAGATGGCGCTAATACTGAAAAATACAGTTGAATCGAAAATCTCATTTTTAACTTTTTAAAAATCGAACCAGTTCAAATTGTAAAGCACAGCAGATCTAAAATCCAAATACCTCAGGTGTGATAGCTGTCCGCATGAATGCACATATCGTGATATACCCGAATACTAATATTTCAAGCGCGACTAATGGCCACTGCTTTCAATTTTCCAAACATCTATTTACTGTTCTCGTTCGTTTCCTCAACTCTAAGAACGTAAACATAAGGTTGAAATTGTTTTGAATTTTTTTTTAACGTCTGCAATGTGACATTTCTGTTTAAGATGCGGAGATAGCATTTACGAAGCTGGCTGCGGTGCGGATAGTTGAAATATGCAAGCGCTGTATTGAGGGGACCTGTACAAAGAGAGGTGTGGTAAGACAGTTCGTGTGGTCGCGCCTCTATGGAGGTTTATGGTCTGTTACCATGGACGGAGACGGCACGAGAAATTTGTTCAGTCTATACGGAGAACCTATGTGATGGGGGAGGGGATTATTAATAATAACAACATATGCTCCATCATTTTTATATCAATATTATATTACTATAGTATATATGGTTTCGTACATCTTCACTCGAGTCCATATTTAACCTTCATACTTGATTATTTCATCTCAAAAAGAGGCATATTCAGAAAAATTATTAGATCATTGCTAAGTATTAATCGTTAAGCACCCAAACTAAGAATAATGGCCATAAATTCTAACAACAAAATTACAGTCGTAGATTGATAGCTAATATCGAAGGTTGTGGAACTTCTGGTAGTAATAGTGGTGGTCAATCTTCGAGTATTGGCAGTCACACACATACTAATGGTAGCGGAATTAAACAGACTAATTCTTATCAAATAACCAGTGATACTGACTTCCGCAAGATAACATCTAGTTCAGTAAAATATACGTAGTGGAATTCTGGTGAATTCGTCACGATGAGCTAACTGACCTGTTGTCATCTATCTTCACTCATTAGTACTCCGGCAGTATTTTTTTTTTATACAACCTAGAATGGCAAACAAGCTGATGGCCCACCTGATGGAAAGTGGTAACCGTCGCCTATAGACATGAGCAGTACCATGGACATAACAGAGTATACTGTTTCGCCCATGATACCCCCCATGCGTTGCCATCCCTGAGGACTCAGGTGTTATTTCTCTGTACCCAGTAACTTCACGCCATATCCCACCCTTCAAACCGAAACACAGCCATGCAAACACAACTGCTTCACGGTTGAAACACGAATGGGACAGAGGTGCCCAAGTAATCGACTTTTGTACAAAGTCTCCCTCTGGTATATACTATATATTACATTTTCTTTATTAAAAAAAAATATATCACTATACTATACAGTCTAAATGGTCGCGTAAAACGCGGTTTCAGAGATGTTTTCTCCCACGAACACTCAGGTTATGGAATGAGCTCGTTGCCGAGGTTTTCCCAAGAGACTACAACATGGGGTTCTTCAAAAGGGGGGTAAATATGTTTCTTCAGGATCGGCAACGCACACGTAATACCTCTGTCAACTGCAACTATGTCTTCAATGTAGACGTTGAAGACATAGTTGCTTTGGCATTATACTTTAATGTACATATTCGCCTGAATTAACAAATATGATTAAGAAACATATATATATAATTTATTATGTATTTATCTATATATTCGACGTCTCATATATGTTTTATATATAATATATATACTAGCCTAACACTAATGTTGGGCTTATTGTTGTTTATTTTTTAATTTAATTGTTGCGCACAGTACTCGTACGGTGAGCCGGAAAGACTCTTACATGCTGAATAAGAGCCTTTTTTGTGACTATAATTTGTTTTTTGTCAGCTGTTGCAATGCATATGTATGTCACTAAATAAATTATTTTCTTTCTTTCTTTCTTCTCTTTACATATTGCTAGCAACGGGGACTACTTCTTCATTCATCAATTTCCTCTTTACCCACAATTCCTAACCCTGACATTGAGGTGTTAGACTGTGAACGATAATGTATCTCGTTTTAGGAAACAATGGAAACGCGCTGTCAAATTTCAAAAGCCCTCCTGAGAGCGACGTGTGTCCTCACAAAGTGACCACTATTAAACATGCATTGCCGCTTAAGTAAGGTGTTAAGTTGTCTCCGGCCGCTTTGAGTCATCCTTGTATGTCGCCGCCGGGGGAATGCACCCGGCAATTGCTTTGAAATCACTAAAATATATATTATAAATACTTTATGTGTATTTATTTATTTATTTTTTTACAACACAGGGGCCAAACGAGTATGCGGCTCACCTGATGGTAGGTGACTACCGCCGCCCAGATCACTCACAACACCAGCGGCATTGCAGGTGTGCTGCCGGCCTTTTAAAAAGGAATATGCTCTTTTCTTGAAGGTTATGTTACACATGTTATGTTATACAAAAAGTAATTGATACAAAAGGATAAGAAAGGAAGAGTAATTGATACGGACTTAATGCATTCTCTCCCAGTCAAATTTATTTTGAAGTCATGGAAATTAATGCTACATTAAATTCATTATCATTTAGTGAAATTATTATTTTTATTCACTGTTATATCACCGATGATAAATCCTAAATGTGATTTTCACTTAATGTCACACTCGCTACCATTTATATATATATATATATATATATATATATATATATATATATATATATATATATATATATATATATATATATACACACGCAAGTGGCCGGTCGTAAATCTATAAGCCAAATACTTTAGTAATATGGATAAAACCATATTACGCCGACCCCAAATAATAATTGGGATAATTAGGGGTAGGAAGACAATGATGAGAACTAATCACCCTTCAAACTGAAACACAGCCATGCAAACACAATTGCTTCACGGGAGAAACACTAATGGGACAGAGGTACCCAAGCAATCGACTTTTGTAGAAAGTCTTTCTCTGGTAATATGGAATTGAGTTTATTGTCTCTAAATTAATCGCCTTGGGGGGAAAGGGATTGTTAGTAATGGAGACTGAGAATCCCATTGCTAGCAATATACCCAACCAGGTCGACCTCCTCGCGGTTCCCCCTGGAAACTATCATGCTTAATTCCTGATGAATTCATCATGATTGTCTAACTGACCTGTTTTCATTCTTACCTATCACCCTTCACTGGTGCACCGCCAGCGTATACCGTTAGCGCAGGCGGGGTTACTATACCATTTTCACCCATAAAAAAAGACCCCCCACTAGATGGAGTGATGACCTGAAATGCATTGAAGGGAGTCAGTGGATGCAGGTGGCTCAGGACCGTTCCTTGTTGCAGTCTATGGGGGAGGCTTATGTTCAGCAGTGGACACATAATGGCTGAAATGGTGATAATTAAGCCTCCTCCAGATAACCTTTAGATACTTATCCACCATATAGGATATTACATATATTTTTATTTATAAATGATCATTAATAAATTAAATGATTTTTTTTATACAACCTAGAATGGCAAACAAGCTGACGGCCCACCTGATGGAAAGTGGTAACCGTCGCCTATAGACATGAGCAGTACCATGGACGTAACAGAGTATACTGTTTCGCCCATGATACCCTCCATGCATTGCCATTCCTGAGGACTCGGATGTTATTCCTCTGTACCCAGTAAATTCGCGCCATATCCCACCCTTTAAACCGAAACACAGCCATGCAAACACAACTGCTTCACGGTTGAAACACGGATGGGACAGAGGTACCCAAGCAATCGACTTTTGTACAAAGTCTCCCTCTGGTTATAGATTATTCAAGTTTTTTCTGTTTTATGCTATAAGTATTTATAATAAGTCGAAGCTTAATGCTCGTATAAAACGCAAGTGTATGGCGCTGTGGGGTCGAGTGGACGGTGCAGTCGATCGATGACGTTTGACCCCTTTACCTGACCCCCGTCTTGAAATCCGCTGCATCCGTGCTTAAGGGTTATCCGTGCTTAACACTTCTTTATATGTTTACTTTTATTTTTATATTTTTATTATTAGATAAGCCGTTAACTGGCTATTGCTGAATATAGGTCTGCCTTGTAAAGGGGAGTTTTGCCAGTAGTTGCCATGCTTGGCAATTTTGGCAACCGCAGTTAGACTTTGGTGGTGTTTCAAAAGGAATATTGCTGCCTATCCCTCGACCATTTAGTTACTTATATTATTCACTATTAGTTCGTCCCGGTTTCTCACGAATAGATAGATAAAAAGTTTTTTTATTAGTTTTAATAGGCTAATTTTATGACAAACTGCTTTAGAAGCATTATTGTAATATTCGTAGGTATTTCAATTTTTTTTAACAACAATACATAACTTATATTACATGCAAATAATTTACCAGAGGGAGACTTTGTACAACAGTCGATTGCTTGGGTACCTCTCTCCCATTCGTGTTTCTACCGTGAAGCAGTTGTGTTTGCATGGCTGTGTTTCGGTTTGAAAGATGGAATATGGCGTACTACTACGGTAACCGTCGCCTATAGACACGTGCACAAGACATGATGATAACGAGACATGAGCAGTACCATGGACGTAACAGAGTTATTCACGCCATATCCCACCCTTCAAACCGAAATATATACACGGTCATAATATTATAAAATAAAAGGCAACAAAAAACCATTTTTGCCGGGCACGGTTGAATATCTTATACGGGCAATGGTTGTAAAAAATAGATAGGAACGCT
This sequence comes from Galleria mellonella, assembly GCF_026898425.1. Taxonomy (NCBI): domain Eukaryota; kingdom Metazoa; phylum Arthropoda; class Insecta; order Lepidoptera; family Pyralidae; genus Galleria; species Galleria mellonella. Next base: position 1,580,086 of record NW_026442050.1, read on the forward strand.
GCCCCTTAAAGGGTGGTGAATGCAATCTTCCACCTTTGTCCGTCTCGCGTCACCCACCGCTCGTCATTCAATACCCTTTAATATTTGAAGTCTGTTCATCTGTTCAAACTCGGCTCTCTCGGCGAGTAGCACTACACTTTATACCTATACTAGTAAGCCAGCCCGGCTTCGCACGGGCAGATAGAAAATTCGACAATAATATATAGCCCATTTTTAAATCATTTCACCATCTTCCTACCCTTATCTTAATTATTATTTAGGGTCGGCGTAATATGGTTTTATCCATATTAATAAAGAATTTGGCTTATAGTTTTACGACCGGACGCTTGCCTGACGTCGACCATCTTTGGGAATGCATTTGTTGGTGGTTTCTGACACTTACGTGGCTTCTGGCGTGAAATTACTGGGTACAGAGGAATAACACCTGCGTCCTCAGGAATGGCAACGCATGGGGGGTATCATGGGCGAAACAGTATACTCTGTTATGTCCATGGTACTGCTCATGTCTATAGGCGACGGTTACCACTTTCCATTAGGTGGAACGTTAGCTTGTTTGCCATTCTAAGTTGTATAAAAAAAAAACCTACGGACTACCATTTTCAGAGCATTTAAAGACGAATAGTACTTTCATACACATTTTTTGGGTAACTTGAACCGTTTACGCGGCGCACGCAAAAGAAGCCCTTAAAAATAAATAATTTTCCCGGTTTCTGCAACATTTTTCACTGATGCTTCGCTCCTATTGGTAGCGGCGTGGTGTTATATAGCCTAAAGCCTTTCTCGATAACTAAACTATACAAAACAAAAAGAATGTTTCAATTCGAACAAGTAGTTTCTGAGATTAGCGCGTTCAAACAAACAAGCTCTTCATCTTTATATATTAAGTATAGATTTTATATTCCGTAATAATAATAAGCTTTGCATTTCGTAGCTTAGCTAGCTTAACCGTCATAAGCTGAACATAAGCCACCCCCGTAGACTGCCATAAGGAACGGGCTCGTTCCCTATGGCAGTTTACCATTAGGGGGATTTTACCAGTAGTTACCATGCTTGGAAGGCGACTTGTCAACCGCAGTTTGACTTTTGGAGATATTTTAAGAGGTTTTTATTTTTATACAACTTAGAACGGCAAACAAGCTGACGGCCCACCTGATGGAAAGTGGTAACCGTCGCCTACAAACATGAGCAGTACTATGAACATAACAGAGTATACTGTTTCGCCCATGATACCCCCCATGCGTTGCCATTCCTGAGGAGTCAGGTGTTATTCCTCTGTACCCTGTAAATTTACTGTCATATTCCACCCTTCAGACCGAAACACAGCCATGCAAACACAACTGCTTTACGGTTGCAACAGGAATGGGACAGAAGTAACCAAGCAATCTGCTGCTGTTCATCTCTGAATCATTAATAATAATAAGAATAATAGAAATTAGAATAAATTTGACACTAAATTAAATAAGAGATTTATTCTATATTTTAGCGTATTTTGTTTTGATTAAAAAAAATGTGCCAAATTGAGTCAGCCAAGTGTCAGTTTAGCTGACTAAATGTTGACAAATTTTTAGCTTCACAAAAAATTTGATCTAATTTTTTAAAGCATATTTAAAAAAAATATATAATAATTTCAAAAGACATGCACGTTTAATAAAAAATAAGAATTACTAAATAACAATTAAAAAACCATTTAAAAATTACCAAGTAAATATTTCTAAACGAATATTCTTTCACTGCAGCAATATTAACGAGTAGTGGGTACGTAGGTACCCGCGGGCGGGTCGCATAAAATTCTATCGCGCACAAAACTTTTTATTCCTAAAATATATTTAGGTATTAAAGCAAGCGGGTAGTTTGCTAATAAAAATACATCTCTGTTTGCTTCTTCAGTGGAAACTTGAAACTAATTTTCATATTTTCAGCAATCGGAACAGCAAAACAAATCCACAACTCACTGTGTAATAGTTACGTACAGTTGTGTGGCATTAACGTGCAATGACCAAAGATATACAGTAGGACTAGATGTGGCAATGTTTTGAGGTATTTATTTATCACACGCAGAATACGATCATATTTAACCCTTAAAAGCCTGATTTTTTAAATCAAATTAAAAACATAAAAGTGTACCCTTTGTTGTGTTTACTAATGGGGGAAAATAGTAAAAAAATCAAAACGAGATTTTTATATATTTATTTTGAAAACAACATTTGGTAACATGTCATGTCATGTCATGTCATGTCATAATAGCCAAATATTAATATAAAATCGACTGTAGGCGCCCAATGGTATCAAATTTGAAACTTCAGGTATTTAAGGGTTAATAAGATCTTAATTTCTTACTAAAAACGTCTTTTTTTATTGGATGAAAATGGAATGGTAACCCCGCCTGCGCTAACGGGATACGCTGGCGGAGCAACAGTGAAGGGTGATCGATGAGGATGAAAACAGGCCAGTTAGCCTATCATGATGGATTCGTCAGGAATTAATCATAATAGTTTCCAGGGGGAACCGCGAGGAGATCGACCTGGTTGGATATATTGCTAGCAATGGGATTCTCAGTCTCCATTACTAACAATCCCTTTTCCCCCCACTAAATACGTCTTGGACTAGTACCATGGCCAGTATAGTGTAGTTCACAGGTCCTTTAATTATGAATATAATAATTTAGCTTACATTATGCCGGCTAAATACAAAAAGGGATGAGAGATGAGAAAGAAGTCAGGCCATTTTGACCTATTGTGTTAAAAACACCTAGAATTAACTATGTTGTTTAAGAGGGAGAAGGGAGAGGGGGAGGGAGGGAGAATCCCATTGCTAGCAATAAACTCTATCAGGTCGACCTCTTCGCGGTTCCCCCTGGAAACCATCTTGATTGGTTTATTGTTGAATTCGTCGACGTCACGACGTCATCTATCATCCTTCACTGGTGCCGGTGTATACCGATACCGCGGGTGGGGTTACCATTCCATTATCTTCCATTAAAAAACAAAGAAACTATGTTGTTTAATTCTAGATGATTTTATTGGGACAGGCTGGTTGTATTAGAGCTACAGGCTTGATGCTACCTTGGATTGCATATATAGTCATGTAGCTATATGAAGGCTATATAATTTATGATTTTGTCTACTATCAAGTGCCTATGAAATCAATGTATCGTATGTAGATATATTTTGTAATCTAAAAAATATACACAATTAATGCTGAGAAGGCTGCAACCTGTGAAAGTACTACTAAATCTCAAGAAAAAAAGATGAAGTCCTAATTCTACAAAGTGCTAACAATCTCCAGCATTAATAATTATTTTTAGATTTACTTACATTTATATCAAACTGTAGCCGTGTGGTCCCGGCATAGAATAGGCCACCTTTTCATTTCCCGTGGAGCGTGGAACGTAAGAGGCTACTAAGAGAACTTAATGGTCGAGAAATAGGAATCAGCGTCCCTCTTAAAACGTCTCTAAAGCCTAACTGCGGTTACCAACCCACCTGTCAAGTATGGCAAAGACGGGTAAACCCCACCAAGGGGGAAATCCATGTTCAGCAGTAGACAGTTAATAGCTGATTTCATCATAATATTAACTTTAATTTACCAGAGGGAGACTTTGTACAAAAGTCGATTGCTTGGGTACCTCTATTTCATTCGTGTTTCAACCGTGAAGCAGTTGTGTTTGCATGGCTGTGTTTCGGTTTGAAGGGTGGGATATGGCGTGAATTTACTGGTTACGAAGGAATAACACTTGAGTCCTCAGGAATGGCAACGCATGGGGGTATCATGGGTGAAACAGTATACTCTGTTATGTCCATGGTGCTGCTCATGTGTATAGGCGATGGTTACCACTTTCCATCAGGTGGGCCGTCAGCTTGTTTGCCATTCTAAGTTGTATAAAAAAAAATCAAAATAATTATTTCTGATATTACAATCCGCTTCCAGTCTTTCTCTATATCCGGATTCCGGTATTTACGGGCGCTGCTTACCGACCGCTGGCCTCGTAAAATTCTATCGCCTGGATTGCAGTTGATCCGGCTGCGTCCGTGATACGGCATCCGGATTTTTTATTATTATATACCGCTCATTAACATTAACATCCAAATTGGTACACTGGTGCAAGTAGGGACAGTGTAAATATATATTTACCAGAAGGAGATTTCGGGGAGTGCTCTGAAGAATTTTCCGAAATGATACCTGCTGCTGATTTGTATAACCTGTACAAATCAGCATCAGTTGCATCGTGCATTTTTAAAGGTACAATCATTTTTCTTTCACGCACAATCACTTTTTGGAATCAACGTTCAGGACTAGTATTTTCAAAACGATATGACATCATAATATTTTTGGATTACTGTTTAATTTTGATTTTTTCTTGTACTAGCATAAGGTGTTTTATTACCTTAGGTATTTCTAATTGACCTAATCTTGCAAAGTTTTGTCTGTATATAATATATATATATATATATATTAGTTACAATATCTATGTACTGTCCCAATAACAAATATGTTGAAAATCTGTTATCCAAAAATTATTAATAGACTTAATTAATAATAGATAATAGACTTTTAACATATCAATGTCTAAAGGAACCCAATATATCTGATTGAACAGTAATAGTATGGCTAGGTTAGGTGATAGAACACTATATATTGCCATCTCATTTTTCTTTATTCTGTATATGTGTGTGAATGTGTATGTATGTGTATGTGTATATGTGTATATATATGTGTATGTATGTGTATGTATGTATATATATATGTATGTGTCTGTGTATGTACGTGTATGTGTATATGTATATGTATAATGTAGATTTGTATATGTATAGAATACCAACGCACTACTTATATAACTGTTTTTTACTTGTGACGCTATGGTTCTTGCTGAAAAACAGCGCTGTAGACATCAAGCGCTGCAGCAATATGCTGAGCACGGACCTACATCACAGAACATTGCGACACACACGCGCGCACGCGTACATTATAATTTAATTGCTATCTATTTGTATATAATTATTATTTTCTTTTGTTTAATTTGTTTTTGAATTCTTTTGTTTTTGTTTTGTGCGCTACTGTGTGGGCCGCATGTTTCTTTTGATTAAATTATTTCTTTCTTTCTTTCTTTCTTTCTTTCATATTATATAAATATCGGATTGGTAATATATATTACCTACGCCTAATGCCAAGTATCAAAAAAATAGGTTACAATTGTAATCTTTTCGATACTAATATCCCATTTCAAAGCATATTGTACGTCGAATGAACATAACGTTGCCTGTCCCGTTCGTAACAAGATTCGATATTGCGACTCCTCTTGCCAAATCGAAAAGTAAGCTAAGCCCATAACTTCAGTCGGCGCTATTGGCCAACTTTTCTCTATTGTTGGTAATTTGCAAACATACGCGCTTCAAATGGTTTCATGTATTTTTAAATGAATTCCGAAAAGGGGGCACTTAATTCGTCTAGATATCTGTTCGTTATTCGAATATTTGAATTTAGAACGCACAACAATGTAGTAGTAGTAGTATTAATTTATTCACACTGGGAAAGACAAAGGAACTAAGCCATACAGCCTGATCTTCCGTAAATTTAGGTCGTTAATCTATGCATTTTATTCGTTTTAAAACGAGAATTGTATGATAAGTAATAAATTAGCTTTCGGCTTCCAAAAGGTTTATCAATAAGTTTGTATTTCTTTTTTGGTGGCCAATTCTGAACATATTTTGGGAATTATTTTCGTTATCAATAGGGTTTAATCTCGCTTTGGTTTCGTAATTAGTTTTTATATTAAATAAAAATAATGTATGACTATCAATAGATATCATAATATAATACGTGCAAACTTTTATTTTTTTTATAATAATTATTATATTGGATGGATTGTGTGAAAGATGCCATAGCCAGATAGGGAGATGACTGTAAATAGAGATGAATGGATCAAGAAAACATATTACTGACCCCAAATAGACATGGGTAAAAGGGCAGGAAGTAGGAGAATAATAATTATAGAAAAAAAATGTCTTAGTAGTGTCTAATTACGATTTAATCATTATGAAACTATAAATAATATCACAATCACTAAATCGAAATTACTGGGCTTGATTTATTCGATTTAAAAAGTTTTTTGTAACGTGACTTTGCTAACACGACATGTAACGCCATCTAGTGACGAATGCATTAACTAATTATTTAATGATCTTAAATATTTCCGAAAGCTCCTTTTTAAATTACGAATAACATAATACCATTTTGATTAATTATTGCATCTGGAATCGCAACGGCTTATATGTAGAATAACTTAAACATGTTATATTTATACCATACATTAGCCAATTAGAGATTCACTATACAGTCCTAAATAAAGGAATTTACAATAAATATTTATTTAAACTTCAATGCTTAATTATATAAGCAAGTGTACATATGGCGGACTTAACACCTAACGGCGTTCTTTACCAGTCGGAACAAATATATATATATATATATATATATATATATATATATATATATATATATATATATATATATATATATATATATATATATATATATATATATATATATATATATATATATATATATATATATATATATATATATATATATATATATATATATATTTTTTTTCTTCGATTCCTTCGATTCTAAATTACTTCAACTGGGAATTGAACCAGTCAAACGGCACACTACTACGGACCGTCATCATCGCCGTCAAGCTGTCCATATGGCTGTGACAGACGTTGGAGTCCATCGTGCGTAAAATACGCCATTCTTCTCCCTTCTGACTAAATTCACCCTGACAATATTAGTTCGTATTATTAGATCACGTTCCAGACCTTCGGTTAAAGATGATTTTTCATATTGACGAATCCTCGCTTATATTTTTTTATACAACTTAGAATGGCAAACAAGCTGACGGCCCACCTGATGGAAAGTGGTAACCGTCGCCTATAGACATGAGTAGTACCATGGACATAACAGAGTATACTGTTCCGCCCATGATACCCCCCATGTATTGCCATTTCTGAGGACTCAGGTGTTATTCCTCTGTACCTTGTAAATTTACATGTCCCACCCTTCAATCCGAAACACAGCCATGCAAACACAATTGCTTCACGGTAGAAATACTAATGGGACAGAGGTACCCAAGCAAGCGACTTTTGTACAAAGTCTTCCTCTGGTAATATGGAATTGAGTTTTGTCTCCAAATTAATCACCATGGGGGGAAAGGGATTGTTAGTAATGGAGACTTAAAATCCCATTGCTAGCAATATACCCAACCAGGTCGACCTCCTCGTGGTTCCCCCTGGAAACTAACATAGTTAATTAATTCTTGATGAATTCATCATGATGGGCTAACTGGCCTGTTTTCATTCTCATCTATCACCCTTCACTGGTGCTCCGCCAGCGTATCCCGTTAGTGCAGACGGGTTACCATATCATTTTCACCCATAAAAAAAAAGTTAATAACCTGAAGTTTTGGTATTATCATCATCATACTAGCCTTTAACTGACCACTGCTGAACATAAGCCTCCCCCTTGGGGGGTTTCCCAGTAGTTGCCACGCCTAGAAGGCGGATTGGCATACACAGTCGGACTTTAGAGATGTTTTAAAAGGGATGCTGGCCATCCCTCCTCCTCCCTTAGTCGCCTCTTACGACACCCACGGGAAAGGAAAGGGTGGCCTATTCTACGCCGGGACCACACGGCCGAAATTTTGGTATACTCGTAGTATTTCGGATAGAGAAAGACATAACTGTATATATTTAACTCTTATTTTATCAGTTTATGTTACTCCGGTTACGCAGACGAAGTCACAGACAAAACCTAGTATTATAAGTGTAAATTTACACTATATAAACTCACATGAATTTCAAATAACTCCCTGAATACTCGAAATAGTTCTATACGAAAGTAATACATTAGATCCTCGACTATCTAGTACAGCAACACTGAATAGAACAATGGACTATCAAACCGCGTCACAGGAGGGTCAGCAGGTAAACAAAGCGGCGCATTAAGAGGGTAGATTAACAGAAAAAGCGAGGTGAAATACGGCGGTGCCTGTAAATTTTCTTACGACACCCCCTCTGACGCTCGGGAACATCGACAGTGCGCTGACATGTGTACAGTTAGCAAAAAAGTTGTTAGAATTAAAATTGATTTAATTTAAATCATTACTAATATTATAAACTGTAAATTAGGTAGTTTGTTTGTTACCCTTTAGCAGCTTAACAGTTTACCAAATCACAATTTTTTTTTATATATAAGCATTGTTTTTAATGGACGATAATGGAGTGGCAACCCCCCTGCGCTAATGGTATACGCTGGCGCGGATTAGTGAGTGATGATAGGTGAGATGACACCGAGAATTCAGCAATCATTCTGTTCTGTTCATGGTACTGCTCATGTCTATAGGCGACGGTTACCACTTTCCATCAGGTGGGTCGTCAGCTTGTTTGCCATTCTAAGTTGTATAAAAAAAAGGTAAACAACTGTATAGTTTCACAATAAAAACCACATTTTTTGTTGCTACATAAAAAAGTAAAATATACAACAAAATTTTAAGGTAGCGACCCATCTGATGGAAAGTGGTAACAGTTGTCTATAAACATGAACAGTACTATGAGCATACTGTGTCGTCCATAATATCCTTTATGCATTACCTTTCCTGAGGACTTGGTGTTATGCCTCTGTACCCTGTAAATTCACTGCCATATCCCACCCTTCAAACCGAAACACAGCCATGAAAACACAACTGCTTCACGGTAGAAACACGAACGAGATAGCGGTACCAAAGCAGAACAATTTTGTAATATACTCGTATGCATGCATAGGTTGAATAAAAAAAAAAATGTATATATAAAAATATATATATATACTGTCCGACTTGACCCACTGAAACTGCGCAGAGATGTTGCACCTCTGTGCATCTTCTACCGAATTTATCATGGAGAGTGTTCTGAGGAATCATTCGGATTGATACCTGCTGCTGATTTTCACCACCGTACAACCCGCCACAAACTAAAGTTTCATCCCAATCATCTGGACGAGTGGCGGTCTTCCACCGTGCGTTTTTCAAGGCACTTTCTTCCACGCACAACCATTCTTTGGAATCAACTTCCAGCAGCAGTATTTCCGAACCGATACGACGACATAACCTTCAATAAAAGAGTATATTCCTTTTTAAAAGGTCAGCAGCACACCTGTAATGCCGATGGTGTTGTGGGTGATCATGGGCGGCGGTAGTCACTTACCATCAGGTGAGTCGCATGCTCGTTTGCCCCCTGCGTTGTAAAAAAATATATATATAATATATCAAGACTTTTTTGCTGAAATCCCTTCAAACCGTACACCCGTCTCCCGATTCGTCCCACCGAAAATTTTCGTTCGAGCCGTTTCTAAAGCGCCTTTTTTAATCTCTATAAATCAAATTTATGACTTGTGTAAGCTTTCTGTTTTATTTACCCTTTTATAATTTTGTTGGCTGTATCTATGGCAAGTCAAACGGTACAAGGCCGCTGTGTTACGACGGGTGGTGCGTTTGTGCAAAATGTGGCTTGAAAATAAACAGGTGCGTTATTGTAACGAGATTTTTTGTTAATATATTGTCAAAATAAGAATAATTTTTTTTATTGCTACAGTGTTCTGATTGAACTTCAATCGCTTTGTAGTTTCAATTTTTTTTTATACAACTTAGAATAGCAAACAAGCTGACGGCCCACCTGATGGAAAGTGGTAACCGTCGCCTATAGACATGAGCAGTGCCATGGACATAACAGAGTATACTGTTTCGCCCATGATACCCCCCATGCGTTGCCAATCCTGAGGACTCAGGTGTTATTCCTCCGTACCCAGTAAATTCACGCCATATCCCACCCTTCAAACCGAAACACAGCCATGCAAACACAACTACCTCACGGTAGAAACACGAATGGGACAGAGGTGCCCAAGCAATCGACTTCGTTCAATCATTATTTGTTTTTGTGATTGGTTTGGATGATTGGGCTACTAATTTCAAGATGGCTACTGGAAACTAAAAATGATAATTTTCTTAAATATTAAAAATGTATCTTATTTTTTTATACGTTAATTTGCGCATTAATTTTATATTAAAATAACTTATCCTACATATAGTACTATGATATAGACTTTATGGGGTTTTGTAATCGACTTACAAAAAGGTGTTATCATTTTATGGCATTGTATGTCAATCATCGTATGAATCCATTAAGAATTATTTTTTCATATCAAAGTAAAAAATCTAATATGCATGGGATTATATAATTTTATATATATATATATATATATACATATAGATACTCTTTATTGATACTCGATATTTCTTTATATCATATATATATATATATATATATATATATATATATATATATATATATATATATACATATATATATATTTAATTTGTATATATTTTTAATTTGCAAAAAATGCTTTTATTGTTTTATGCTAATTATACAATACTATTATACCTACTTGTACAACAATTAGTCCATTACCCTAAGGTTGTCTTGAAAAGACTGCTCTCAGCAATAAGACCGCCTTACTGTACTTATACAATTGTATCGTTGTGTTTGTTATTTGTCTTGCTTATTTCCTATATTGTATAATGCAAATAAAGTATACTCATTCATTTATTAAAAATAAATATTTTAAAATACTTCAAATAAACAGTTTTTTTAATAAATATTTTATTGTAATAACTACCTGTTTAACTTACGTGTAATTAGATCCAAAAAGCTCGACTAGTTACGGGATCAATCCGTGATCCTTAGTCAGGAGCGAGTGTGACGTTGCGTCGAGTTATTACATTAAAATATAATGTGTGCTTACGAAATTTTTAATAAATGTTGTGACCAAGTTTTTACCGTGCCGCTCCCGACTCCATCTGCGAACGTTCTGGGCGTGTATTAATTAATTTCTGTATTGTTCCCGTGTACGACTCGCGAGGAATTATTGCTTGCCACCTATGCATGATGCACTGCCAGTAACGCCCTCTATAATAATTGATAGGTTTTATATTTCGTAAGGGATGTGGGCAGTTTATTGGAAATAAAGTCATGTACAGATCAAATAGAGTCGAAAATCGTCAATTTTAACATAATTAGTGGCGTAGTGGTTTAAGACACGACCTCATGTTGATGATCACAGGTTCGATTTTTTTCAATTCACAATATTAATATTTGTATTGGTCTACGTATTTTTTTATATACATTTTAATCTACTTTTAAATCTACGGGTTCACTTCCTAAAACAGTTGTAACACATTTTTAAATCTCTTTCTTTTTTTTCTTTCTTTCTCTCTCTCTCTTCTTTCCTTTTGTACTTTTTGCTTCAGCCGTAGGTACTTTTTACCTTATTTCCTTTCATCTACTCCTCAACAAACAAACTCACTTTCACATTTATATAACAATAAAAAAAAACCCCAACTAAAGACATGAAATTAAACATAGTGTAATTTCTGCAGATAATACAGTATATCCACGCAAGTAAAGCTGTCACTATCCAACAATGAAACCCTAAAACACCTCGAAGACAGACAGACAACCTCAACAATCCGTCAGTATTCAAAAGCGTCAGACATCAGAACCCAAATATAAAACATCCCGCGTCAACGTTCAAATAATAAATCTGAGGACGGACCGGGGGGGCTCGAAGTCCCCCCACCCCCCCACTTCACTACAAGGAGGTAACCATGAACACTGTCACAATATGATGGACGGCCCAGCATAAAACTGACGAGAGACCGAGTGCCCCGCGTTGGAATGGCTCTACGGAGCCCAGTATATCACTTTTATTACATCCCATCTTCATTTTCATATTTCATATTTGCATTTCCACCCCCTCGCGCTCCACCCGGCCGGGTCACCCCCCCCCCCTTTTAAGCGTTTCTCGCGTTTTTCTATGTAATCGAGCCGGCTTTGTGGATACGACGTAACGAGTGGCCGCCGCTCGTCAAAGAAAGAGTTTGTTTGTGTTTTTAAAAGGCATGGATGAGGTATGGGCGTGAATATGGTGTTTGTGTGAAACTTAAGGGTTCCGTGGTTGTATAACACTTGCTTTTAAATAAAATAATAAGTGTGTGTATAATTTAATTAAGTGTATGCTAGTGACGATTGATGTTAAACTTGGTTTCACAAAATAAGAGAGCACTGATGCCTACAGCACAGGTGTAAAAACTAGTTTAGGCATACAGGGTCCTCACTTTACAAGGCGCCTGAAAGAAATTGCTGTTTAGCGATAAGGCCTCCCACCGTTGCATTTATACAATTATTTATATATTTATATCTTACATTTATATAATTAAGTTTTGTTAATATTATACATTTTGTTTGTGTACATATTGTTAATCTTTATAATTAGTATAATTTGTAAATTTATAAACTCAATAAACGAATATTATTATTTTTTAAATTTTACTAAAATTCTCATCTCCCCTCTTAAGGAGAGGAGATGGCAACTAACCCCCGGCAGAAGCACAGTCGGCCGGGGTTCAGGGCCCCAGGGAGAGAAACCGGCGTACAATGCGGGCAGTATCTAAGAGCACCGCTTTCTGCATCTTTCCCGAGAGTGAGCCGCCTCGGAATCCCAACCGTCTGAGATGTTGTTCCAGACTGGTTGGGATAAGACCGTTCACCGACAAAACGATTGGGATGATTTCGGTGGACGCCACCCCCCACATTTCGGTCACCTCGTGAGCCAGGTCGAGGTATTTTCTCTTCTTCTCGGTTTCGGCTTTAACGAGGTTCTCGTCATGCGGTATGGCGACATTATTATTACTTTTAATGATTATTATAAATTATTATTTGTTATTTCTGGTAGTAATAGTGGTGGTCGATCTTCGAGTGTTGGCAGTCGCACACATACTAACGGTAGCGGAATTAAACAAAATAATTCTAAACAAATAACCAGTGATATGGACTTCTGCAAGATAACACCTAGTTCAGTAAAATATTTACTATTATAAACGTGTAAGTTTGTGTGAATTTGTGAAGATATTTTTTTTTACAACACAGGCGGCAAACTTGCATGCGGCTCACCTGATGGTAAGTGACTACCGCCGCCCATGGTCACCCACAACACCACAGGCATTGCAGGTGTGCTGCCGGCCTTTTAAAACGGAATATACTCTTTTCTTGAAGGTTATGTTGTCGTATCGGTTCGGAAATACTGCTGCTGGAAGTTGATTTCAAAGAGTGGTTTGTGCGTGGGAAAAAGTGCCTTGAAAAACGCACAGTGGAGGACCGCCACTCGTCCAGATAATTGGGATGAAACTTTAGTTTATGGCGGGTTGTACGATGGTGAAAATCAGCAGCAGATTCAATCCGAACAATTCCTCAGAACACTCCCCATGATAAATTCGGTAGAAGATGCACAGAGATGCAACATCTCTAGGCAGTTTAATTTTCATACAAACTTTCATAAAATTAGTGAAAAAATACGAATGCAATTTGATTTTATAATAATTTTACTTTATATAAATAAAGCATCGAGTCTCAAAAGCGGATCAACTCTTTGTCAGCTAATTGTCAAATTAGCTGACTCGTTTTCTTTTTATCAGTGTTCTATATACATACAGATACGACGTATCTTGACGTATTATTTAATAAATAAAAATAAGTATTTACGCATTAAAAAGATGCAGAAATTATAAGACAAAATAAATATAGAAGTTATAAAGGAATCACTCATAACTATTTATCACGCAAAATTGTATGAAAAAGTTGATCCGTTTTTCTCGAAGCATTTGTATGGAGACACTCTATCTATATAATCTAAGAATTTTAGTAAAATTACAAATTGAAAATATTTGTTTTTAATGAATAAACCTAAAAACTACCTATTGTTTAATTTTTTTTTCTATATATGTAATAAAAAAATTTTTATGTCTGAACGAATTATCATGAAGTTGGTATTAGTCTTTAGGAATGGCAACACATAAGAGGTATCATTGGCGACGCAGTATACTCTGTTATGTCCATGGTACTGTCGTGAAGCAGTTGTGTTTGCATGGCTGTGTTTCGGTTTGAAGGGTGGGATAAGGCAGTGAATTTACAGGGTGCAGTGTAATAACACCTGAGTCCTCAGGAATGGCAACGCGTGGGAGGTATCATGGACGAAACAGTATACTCTGTTATGTCAATGATACTGCTCATGTCTATAGGCGACGGTTACCACTTCCCATCAGGTGGGCCGTGAGCTTGTTTGCCATTCTAAGTTGCCTGTTCTATACTGCGACTACACGGTACTGAACCCTAAAACGGTGCAGATATCGGCTGCAAAGTTCATGCCTTGTCCTGACATGTTCGCTTTAAATTTAAATTATGCATAGTTCAATTTATTTGTGTTTAATGTAAAACGTTACTTGTTGTTTTTTTTTTTAAAAGGGTGAAAATGGACAGGTAACCCCGCCGCGCTATCGGTGTACACCGAATGAATACAGGTCAGTTGGCCCACCGTGATGAATTCGACAAGAATTAACGATGATGGTTTCCAGGCGGAACCGCGTGGAGGTCGACCTGAGACGGCGTATTGCTAGCAATGAGGTTATTAGACCTCATTACTAACAATCCCATTCCCCCCGTTACTTGTTGGTTAAACTAAAATAAAAGTCCCCAGAGGGAAACTTTGTACAAAAGTCGATTGGTTGAGTACCTCTGTCCCATTCGTGTTTCAACCGTGAAGCAGTTATGTTGGCATGGCTGTGTTTCGGTTTGAAGGGTGGCGTGAATTTACTGGGTACAGAGGAATAACACCTCATATATATATATATATATATATATATATATATATATATATATATATATATATATATATATATATATATATATATATATATATATTATATTTTATGTTTAGAGATGACTAAGTTTCTGTAATATTTGATTTATGATTAATTTAATTTATAAAACTAATAATATATAATATAAAACTAAGAAACAAGTAAGTATATAAGTATCTAAAAAGCGAGGTAGTTAAATTTTTAATTACCATAAAATAGCTTAACTCTCACAGTGTGTATGGTCAGCAAATTCATGCAGCCGCAGCGATGCAAACAAGGCTTAATCGAGTGTTCTAACTCGACGTAAGCTTTTTGATATCTCCGATACTGTGCGCTGCAGGTTAGTGTTACCGTCCGCAAAAAAAGGAGTTACTATATTATTGTTAATGATGATATCAGCCATTAACTATTTTCAACTGAATATAGTCCCCCCCCCCTTCATCCCTCCCTCGAAAATAATTTCCCTCAGTCGTCTCTTATGACACCCATGGAAAAGTAATAGGATGGCCTACTCTACGCCGGTACCAGACGGCTAACTACTTGTCTGACCGCGGTTGCCAACCCGTCTGCCTGAAAAGGGATTGTTAGTAAAAATATCAGGTCGACCTCCTTGCGGTTCCCCCTGAAAACCATCGTGATTAATTTATTCTTTATTGTACACTAATACACATACATATTATTTCATAATGTATGAGTATTAGTGTACAATAAATAACATAATGTTAAGCACCATTTATTTTAAAGGTAATGTACAAAGGCGAGCTTGTCTCTAATGAGAGATTTCTTTCAGCAAACCTTTTCATGTGAATTGAATGTTATTTTAATATATAAAAATTATTGTTAGATTTGTCACAGTGGGCTAACTGACCTGCTTCATCGTCACCAATCATCCTTCACTGGTACCCCGCCGTGTATACTAATAGCGCAGACGCAGTTACCATTCCATTATCATGCATTAAAAAAAAATAATAATTGGAAAATCCCTTTTATGTTGGAGGCCTGTGTTCAGCGATGGATATTTAACGGCTAATGTGTTACCGCACCGCATTAGTTTATTATGTGTTTTTATTTATTTTTTTATTATAACAAAATTTGCAATAATTGTTAGCAACTGTTTTGCTAACGGTGCAATCTTTCCGGTACTGTTTAGTAAAGCCAGGTGGCGATCTTTACGGGTGGCTCGGTCGCGTACATCAGTACGACAATGCGCCGTACGACAGTGTGTGCGCAGCCTTATACATAAGGGTATTGTTACACTTAAAATTCCTATCTAAATGCAGTGCGGTTGCCAACTGAATAACTGTTGACGATGTCGCGTTAAAGTTTTATAAATTAATATAAACTGGACTTAAAAATGATTTTAATGATGATGTATCATCATCATCATCATCGTCATCATATCCGCCTTTAACTGTTCACTGCTAAACATAAGCCTCGGGGAGAAAAGGGATTGTTAGTAATGGAGACTGAGAATCCCATTGCTAGCAATATACACAACCAGGTCGACCTCCTCGCGGTTCCCCCTGGAAACTATCATGATTAATTCCTGATGAATTAATCATGATGGGCTAACTGGCCTGTTTTCGTCCTCATCGATCACCCTTCACTGGTGCCCCGCCAGCGTATCCCATTAGTGCAGGCGGGGTTACCACTCCATTTTCATCCAATAAAAAAAAAGCCTCGCCCTTGGAGGTTTTTACCAGTAGTTGCCACGCTTGGCAGGCGAACTGGCAACAGCAGTCAGGCTTTAGAGATGTTTTAAGAAGGACGCTGCTGGCCATCCCTCGCCCTCCCATAGTCGTCCACTTAAGACACCCACGTGAAAGAAAGGGGTGGCCTATTCTATGCCGGGACCACACTGCGTACATTACATAACAATAAGTTTTAGAAATGTTATCTGTCTGTCTGTCTATTTATGTTTATTTCGATATTATGCAAAAATTACTGCACTAAATTTAATACAATTTTCACAGTTATATTTATAAAGGCGTAACTTAAAATCTGATATACGATTTATCTTGATACGCCATCTAGTAGCGGTCTCGTTCATTGAAATGTTTTTAATGGATGATAATGGTATGGTAACCCCATCCACGCTATCGGTATACACTGGCGGGGCACCAGTGATAGATGACTGATGAGGATGAAAGCAGGTCAGTTAGCCCATCCTGACGAATTCAACTAGAATTAGCCACGATAGTTTCCAAGGAGAACCACGTGGAGATCGACCTGACAGGGTATATTGTTAGTAATGGGGACAATTGACCCCATTACTAACAATCCCCTTCCCCCCATCTTTCATTGGTTTTCCTACTTCTGAAATCCACGTGAACAAAGTAGCGGGCAATAAGCTAGTATTCAATATGGCCGTGAACGTATTGTCCCAGGAAGCCTTCTTTGTACCCTGTCAGTTCCTGTTATAATGTAAAATGAACAACAAACATTAAATAGCATAATATCTCCGCAGATCGGAGTTAACTCGGCCTCTTAACAGTCTACTATAAATATTGCACTAAATACCTGCTACGTATTTAAGGGGTAGCGTATTCTATTCGAAATTTAAATTTGAAAGTTAGCAAATTCATATATATTATATAATTGCAGATGTTCATAGTTTATATGGTCTCGCCTGCCTCATTTTTTTTCATCGCACTAATGACCAGCTGAACAATGCAGAGCGTGACATCTATTTTTACTAATAATGGCACATTTCTTGATACAACATTGTAATTTATTTTACAGATACCCTATTTTAGTAATATAAAACATGTTGTTTACTAAATCTTGTACTATTTTAATATAGCGAAACTGCACGAAAATATGTATCTAATAGAAGGCATTAGTGTCTAAGATACAGGCTAGGCCTAGTTTAGACACTAATGTGCTGGGCATAATGATACATTTTATACACATATAAATCACTTTGAAATTTCTGTAAGCCCATGACTGCATATTTTTATGTGCAATAAATATTTTATTATTATTATTATATTATTTTTCATTGTTTAAGGTGAACACTAAGTACTGTATAATTGTGATAGAATCCGAAACGAGGGTTGCCGCAAAAGAACCAAAGTAACCAAGGGATACCGAAGGATAAGCAAGCTGAAGTGGCAATGGGCTGGTCACATAGCTCGAAGAACCGACAACCGATGAGGAAGAAAGGTTATTGAGTGGCGACCGCGTACGGGTAAACGCAATGTAGGGGAACTTTCCCACTAGATGGAGTGACGACATGAAATGCATTGCAGGGAATCAGTGGATGCAGGTGGCTCAGGAATGTTCTTTATGGCAGTCTATGGGGAGGCTTATGTCCAGCAGTGGACGGGTAATGGCTGAAATAATGATTGTATATCATTCCTTTTCTTTTTGTACCTCAAAATCTTTTTTTTTTTATACAACTTAGAATGGCAAACAAGCTGACGGCCCACTTGATGGAGAGTGGAAACCGTCGCCTATAGACATGAGCAGTACCATGGACATAACAGAGTATATTGTTTCGCCCATGATACCCCCCATGCGTTGCCATTCCTGAGGACTCAGGTGTTATTCCTCTGTACCCTGTAAATTCACGTCATATCCCACCCTTCAAACCGAAACACAGCCATGCAAACACAACTGCTTCACGGTAGAAACACGAATGGGACAGAGGTACCCAAGCAATCGACTTTTGTACAAAGTCTCCTCTAGTGATAATCTACATATATTTATTCGACATAAAATATTCTCCTTAATTATGCAGTGACCACAAGTTCGCGACACAAAAACTGGAAGTGTCCCTCTTTACGGCGCCCGTGTGGCCACCGGCGCGCAGCTTGCAACTACCTCTAAACAGATATTAAATTTGGCGTGTAAACAGAGAGATTTGCACCTTTTTAGAGCTTAGTTTTTGGCTAGAACGCCTAAATGCATTAACAAGCACACTGTTGTAATATAATAGTGTTCTAACAGAGGATTTAAAAGGTATCGTTTCGTAATTTTCAACTGTAAAGCGTCGATACTTAGAGTTCTTTTTGGCTTGACATATGATTACACCATCTTGAACAATACGAGTCTAGTCCATGAATAAGATCAACCGAAAGGGGGGAAAGGGATTGTCCATTACTAGGAGACTGAAAATTCCATTGCTAGCAATATACCCAACCAGGTCGACCTCCTCACGGTTCTCCCTGGAAACTATCATGGTTAATTCCTGATGAGTTCATCGTGATGGGCTAACTGACCTGTTTTCATTCTCATCTATCACCCTTCACTGGTGCTCCGCCAGCGTATCCCGTTAGCGTAGGCGTAGTTACCATACCATTTTCACCAATAAAAAAAAAAAACTTAAAGATTTATGTAACAGATTACATAATTCAATACGGCCGTTACATTCATTGCTGACTCACGAATAGCCACACCGACATCGAGCCGGCATCTACCTATAGTATAAATATTTACGTCGTAAAAAGCAATATGGCAACAAAGCCGTGATTCAGACCGTTAGCGCATATAAATCCGTCGTTGGTTCCGCATAAAACAGTACATATTCTGTTGTTGGGTTTAAATCAAGGAGTGTGCGCCCGCGCAAGTAGTGTGTCAACGTTGACGCGACTATGGAAACTGTCCTGTTAGTCTAAACTAATGTTATATCCCATCAAAAACATAAATGTGAAATGAGGGCCAAGTTTAATTTTATTTATTTTTTATTGCATTGCATAATGTAATTAGTAGATGACATTTCAACTTCAATTATGAACCCTGTTGGGCACAGCAAGTAGGAGAGAATCTGTTACAATATTATCCAGTCATTGAAATTGTATCACGATAGGTACTTTTAATTATATATTATATGCTCTGGTTGTTGACTTCAACGACAAAAGAAGTGAAATCTAAATGGGCGCCAAGTTAATGGGCAGTCCTGAAATATATTTATAACAACATAAATATCATTTCTTATTATAACTTAAAATAATATATTGTAGCTTAAGATCTGACTTGGCTAGTTCTAAAGAACCATTCGAGATGTGTTTATGAAATTTGGAGCACATACGCATCTCGCAAGACTTAATATGTGAGCTAAATTTGACACGTTTATGTGAAATAGTTTTTGAGTTATGAGTGGGTCAAAAGTGGCTCCAAATGTTATGTGTAATATTACACACGGTGTTGTTCATCAGTTTGAACTTGGCTTGACACGCTACCGCGTATGTAGAAAGAGGAAAGATTTGCTTTGCGGTTTATGTGTAAAAAAAAAACGTATAAAGTCAACAAATAATTAACTGATTTTAAAAATCATTTTATCTACAGAAAATTACCCATGTTATATATAATATATTTTATATTTTTATATTAATTTCATATATGTATATATATTTTAATTTAACAAAACCGTGCAAAGCGGGAGTCTCTCTTCAGTCGTACACTCTTGGAAGAGTGATTGTGGTTTTTACGATGATAGTGGATCGACGATGAAGCCCTTCTTCGCGATTGGGACCCTCGCAATGGTCTCCGTTTACTTCTGCTTACAGCCGGGCGAGAGTATTCCACAATGGACTGCTGTATGGCTGGTTTGATGAGGTCAGTCTATCCGTTGGTATTAAAAGGTACCAATTTGTTTTTTTTTTTTATACAGTGGAAAGTGCTAATCGTCATCTATAGACATGAGCAGTATCATGGACATAACAGAGTGTACTGTTTCGCCCATGATACCATCCATGCGTTGCCATTCCTGAGGACTCAGGTGTTATTCCTCTGTACTCTGTAAATTCACGCCATATCCCACTCTTCACAAATGGGACAAAGGTACCCAAGCAAACGACTTTTGTACAAAGTCTCCCTCTGGTATGTCTGTATGCTAGGGATGATCTTTGAAACTTTGCAATTGTTTTAAATATATATATTTAGTAGTAAAAAGCAATCATATCTCCTAATCACCCTATTAATATTATAAAAGCTGGAGTAGATAAGAATCGATGAATGGATGTTCGTTTTTCTTTCACACAAAAACTACTGAACAGATTTGTATGAAATTTGATGTACAGATAGGTTATATCTTAACTTAGCATATAGGATTAAAACGTCCTTACAAACTTTTACAATTGTAACATTTAATTTAGACGTTTAATTAAAAATATAATGCCAAACGAGATAAAGACAATGTTGAATTGATTTCGATGATTCTTATTTTAATCTATAGAATTTACTCTTCTGTCAGTTCTATACTAATTTTGATGATTTGTTTTTGATGTTATTTTTGTCAGGACTGTCCCAGTAAACGAGTGCAGCGTGGACACCCACCGGTACAGTTGTGGCCGTGTTTATGTTTGCATGAGATCGCTCGAGTAGTTCGTCATCGGTAGTATGAATCGATCATCGCCTGCCGGTTCAATATACGCTTTAGAAATGTACAGAATTGACACATTAATCTGTCGCATGATTAATTGCTACAACTTTTTTTTAGAGGTTAATGACTTCTTTACGGAACTTAGAATGGCAAGTAAATTGACCTACCTTATAGAAAAATATTAGCCATGTGATCCTGGCATAGGACAGGCCACCCCTTCCATTCCAGTGGGCGTAGAAGGAGGCGGTTAAGAGAGGGCGAGGGATGGGCAGCAGCGTCCCTCTTAAAACATCTCGAAAGCCTAACTGCAGTTGCCAAGCCGTTTACCAATCGTGACAACTACTGGCAAACCCAAACAAAGTGGTCAGTTAACGGCTGAGGTAATATTAAAAAACTCACTCAGATCAACACAAACAACAGGAGGAAAGGAATTATTAGTAACGGAGACTGAAAATCCCATTGTTAGCAATATACCCAACCAGGTCGACCTCCTCGCGGTTCTTCCTGGAAACTATCATGGTTAATTCCTGGTCAATTTATCATGATGGGCTAACTGGCCTGTTTTCATTCTCATCTATCACCCTTCACTGGTGCTCCGCCAGCGTATCCCGTTAGCGTAAGCGTAGTTACCATACCATTTTCACCCATAATAAAAATCGGTAAAAAAACTTTTAAGTTAAACGGTTTTATTTTATGTGCACTGAAAACTACAAAATAAATAAATAGTTACTTACCTATCAACCTACGTAGGTGATCTCGGTCATTAATATCTCTGATGGTAGTGGTTGTCATAACATGAACCATGTCAGCGGCCGAAAGGCAGTTCATGAGAGAACACTAACACCAGGGTTTGCTTGGTAGGTAAACTAAGCAGCCCACACTATAACAAGTAGGTATTTTGACCTTCTAGTTCAGAAATATTTTAGTACTAGGCAGAATAGCTTTTAGGCATATTAGACTAAAATAAAAACGTGGGGCCCATTAACTATTTCTGTATTACTTTCTACTATACTAAGTGTGGATTGCATCGACTTATTATAATCGTCATCATCATCATCCTAGCGGTTTATCCCGGTCGCATCCGAAACCTCATAGCTCCGGAGTCCAGGGTCCGCTGAATCGACTTACTATAATCGTAACTGGAGGTTTTGACCATCAATAACCAGCCGTTACGGCTTCACCAGCGAACGCCGAGCTCATGATCTACCAAAGTATAAGATATGCTCTGCTATAGGTATGATTTCAGAGGGGCCCCACGTTTTTATTTTAGTCTAATATGCCTAAAAGCTATTCTGCCTAGTACTAAAATATTTCTGAACTAGAAGGTCAAAATACCTACTTGTTATAGTGTGGGCTGCTTAGTTTACCTACCAAGCAAACCCTGGTGTTAGTGTTCTCTCATGAACTGCCTTTCGGCCGCTGACATGGTTCATGTTATGACAACCACTACCATCAGAGATATTAATGACCGAGATCACCTACGTAGGTTGATAGGTAAGTAACTATTTATTTATTTTGTAGTTTTCATTGCACATAAAATAAAACCGTTTAACTTAAAAGTTTTTTTACCGATTTTTATTTTCTTGTTTTTAGTATTTAATGAAATTGTTTACCGAATATTCCTCATTTTATTTAATTCATTCAGTGCATCATTATTACATGGTTTCTTACCTGATAATTTAGTACAATCTAATTCCTCAATACATAGCCCTTCCAGAGACTTGACTCGACTTAGAGCCACGTATGCTTGTCCTTCCTCAAACCATTTTGAGCCCAAATATACTACTGCATGGTCGACGGTGCTGCCCTGCATTTTATGGACGGTGAATGCTCATGACAAAACTAAGGGCAACATCCTTTTTTCAGCCGTACCATAACTGAATTTTGCTGGAAACTGTATGGCTTTAGGGTAAATAACGTGCATGCCGTCTGTGCCAAAGTCAATTAAAACTGATGATATATCTGTTTCGTACATTTGGGTTCGACGGAACTGAGGCCAAAAAGGTGTCTGAGTGTCAAGTGTCTGAGAGTCTAGTGTCTGAGTGTCTTGTATCCGAGTGTCCAGTGTCTGAGTGTCTAGTGTCTAGTGTTTAGTATCTGAGTGTCGAGTGTCGAGTGTCTAGTGTCTGAGTGTCTGAGTGTCTGAGTGTCGAGTGTCTGAGTGTCTAGTGTCTAGTGTCTAGTGTCTAGTGTCTAGTGTCTAGTGTTTAGTGTCTGAGTGTCGAGTGTCGAGTGTCGACTGTCGAGTGTCGAGTGTCTAGTGTCTAGTGTCTGAGTGTCTAGTGTCTGAGTGTCTAGTGTCTGAGTGTCTAGTGTCTGAGTGTCTGAGTGTCTGAGTGTCTGAGTGTCTAGTGTTGAGTGTCTGAGTGTCTAGTGTCTGAGTGTCTGAGTGTCGAGTATCGAGTGTCGAGTGTCGAGTGTCAAGTGTCGAGTGTCGAGTATCGAGTGTCGAGTGTCGAGTGTCTAGTGTCAGAGTGTCTAGTGTCTGGGTGTCTGAGTGTCAAGTGTCTGAGAGTCTAGTGTCTGAGTGTCTTGTATCCGAGGGTCTAGTGTCTGAGTGTCTAGTGTCTGGGTGTCTGAGTGTCTAGTGTCTAAGTGTCGAGTGTCGAATGTCGAGTGTCGAGTGTCGAGTGTCGAGTGTCAAGTGTCGAGTGTTGAGTGTCGAGTGTCTAGTGTCGAGTGACGTCGAGTGTCGAGTGTCTGAGTGTCTTGTGTCTGGTGTTTAGTGTCTGAGTGTCGAGTGTCGAGTGTCTAGTGTCTGAGTGTCTAGTGTCCGAGTGTCTAGTGTCCGAGTGTCTAGTGTCTGAGTGTCTTGTATCCGAGTGTCTAGTGTCTGTGTGTCTAGGGTCTGAGTGTCTGAGTGTCTAGTGTCTGAGGGTCTAGCGTCTGAGTGTCTAGTGTCGAGTGTCGAGTGTCAAGTGTCGAGTGTCGAGTTTCGAGTGTCTAGTGTCTGAGTGTCTAGTGTCTGAGTGTCTAGTGTCTGGGTGTCTGAGTGTCAAGTGTCTGAGAGTCTAGTGTCTGAGTGTCTTGTATCCGAGTGTCTAGTGTCTGAGTGTCTGGGTGTCTGAGTGTCTAGTGTCTGGGTGTCTGAGTATCTAGTGTCTAAGTGTCGAGTGTCGAGTGTCAAGTGTCGAGTGTCAAGTGTCGAGTGTCTAGTGTCTGAGTGTCTAGTGTCTGGGTGTCTGAGTGTCTAGTGTCTAAGTGTCGAGTGTCGAGTGTCGAGTGTCGAGTGTCGAGTGTCGAGTCTCAAGTGTCGAGAGTCGAGTGTCGAGTTTCGAGTGTCTAGTGTCTGAGTGTCTGAGTGTCAAGTGTCTGAGAGTCTAGTGTCTGAGTGTCTTGTATCCGAGTGTCGGAGTGTCTAGTGTCTAGTGTTTAGTATCTGAGTGTCGAGTGTTGAGTGTCGAGTGTCTAGTGTCGAGTGACGTCGAGTGTCGAGTGTCTGAGTGTCTTGTGTCTGGTGTTTAGTGTCTGAGTGTCGAGTGTCTAGTGTCTGAGTGTCTAGTGTCCGAGTGTCTAGTGTCCGAGTGTCTAGTGTCTGAGTGTCTTGTATCCGAGTGTCTAGTGTCTGAGGGTCTAGGCGTCTGAGTGTCTAGTGTCGAGTGTCGAGTGTCAAGTGTCGAGTGTCGAGTTTCGAGTGTCTAGTGTCTGAGTGTCTAGTGTCTGAGTGTCTGAGTGTCGAGTGTCGAGTGTCGACTGTCGAGTGTCGAGTGTCTGAGTGTCTTGTATCCGAGTGTCTAGTGTCTGAGTGTCTGGGTGTCTGAGTGTCTAGTGTCTGGGTGTCTGAGTATCTAGTGTCTAAGTGTCGAGTGTCGAGTGTCAAGTGTCGAGTGTCGAGTGTCTAGTGTCTGAGTGTCTAGTGTCCGAGTGTCTAGTGTCCGAGTGTCTAGTGTCTGAGTGTCTTGTATCCGAGTGTCTAGTGTCTGTGTGTCTAGGGTCTGAGTGTCTGAGTGTCTAGTGTCTGAGGGTCTAGCGTCTGAGTGTCTAGTGTCGAGTGTCGAGTGTCAAGTGTCGAGTGTCGAGTTTCGAGTGTCTAGTGTCTGAGTGTCTAGTGTCTGAGTGTCTAGTGTCTGAGTGTCTAGTGTCTGGGTGTCTGAGTGTCAAGTGTCTGAGAGTCTAGTGTCTGAGTGTCTTGTATCCGAGTGTCTAGTGTCTGAGTGTCTGGGTGTCTGAGTGTCTAGTGTCTGGGTGTCTGAGTATCTAGTGTCTAAGTGTCGAGTGTCGAGTGTCAAGTGTCGAGTGTCGAGTGTCGAGTGTCTAGTGTCTGAGTGTCTAGTGTCTGGGTGTCTGAGTGTCTAGTGTCTAAGTGTCGAGTGTCGAGTGTCGAGTGTCGAGTGTCGAGTGTCGAGTGTCGAGTGTCGAGTGTCGAGTCTCAAGTGTCGAGAGTCGAGTGTCGAGTTTCGAGTGTCTAGTGTCTGAGTGTCTAGTGTCTGAGTGTCTGAGTGTCAAGTGTCTGAGAGTCTAGTGTCTGAGTGTCTTGTATCCGAGTGTCGGAGTGTCTAGTGTCTAGTGTTTAGTATCTGAGTGTCGAGTGTCGAGTGTCGAGTGTCTAGTGTCTGAGTGTCGAGTGTCTGAGTGTCTATTGTCTAGTGTCTAGTGTCTAGTGTCTAGTGTTTAGTGTCTGAGTGTCGAGTGTCGAGTGTCGAGTGTCTAGTGTCTGAGTGTCTAGTGTCCGAGTGTCTAGTGTCTGAGTGTCTTGTATCCGAGTGTCTAGTGTCTGTGTGTCTAGGGTCTGGGTGTCTGAGTGTCTAGTGTCTGAGGGTCTAGCGTCTGAGTGTCTAGTGTCTGGGTGTCTTAGTTTAGTCCTATTATTTGATACCCATATTGTGGTTGTTGGAAAATATGTACCTAGTCCGCCATATTGGAACGGCGTCCATCTTGAATTTTAAATTTTGACATAATCATCGTGTTTTACTAGTGTAGCCCTTTCATTTGATATCCATATTGCGGGGGTTAAGGAAAAATATGTAATCCGCCATTTTGTATCGGCGGCTATCTTAGATTTATAATGTTATTGATTTTAATATATTGTATTGTCATCTAAATTAAATGTGTGTACCAAATTTCAGATTAATCTGACAACGGGAAGGTGCTTAAATTCCAATTTCTAATTTTGACCCAAATAAATAAATACCGTACAGGTCGAGCTAAATAAAACCGTTTAAAAAAAAACACAAACAATAAATATTCATGATCACAATACCTGCGGCGATCGAATTTGCGTCTACCCGCATATGTTAACTTATTAGTCTGCCTAGGTCCTAATATATCAAAATGCCATTTCTGCAAATCGCTTAAGTTTACATTATCAAATAAATAAAGAGCATTGATTGCAGACTCTCAGTCTCGCTGAGTTCTGTCTAAACGGAAAGTGGCGATGGAGATACGTGACGAGAGATATTCGCACGTTGAAACCAAAGGCTGGACTCTCGTGAAAATAAACCATTCAAATGTCATTCCGTTCGTGTCGTGACTTGTTGATGGAATGTCATTATTTATTTATTTATTTTACACATACACTAAATAAATTATCGCTTTATAATATCCTTCACTAGATATACTATCTTTTATAAGAAAAAAATTATAAATTACACATGATATGTTATGTCCATGGTATTGCTCATGTCTGTACGCGACGGTTACCACTTTCCATCAGGTGGGCCGTCAGCTTGTCTGCCATTCTAAGTTGTATAAAAAAAATATGACAGAACTAGTAGTAGTAATCATTAAGATTTGATAATTAAATATTAATATTATTATAATTATTTATTAAATTACAATAAAATATAATAAATAACATAAAATGAAAATAACAAAAGAAAGAAATAAAACAAAAGACCTAACTCAGCGTATGTCACAGTTTCATATCTGAAGCTATGACGCTGATTTTCAGTTGGCCTTAAATAAATTGTCGATTATTATACACAATTCATGCAAAAACAATTGAATGAAATTTGGTACATGGGTAGGATTTTATTTTAGTTTTTTTGACTTAGAAAGGCAAGCAAGCTGATGGCTTACCTAATAGAAAGTGGTAACTGTCGCCTATAGACGTGAGCAGTACCATGGACATAACAGAGTATACTGTTTCATGATACGCCCGATGCGTTGCTAATCCTAAAGACTCAGGTATTAATTTTCGGTAGCCTGATAATTCACTGCCATATCCCACCCACGAAACGCGAACACTTCACGATAGAATGTAACAGAGGTGCCCATGTGAACGACTTCTGTGCAGTCTCCCTCTGGTAAAGTTATATCCTAACTTAGCATATAAGCTACTTTATATACCAACACGATATGAATATACGAAACCGCGGCGTAAAACTAGTTTAATTATAATATTATTATTTCAGTCGTTAACTGTCCACTGTTGAACATAAGCCTTCCCCATAAGGGGAGTTTGGCCACTAATTGGCAGGCGGGTTGGCAACCGCAGTTAGGCTTTGGAGATGTTTTAATAGGGATTCTGCTGCCCATTCCTTCACCATAAGCTCCCTTAGTTGCCTCTTACGATACCCACAGAAAAAGAAGGGGTGACCCATTCTATGCCGAGACCAGCCTTCTATCTTACCTTCTATTATAATGTTCATAAGTTCGTCGTGCCATATCAAGTATCCCAACATTTTTCCCCTTCTGTACTCAATAGTTCTTATAATTTGTCTCTTTTTTTTAACCCTAAGCAGCACCTCCTCATTACTAATTCGATCCCTCCAGCTAATTTTCTCCATCCTTCTTCAGCACCACATTTCAAAGGCTCTAAGTTTATTCATTTCCTTCTGAGTTAATGTCCACGTCTCACATCCATACAAATCTATACTCCAGATATAGGTCTTGATAAGCCACTTTCTAATATCTTTTGTTATCTTAGCCTGTAAAAGGCATTTTTTGTTATTGAAGGTTTGTTTGGCCACATGTATTCTCGCGACTACATCCGGAATACATCTGGAACCACTTGCGATTCAACTGCCTATATATTTAAATGTGTTTACTTGTTCTAATTGAGTATTGTTATTTTTTAATAGTATTCTTTTATTGAGGTTTAGTTTTGTACCTAATGTAATAATAAACATAATTTCTAATTTTCACTTTAATTTTTTTCTTATTATCATATTAAGAGCCCATTAAAAAAATTAATCAAACGCAACCAAAATAGGAATGTAATTAAAAATATTAATTACACGTGGATTGGACAGTACAAACGAATGCGCTGCCCACCACCGCAATCAAACACAGTTGAACATTAAATGCTAGTCATTATCACAAAAATGAGTTTATATTTATTCGTGTTCGCGTGCGTACGCCACAGACGTCAAAACAACACGCACCGGTACGTGGCCGCCGTGTCGTTTACCACAAAAACTAGATAAAACCGATTAAAACCGGATTTCGCTAGTGATGGATTCGATTTGATTTAATACTACACATTCGCCAGCTTATCATTTAGTGGAGATTCGCCCTGATGGCGCGCGTTTAAATATAAGTTTTTAATAAAATAGGTAACTTTTTTTATACCAGTTAAGTATTTTTTGAGTTAATACATTAGAAAAAGAAAAACAAATGATAAAGCTGTCTGATCTATCAGTATTCACAAGTAGCACTGGTAAGGGTTGATAGGTGAGGATGAAAGCAGGTTATTTGGATAACTATAGCGAATTCAACAGAAATTCAACACGCACGTGAAACCCCTAGTGTTTCAGACGTTCTTTGGCTACAGTTATCGTTTACCATCAAATGCTTGTTTGCCGCTAAAAATCAACCAAAGCAGTTTCATGTATAGGCCAAATAAGTTATATTACTAACCTTTTAGCCTTTTAGACTACAAGTTCCTGTTACTGGGGGGGGGGGGGGGGGGATAATTAACGAAACCCTAATGGTAACCACAAAACTAAAACAAATATACAGCCGTTAATTATTCGCTGTTGAATTCTGAACTCCGCCACAAGGGGATACCAGAGGGAGACTTTGTACAGAAGTCGATTGCTTGGGTACCTCTGTCCCATTCGTGTTTCAACCGTGAAGCAGTTGTGTTTGCATGGCTGTGTTTCGGTTTGAAGGGTGTGATGTGGCGTGAATTTACTGGGTACAGAGGAATAACACCTGAGTCCTCAGGAATGGCAACGCATGGGGGGTATCTTGGGCGAAACAGTGTGCTTTGTTGTGTCCATGGTACTGCTCATGTCTGTGGACAGCGGTTGCCGGTTTCCATCGGGTGGGCCGTCGGCTTGTTTACCGTTCTAAGTTGTATAAAAAAAAAAGCGGGCGTTCTGCCAGTAGTTGCCATGCTCGGTAGGCAGGTTGGCAACCGCTATTAGAATTTGGTAATGTTTTAAGAGGGACGCTGCTGTTGAGTTTAGTCGCCTCTTAGGACACCCACGGGAAAGGAAGTGATGGCCAATCCTATACCCGGACCTCATGGCGATAAAATCCCTGTTGTTTTCTGTAATTACCAAAATTGTTTTCCCAAGCTAATTGTAATTGCGTGCTTATTATAAACTCCCGCTATTAGGTTATTCGCTTTTAGAGGTGAAATAAATTAATGGTTAATATTCAAATCATTTGGCGCACCACTATAAATCTCGATAATGAAAACACAAAGGGCTTGTCAAACCAAAATGGCGGCGACAAAGCACCGTTCATTATATTATCGGCATAATAAAATCGGTGCTGTTCTAAATTTCCAAAATTTATTTATTTATTGCTTTTATAATACGATCGAGTATATATCATTGAACTGTCATACCGGTGGGCGATAATGCAAAATTTACCGGCTAAGGGATCCGTGGAGTACTTGTTTGTAAATTATTCACCTATTAACAATAATTGGGATATGGCAGTGAAATTACAGGGTACAAAGGAATAACATCTTATTCTTTAGAAGTGGCAAAACATGTAGGGTATCATGGATGACACAGTATATTCTGTAGTGTAAATGGCACTGTTCATGTCTATAGGCGACGGTTATTACTTTCTATCAGGTGGGCCGTTTGTTTTACCAGAGAAAGACTTTGTACAAATGTCATTTGCTCGGGCACCTCTGTCCTATTCGTGTTTCTACCGTGAAGCAGTTGTGTTTGCATGGCTGTGTTTCGGTTTGAAGGGTGGGATATGGCAGTGAATTTACAAAGTACAGAAAAATAACATCTGAGTTCTCAGGAATGGCAACGCATGGGGGGTATCATGAGTGAAACAGTATCAAAATATACGTTATGTCCATGGTACTGCTCATGTCTATGGCGACGGCTACCACTTTCCATCAGGTGGGTCGTCAGCTTGTTTGCCATTCTAAGTTGCATAAATCTCTTAACTAGATGGCGCTGTATAAACTTTTAAAAAATCCCAGCCGCGTCGTATCAACAGCACCTCTGCGCCGGCCCGCCGCGACCGCGCGCCGCCAGCGTCGAAGTGTACCGCTAACGAGACGCGTCACAATAATTCTCCCGTATGACAATGCTTTAATGCTCGTTTGATTCATTCCAGTTTCGTTCACAAATGAGCTTATCATTTGCAGCGCCGCGACGCCCAGTGTAATGAATTCCATTGTCGCCCGCTGTGGTCTGTTTGTTACAAATCATGGCGCACTTATTGTTGTGTCCGATTTATTGCTTTTCAACAATTAATGTGTTTAAAATTTTAAAGTTAATGACATAATTCGTCATAAATCCTACAGAAGTTAGATGTAATGGGTATTTTAAATCAAATATCAATGAAACTTAACATTTTGCTGCAAGAATTAATAAAAATTTTTCAAATACAGATTTATGAAGACAGTAACAATTTGGCTCAAAAATTAATACAAAATTTTCGAAATCAGAAATATGAAGGTAGTAATATGATGTTTTTAATGATTAATAATGAAATGGTAACCTCATCTGTGCTACTGGTGTAACTAAATTGTCGGGGAACCAGTGGAAGATAATAAGTGAGAATGAAAGCAGGTCAGTAAGCCTATCATGAGAAATGTTTCAAGAAAACGTCCATAATGGTTTTTAGGGAGCAGGAGTGGAGTACGTGAAGGTCGACCAGACATGGTATATTGCCAGCAAAACCCCATCATTAACAATCCCTTTCCTCCAAGCAATAATATGATGTCAAGTGTATTATTATAAGATATTTTTAGTCAATGTATTAACCAAAAATTATTAAGTTAAATCGATTAAAAGTTTGTAACCTTCGAAACGTCTTCGTAATATCTTCGAGTAAATAGATTTGGGAAGAAATAAAAAGGCACATTAGGCGATGCACCTATCGTTGGTATATTATGACTGACTATATACAATGCCGACCTTTTTCTTACTACCCATAACCAATTCTGTGTGACATTAATGGGCAGATAAGATAAAAAATAAAATGTAATAAATAAATAAATAAATAAATAAATAAAATTATTTATCTGGTTTAGGTGCACAAAAATGATTCAAAGAGAGTTCGTATTAATTCATACAACCAATAAAAGAAAACAAAAAGAAAAAATGACTAAGTTTATTAAAGAAGTTATTAGTTTCAATTTGTGAATTTTTACTTGATTTTATTGTTAACTGTTCATAGCTGAACATAGCCTCCCCCATAAGGGGGTTTTTACCATTAGTTGCCACGTTCAGTAAGCGGATTGGCAACCGCAGTTTGGCTTTTGGTGATATTTTAAGAGAGACTCGACTCAGTCTCGATTTTTAAGTTCTTTTAGTAGGCTCTTAGGACACATGAAATGAAGGGTTGGCCTATTCTAAGCCGGGATCTAGACGGTTTTATTTAATATATAAAATTCTCATGTCGCGGTGTTTGTTACCAAACTCCTCCGAAACGGCTTTACCGATATTTATGAAGTTTTGTGTGCATATTGTGTAGGTCTGAGAATCGGCCAACATCTGTTTTTCATACCCGTCAATGATAAGGGTGACCCACCCCAAAATTTTTTTTTTTTATTTATTTGACAAATTTTTTTATTTTTATTTTATTATAATTCAGCATTGAAAAATACATACAACTTTAAATTTTCATCGTTTCACGATCAACCCCTGTATTTTAATCGCGATTTTTATATTTCGCAATAAGTGGTAAAACAACGTTTACGGGGTTAGCTAGTAATGAACGGTGTGGACTGCCGTTCGGTGAGCGTGGACTGTAGGGGCGTTGGTTCAGGCTGGAGTGAAACACAGCGATTACTATTCTGAAGCCTCCGGTACCGTCTGAAGAGAGTATTTTTTCTTCTTGTCCTATTTCTTCTCGAGTGTAGTGCGTCGCTGCCCGGAAGCGAATGCCGCTCGACGAGAGGCGGCCTATCTTTATACCCGCCCGCTCGCACGATAACATTTCCAACTCGCGTTAGCGATCTGTGCGAGCGGGACGGGGCGAGAATGAACGAGACGCGTGTCTCTTCAGATCGGTACTCTATAGCGTCTATTTATTGCAATTTACAATTTCTTAATTCTATTTATTGTTACAATTTCTATTCGTAGGTAATAACGACAACACGCAAAGGAATACTTTATTTAACTTACACTATAGGTATCTTAAATCTATGTAAAATCTATATAAAATAACAGTATACAAAAACGATTAAACTAGAGACTTAACAACTATCTATAAACATTGCTATAAATATCACTATAATTACACATATACAATAATGTCGCGAACATAATCTCCCGCCGCAGCTCTCGTAGCTGGAGTTAACTCGTGTTCGCGTCGCTCGATGTCGATGTGGGCAGTATGATCAGCTTCTTAGTGGGTCGCCGTAGGATGCCCTTGTTCGTCCGCACGTCGACCGCTCGAACCTCGCCGTCTGGTCCAGGGTAGGTCGCCACCACCACGCCTCGCGGCCACGTGTTGCGAGGCAAGGTCCCATCAGCTATCAGGACCAGGTCGTCCATTTTGATGGCTCCGTGTGTAGCTCGGGGCTCCTGCCGGTGTTGCAACTCGGGTAGGTACTCCTTCACCCACCGGTTCCAGAAGCAATCAGCTAGCCTCTGGCTGGCACGCCACTCCTTGTGTCCCGCCGCGTCGCTCTCTGTGAAGCTGCCTGGCAGTGGGACGCGCGATGGACCGCCCAATATGAAGTGATTGGGGGTTAGGGCGCTGTCGTCGTCTGCCGATGTTGACACGTGGGTTAGCGGTCGACTATTGAGGGTGTGCTCGACCTCGACCAGTAGAGTGTGGAGGACTTCTTCCTTGGGCGCCCGCTCGTTCAACGTAGCGGCTAGTGCGGTCTTCACGCTACGCACCAGCCGTTCCCACGCACCTCCCATGAAGGGTGCGCTCGGGGGAATGTAGCGCCACCGGATGAAATGGACTGATGACTCTTCTTGGATGGCTTCCTCGGCTGCTTTCTTCAGTTCGACGTCAGCACCTTTGAGGTTGGTGCCTTGGTCGGACCATAGCTCAGTGGGACACCCTCTGCGGCTTATGAAGCGCCGCAGGGCCATTATGGCGGAGTCCGTGCTGAGGCTGCCGGCGATTTCTAGGTGGACTGCGCGCGTCGTTAGGCAGGTGAAGAGCACTCCGTATCGCTTCTGGTGAGTGCGGCCCACTGTCACGGTCATAGGCCCGAAGTAGTCTAGGCCGGTGAACGTGAACGGTCGTTGATGATGCGCCAGCCTGCTCTGTGGATGGTTGCCCGTTGATGGCTGCGCCGGTCTTGCTCTTCGTAGGCGGCACAGCTGACACCTCTTCAGTTCACTGCGGACGGCGTGTCGAAGGCGCAACACCCACAAGTGTTGTCGCACCTCGTTCGTGGTGATCTCGAAGCCGCCGTGGTGAAGTTTCCGATGCACCCATGCGATGTATAGGCGCACCCAGGCGTGGTTTCCGTCGACGATGGGGGCTCTCGTTGCTCGGCTGACAGATCGGCGGCGGCTGCTATTCTCGATCGAAGTCGCAGAATGTCGTCGTTGTCTATGACGACTGACAGCTGTATGAGTCGACTGGATGACGGCAGCTGTTTTCCATGTTTTAATGCTGCGATTTCGTCGCCGAACGCCTCTTGTTGCATCGCGCGAATCCATAGCCGTCGCGCGCGATCTAGGTAGTGTGTGTCTATGGGGATGAAACACACAGATGGACTATTGCTGTTCTTGATTTTCATCTTCGTCTTCTCTCTATCGACTTTCTTCGTGCGGGTCCAAGTGGGGTCGGTGCTCTCTTTCTTCTTGTTCCTCTTTCGGATGGCGGTACAGCGTTGACTGGTCGGTCGCAGGAGGTCGATGAACTGCAACACTCGTGCTGAACTGCGAACAAGTTTTAACCAATTAGAAAAACGTGACGGATCGGGTAATGCTATAGACAACTGCGTCGCGTTCTGTAGCTTGTGTACGCGTTCTTCTCCCGTTTCCGCTTGACTATCGTCGCTCGTACTATCTTCACGCGGCCACTGTTCTTTATTTTTGTCGAAATTCCTTTCGACCGGTTGGAGACGTTGCATTGCCGATTCGTAGTTGTCCGGCGGCACAGGGTCGTCCTTCTTCCATAATAACCCCGTCTCGTATCCTCCCGCCGGTAACGGACGAGTTTTCTCCTCTAAAATGCGTAGGGCGCGACGTTCCTCTTCATTGTAAGACCTCTTCGGTGCGATTCCCAGCGATTCGAGCGCGAAATGTTGCTTCATCATTTCTTCCATCGATTGTTCCTCTTCATGTGTCGTCACTATGTGGCTGATTCTGTGCACCTGCTGTCTTGTCCTGCCGCGACTCGTACCGTGCAGTACCCATCCCAGGTCGGTGAGTGATGCGACCGGCTGCGTGTCGGATCCTCTTCTGACTTCGTGGGCCAGCAGTAGGTGCCAGTTGTCTTGCCCCAGCAGTACCGTCGGTTTGCCCTCTTCGTAGACCAATTCCCTCTCTATGTCCCGCAGATGTGGACAGCCCTTGATGACGCTGCGTGGTACCGACTGCGGTGATAACTGCAGTCTGTCCATCGTCCGTGCCCCCACTGTGTATTCTTGTGAATTCCGCCCGCGGATCTTGAAGTGAACACGCGTCGATTGAGCTGCGTTGATCCGCGCCCCGGCCACACCTTCCATGTAGAATGGTGCGGGGGGACCCGTAGCACCGATTCGCTCCGCCACCGTCGTCTCGATGATGGTGCAAGTCGACCCGTCGTCCAGTAGCGCGTAGGTGTCGCACGTTCCCGTGGGACCGGTGACTCGTATCGGCAGGATCTTCAGGAACGCGATCTTGTCGTTTTCCCTTGCCGATGCGGTGACTGCGGCGGACTTGTCCTCGACGACGTGTGTCGTTACTTCATTCTCCGGCTGTTGTCGCGTGGTGTGCAGCAGAGGGTGATGAGTCTGCGTGCACTCATCTACTCCACATCTCTTGCTCTTGCAGGCGTGGCGAAATCTTCTTACTTTGAGGCAGCGGAAACACAGCCTATGAGTCTTCGCTAACTCCCATCTCGCCGATGTGTCTGCTTCCTTCATCGTCTTGCAGTCCGATGGAGCGTGTCCCTCTCGTCGACACATCGGGCACGGTGGTGTAGCGGGTTTCTCCTGCGTCGTGTATGTCTTCGCCGTCTTCCTAGGAGCGGACTCCCGCCGGTCTTCGGACGGTATCTCCTCGGCGGGGGCGAAGTTTCCACATCGTGCGGCGGTCCTTTGCAGGAACTGAGAGAGTGTTATGAGGTCCGGTTGTCCCTCCGGTTGGTCGTTGGCGAAATCGTAGTACTTGAAGCGTAGTACCGACGGCATCTTCTCTGTGACGTTTCTCACTATTTCTTCGTTGTATAGGTAGTGACTCTTGTTCAGCGCTCGTATCGTGGCGACGACGTTCTGCACCTTGCTTGCGAAGAGGCAGACGTCTCTTGCGTTGTCCGAGAGTCGTGGTAGCGCGCGGAGTTTGTTCAGTTCGGCTGTGACGAGTGCTCCAGGGCGGCCGAACCTCGCGGCTAACATCTTCATTACTTCTTCTGCGGTCGTAGACCCGACGAATAGGGAGCGTGCCGCGTCCTTTGCGGCCCCCTTCAAGCTTCTGCGCAGTCTTGCTAGGTTCTCTTGTTCTGTGAGTTGACTTGCGCTCTCTTCATAGGCCATCTTCCATGGTAACCACTCGCT
This sequence comes from Galleria mellonella, assembly GCF_026898425.1. NCBI lineage: Eukaryota > Metazoa > Arthropoda > Insecta > Lepidoptera > Pyralidae > Galleria > Galleria mellonella. The sequence goes on from NW_026442050.1 coordinate 1,616,236, forward strand.
CGACGATCCATTGCAGACTGGCAACTCGGTGACTCTTGACGCTGTGGAGGGCAGTATGTTGCGAGCGGCCATCTGCATGGCGATCGCAAACTCATTACAATCGATGCCCACCTTCAGCACCGGTTCTTCTTTCTTCATCGACTGCATCGCTGCTGCTATCGTAGGAATGGCGGCATGTGGGTCAACGTGGCGTGCGTGGTCCCGGTGAAGTGCGTCGCTGCTCGGCTGTGGCGGCGGCGCTCTCGAATCCTCTTCAACGGGTCTCGATGGGACGAACCCCTGACGCTTGCCGGTGACTTCTTCTATCTCTGGTACATGCGGATCCATCGTGAGTGCCAGCGTGCTTCGATGAACCCAATCCGACGTTCGTTCTCTTCTGACGGTAGCGTCGTCGTCTTCTACTTCCTCGTCGTCCTCTGATTCGGCTTCCAGGGCGGCGACACGTGCGGCGGCCAATTCCACCTCCTTTCGAAGTAGCTCCTCCCGTGCCTTGGCCAGAGCCTTCTTCTTCTGCGAGGCCGTGGTGCGAACCGTGCGTGCCGTGCCGTGCTTCGGTTCCTTCTTCCTTGCTGTCTCCTCTGTCGTTCCTGTGGCTTCGGTAGTCTCCGTGGCTCCTGTGGTCGTCGTATCGCCGGACGTGTTCGTAGTCGATGTGGTGGCGGCGGTAGACGACGTGGCAGCGACAGAAGGCATTCTGACAGCCGCAGACGACGTGGTGGCAGCAACGGACGGCGTGGCAGCGACGGACAGCGTTCCGGCGGCCGTAGTCGACGTGGTGGCGGCGGACGTTGTGGCTTCGGTGACGGCGATTTTTTGTTGCGACGACTTCATGTTTCTCGTAGTCGGCATTTCAGCGATCCGGCTTCAGAATGGTCTTCCTCCAGCGATCCGGCTTCTCGATGTACCAACGGTGTTCCTCCAGCAATCCGGCTTCTCGAAGGACCACGATGAACGGTGTGGACTGCCGTTCGGTGAGCGTGGACTGTAGGGGCGTTGGTTCAGGCTGGAGTGAAACACAGCGATTACTATTCTGAAGCCTCCGGTACCGTCTGAAGAGAGTATTTTTTCTTCTTGTCCTATTTCTTCTCGAGTGTAGTGCGTCGCTGCCCGGAAGCGAATGCCGCTCGAATCCTGTCTTCTCACATTCCCACTACGTAGGAATGGGGAGACCAGTCCGGGGCTGGTTGGCCCCTCTCTGGTTGTAGTCCGCGCCATGCGCGACTGCGCATGGGTCGCTGGATGAGCCTTTGGCTGGTGGCTGCTTGTCGTCTTTATCGAATTCTTATGTTCCTCACGTGTGTGCCGACCGGCTCGCTCAACGCGGTCTTCGCCTGCCGGGTGAGACCCCTTGGGGGAGGCCCAGCAAGCTGCCAGCGGATGTATGAGCGGCCGGTGGCACCGTGGTGTTAGTGGGTTGTTTATGTTGTCTCAACTGGTGGTTGCGCGCGAACTAGTTCGCGCGCGTATGGCCTGGAGTCCGGGGGGCGCGCGTGTAGCGGCGCCAGATCTTTTAGATGGTCCCAGGTCGACGCGTCGGCTCGCTCGAACATTCTGGTGGCCAGGTCCTCGATGAAGCTGTCCAGTGTTGGCATCTTGAGGTCCCTCTCAAGGGTGGAGTTCCTTATATATTTGTGAGCACCGGTAATGGTACGCAACGTCAGGTTCTGTTGGGCTCTGATGGTGTCCTTCGTGGTTTTGCTTAGATTTGCATACCACACCGGTGCTGCATAAGTGAGACGTGGTCTAATATATGTTTTGTAAATTGTGAGCTTATTCGTGAGAGGGAGGCTTCCGCTCAACACCGGACGCAGCAAGTGCCTTGCCACTCGCGCCTTGTCGCGAGCTTGTTTCGCGTGGGCGCGGAAGGTAAGCCGACGGTCGATCTTGACTCCCAGGTATGTGACGGTGGGGGCCCACTCGATCTCGGTGCCTCCGATTTTGAGTTTGGATGGGTGATGCCGCTGTCCGAAGAGGATCGCCTGCGTTTTGCGCACGTTCACCGACAGTCTCCACTTGTCCAGCCATTGTGGAAGTTGGTCTAGGACCTTCTGCATCTTCTGCGCTGCATGCTTCGCCGATATGGACGTCGCTATGTAGGCGGCGTCGTCAGCATACAGCGCGAGAGTCGTTTCCGGTGTTGTACTGATATCGTCGGTGAACTGCGCGTAGAGCGCAGGCGATAGGCAGCTTCCCTGGGGCACTCCTGCCCGGATGGGGCGCGTGTTCGAGCAGCAATTTTCCACCGTCACTGTGAATGTCCGGTTTCTTAGGAAGGAGGCCACAACTTTGACGAGCCTTCTTGGCGTTGTCGTCTGTGTGGCCAACTTGTGCAGCAGACCGTTGTGCCATACGCGGTCGAACGCCTTCTCCATGTCCAAGAGTACTGCGACGACTTGCTCCTTCTTGTTGTATGCAGTTGTGACTGTATGCAGTACTCTGGCTAGCTGGAGTGTTGTGGAGTGTTCAGCTCTGAACCCGAACTGTTCCGGGCGAGGCTTCAGGTGTGGCTGTAGGTGCTTGAGCACCAGCCTCTCGAACACTTTGGATGTGTGCTGCAGCAACGTGATTGGCCGATAGGATTCCGGCTTCAATACGTTCTTGCCGGGCTTAGGCAGCGTGATGACTTTGCCTATCTTCCAGGAGGTTGGGAAATGCCCTGTGCGCATGATACCGTTGTACAGGCGCGTCAGTGCCGCTATTGTGCGCGGCGGCAGGTGACGCAGCGCCGTATTGGTGATACCATCGCTGCCTGGGGCTTTCCGAGGCTTCGTCTTTCTGATCTCACGCTCCACTTGTCCCGGCGAAAAGACTACCGGGTCTTCGTGCGGTTCGAGTGTGGATGCCAGGTAGTCTTCGACAAATTTGTCGATGGCTGCAGCGTGTTCGGCGTCTTCAGTCGGGTTAGGCTGAAATTGGCGTTCGAGGTGTTCCGCGTGTATCTCCGCGCGGTCTGCTGCGCGGTATCGCGGCTTCCCGTCGCTCGCCAATAATGGACGGATGGGTGGTTGGGATTTGGTGAGCCGGCGACAGAGGCGGTGAATGCTCGTCCAGTCGTCGCCGGCCTCTTCCATCATGCGATCCCAACTTTCTCTTCTATGGGACTCTAGCTCGGTCTTTATCTTGGATGCAAGTCGGTTCAACCTCGTCTTTAGGGCAGGGCATCGTGTAGTCTGCCAGTCCCTACGCAGCCTACGTTTTTCGGCCAGCATCTTCAGTGTGGAGGCCGGGATCGGGAAGAAGGATTTGCACACCGATCCCGGTTTGGCCGCTTCGCTCATGGCGTTTTGCATAGAGACCGACAGGTCTTCTGCGAGTCGTTCGACGTCTGACGAGGTTGAAACTGCCATCGTTGGCGTGTTGCGTTGCATCGAGTCCCTGAACTTTACCCAATCGGTCCGGCGGCGCGGGGCCTGCGGCGTCTGGTGCGATGGCTCGTTCTGGAGTACTATGCATACTGGTAGGTGGTCGGATTGGATGTCCTCCAAGAGGACTTCCTGCGTCAGTTGGCCGTCTACGCCCCTGAACAGTACTATATCAAGGACGTCGGGCGTCTTCGTAGGATCATAGGGATAGTGAGTTGGAACCTCTGGCCCTTGAGCGGTGATATCCATTCTCTCGATTATCCCTAGTAGAACTCTCCCGTGTACTGAATCGTTGTTCGAGTTCCACGCCGTGTGTTTGCTGTTCCAGTCGCCCGCGGCGATGGTGGGCAGCGGCGAGTCGAAGATCTTTTCTATGTCGGCCGCTGCGATCCTCGTGTTCGGCGGGTGGTATATTGCGAACACACGGGTGGGGCTTCCATTTACACATATCTCGACCCCCAATGCGTAGAGTGATGTTAGTTGCACTGGGGGGAGTTGCTGGTGGACGATTCTTCTTTTGACAAGTACGGCCAACCCGCGATATACCCTATGGCCGTCCGAGGACTCGTCTTGTCTGTATGCATAGTAACCAGGGACGTGGAGTGAGTCGTTGGCCCCTAGGTGTGTCTCTGACAGTAGACACACATCGACATTGTACTCCACGAGCATCGCCTTTAGCAGTGTCAGTTTACTGCGGACCCCGTCCGCGTTCCAGTGTACCATCTTGATCATCGTGGCACCTGGGACAACTTCAATAGGCCAGCGGTGATTGCCGGCAGGGGATCTGCGCCGGTTTGCACCGCTAGTAACACCTCCATCAGTATGTTGACCATCGTTGTCATGATTTTATTCAAGTCGATGGAGGTGTTTGTCCTCTGTTGCAGTTGTTGCTTCGCCATCTTCCCCTTGTGCGTTTGTGGCGCCGTTGCAGGTTGTGCGGTGGCGGGCGCGTGGGTCTGTGGGGCGGCGACCGCGGGCGGACGGGTCGTGTGCGTCGGAAATGGGGCCTGGGTTGTAGCAGCCGCCGCTGGGGCGGTGTTGGAGGTCTTGTTATTTTTGCCCCTCCTCCTCTTTTTGTTTTTATTTTTGCTGCTGTGGGTGTTATTGTTGTTTGGCGGCGGCTTGTGCCTGTCCGTGGCCGGGTTCGCCGGGGCCATTAGGTTGCCCTGGTTTGCGGCTGTGGGAACGGACCGGTCTCTTTTCGGCGCGTCGCCTGTTGTCGTGGTTCTGGCCACCGTACCCGCTTTCTTGTTGCGGGATTCTCTGCGGAGTACGGGGCAGGCGGGGCTGTTGGCCGTATGCGCGTCCCCACAGTTGGCGCAGGTCGGGGGTTCTTCCCGCGGGCGTGGACATTCCCTGGCCACGTGTTCGCCGCCGCAGCGGACACAAGCCAGCTTTCTGTGGCACCCGTAGGAGGAGTGCCTGAAGGTCTGGCATCTGTGGCATTGCGAGGGGCCCTTCTTGCCCCTCCACGCTTCAATTTTGACCCCCGGCATGCATAAAAGTTCATCCACTGAGTAGATGCCGGGGGTGATGCCTGGGGTGCGTTTCAGTTGGGCGAAAAAGATGCACCCTGGGCGGCCTTGACGGGCTTTTATTTGACGGACATACTCTGGACTATATCCGAGCTCCGTCAAGGCGCCGACGATCTCCTCTACGGGTGTGTCCGCTGGGATTCCCCTGATCGCCACTTTCAAGCTTTGTTCGGCCGGTAGCTGATAGCTGAACCAGCTGATTTTTTCCCTCTTCTCCAGGTCGGTAAGGTATCTTTGGATTACTCTGTATTCATCTTCCGACCTGGGAGAGAATCTTACGCCCTTTCCGAAGGGGCGGGCGTTTGGCGCGTAGCTCAGCTTCATTTTTAGGGCTCTGAAGTGGCGAGTCCACTCGGGCAGCTGCTCCACTATTAGTGGGGGAATCCTTTGTTTGGCCGCTGCAGGGCGAGGAGGAGCGGCGGCTGCGTTCGTTCCGACGTTCGCATACACATTTGTGTTTGTGTTGGACGCCGACGTGCTGGGTGGTGGTGTCGTTGCTCTGATGGCGTCCGCGTACGTGGGAGCTGGTTGCGTCCGTAGGGGGTGTTGAGACTGAGACTGGCTCAGACTGGCTGTTCCCGCCTCTCTGTGTCTGAGCCTGGGGTCTCTCTGCGGCAACGGGGTGGGTTGCAACGGCGGGGACGGCTCTTGGCACGGCCTTTTGTGTCCGCCGTCCGGTTGCTCCGGGCTTCGAGGCCTTCGGGCTGGGCGTGTGGTCAGCTGGACCGATCTGCCCATGTCCCTCGCCAGCTCCATTTCCTCGACGGGCGGGGTAGGCTGGCCCTCCAACCTCGTAGCCTCGTCCCCCACCAGGGCGGCAATTCTCTCCTTCATGCCCTGGGAGAGAAGGTCCGTGGCCAGTACTTGCGCCAAGATCAGGGAGTCACACTCCAAGGTTGATCTTGGCGAAAGACTAGCCAGCGCACCTCCGCTCCGGCTTCCGGAGAGTCCTGCCGGACCCGGTGGCGGTGCGAGACGTGAAGCGGAGGGCAAAGCGCCTGTCCCTCTCGCTCTTGCGGCTGACGCGGACGCTCCTGCGGTGTCGGCGTCCTCCGGGCTCGCGATCGGCGGCGTCTCCAGCGGTCCGCGGGTCTCTCCGCGGTGCTGGGCGGCGGCGGGCGTCGAATTCGACGCTGAAAAACGTCCATCCGGCTGGACGTATGGTTGCACTGGTCGGCCGGATGACGCTTCCGGGCGTCCCACGAACACTGTGGGCGTCGCGGCGGGCGCTGCCTGCGGGGCGCGCGGGGTAGAGGCGCCGCTTCTTCCTGCGCGGGCGGCGGAATCACTCGCGTGGCCACGCGACGACGCGGTCGCGGCTTGAGGGGTGGCGGGGGGCGTGACGTTCGGCACGCCTGGGGCGCGGATCGCGACGCGGGAGCGCGAGCGGTCTTTCCCCCTCACGCGGGGGGACTCCGCTGATCGCGGGCGCGGCGCGCGGCGCGCGCTGCAGGGGGGGTTACTGCCCCCCTGCGCGGTTGGTACACTGCGGCCCTGATAAGGGCCTTTTTCATCCGGCCGCCTGGCCGGGCTTGACATCTTCTTCTTCTTCTTTCTTCTTGAGTGGTCTTCCGTCCCTCCTACTGCGGCATGGGGCCTCCTCGAGGTGGACTTCGGGTGGAGCGGTCGTCCGCGATCCTCTCACACTGGGGTCGCCTGTCCCCCGGGTGGGCTTCTCTCTTGAACGGGGCTCGTACTCAGCCGCCCGGTGTTGTTGGCAGCCGGCCGTGGTCTGGTACGTTTGCATCAACAAACGCACCAGACAACGTCTTCACTCTTGTTTTAGGCGATGCAGGGATCCGTGCGGTGTGGCTGAAGTCGCGGCGTTGCGTTGGGGTTGCAGACCCGAGTTGGTCTGCGGATCTCCGTTGCGCTGCTTTCGATGCTTTGTTGTTGCAGTTCTGCCACTTGTTGGACTTCGCTGTAGGTACTTGACTCGCTTGCCGATCCAATGCCGCTCGACGAGAGGCGGCCTATCTTTATACCCGCCCGCTCGCACGATAACATTTCCAACTCGCGTTAGCGATCTGTGCGAGCGGGACGGGGCGAGAATGAACGAGACGCGTGTCTCTTCAGATCGGTACTCTATAGCGTCTATTTATTGCAATTTACAATTTCTTAATTCTATTTATTGTTACAATTTCTATTCGTAGGTAATAACGACAACACGCAAAGGAATACTTTATTTAACTTACACTATAGGTATCTTAAATCTATGTAAAATCTATATAAAATAACAGTATACAAAAACGATTAAACTAGAGACTTAACAACTATCTATAAACATTGCTATAAATATCACTATAATTACACATATACAATAATGTCGCGAACAAGTAATATTATAAATAGTAATCATAGTTATTAATTTTTCTATATCTAATACCAGATCACTTTTTTCAAGTTTTGTATTATAAAAAAATTGCCATATCAAATTTTTTATTTTGCCTTTTACATTGTAGACGGGGAACTACGAAAAATTTATTTTACCTACACTAGGTGTAATAAATAATAAATAAATAAATGTAATATTAGTAATATAATAAAACTGTAATTAAACGAAGGCTGTATGTGGAAGACATTTGAAAAAACTAGTATAGAGTCATAAAAAGACCAATAGATACTAAAATTTTATGTTTTAAATTTTTTTCTGACTGCCTATATGTCTATATGTTTGCTCCAGCGTCACGCAGAAAGTACTGTACCATATTGGATGTAGTTGTATTACTAAAGATCTAAATTAAAATGTGCGATATATTTTATTTTGATACGCTACCTAGAAGTAGTATATTTCATCATTCATTCTTACTTCTGAATTCCACGTATACGAAGGAGAATTAAATATTTTTTATTAAATATTTTTCTAAATAATAACTTCTTAATTCCAGAGATCTAAATATAAAATATAAACCTGTAAATTTTGAAATCATGTTTGGAACATTTAAAAATTAATCACTCGCTTTGTGTTTCAGTGATCTTGTGAAGCCATCGTCCGGCAATACCACATCAAAGGTTGTATGTATGAATGAAGATAGTTCACGAATGCGACATCAGATTGATATCAGATAGGGGTACAATTATTTAACAGGATTTTGCTTAGTTTTCACCTACGACATGTAGTTTTATATAAGCTATTTTTTATACCACGAAGGTGGCAAACAAGCATACAGCTCGTCTGATAGCAAATGTGAGTAAAAAACACAAGTGGTAGGTATCACGTGCGCATTACCAACCTTGAAGAGATCTTAATATACTTGTTGGGTTGTTTGCCATTCTAAATTCTATAAATAAATACTCTTTTTGAAGAACTCCATACTGTAGTCTCTAGGGAAAACGTCGGCAGGGAGCTCATTCCACAGCCCGAGCGTTCGAAGGAGAAAACTTCTTTGAAATAGCACTGTACGCAATCACTTAGGTTCTAGCTTGTGAAATTGAAATTATCAAAATATAATTCTTAAGTAGATAGATACTTGTTCAAAATTGTAATATTTTTATTTAAAAAAAAAAATTGTACCGATATGCCACATCAAAATTGCAATTTAAATTCATGTTACATCTTTGTATTTGATGAGGCAGCGACTGTTGGGTAACGTCTTGTAAAAATCAAGAGTGATAAAAATATTGTAATGTTTTTTTTGATAAATATAATTATCCGATGTGCCACATCAAAATTGCAATCATAATCTTTCACATATCTTTATTGAGTCAGAGACTGTAGCGTAACTTCTTGTTAAAATCAAGAATGATAAAAAATCATATTTTTTTTTGATAAACGTCATTATCTGACATGCCGCATCAAAATTGCAGTTATATTCTTTCGCACATCTTTGTATTTGATGAGCCAGAGACTGTAGCGTAACGTCTTGTTTAAATCAAGCGCGGAATGATGGCAATAACAGTTAGCAGCGAAGTTACGACCGGCGCGAGATAATGGTGCGGCCGAGAAGATTTCAGCTAAGTAATTGCTAATTTCGGCAGGAAGGGCGGGCGGCATAATTGTTTGTTTGTTCCTTTGTCTATACCAGTCGGAGTTTGGAGTCGGTACGTCAGTGGCGACATCTAGCGGCGAGTGGCGTGTGTTAATTTAATTTATAATATAATTTATTTTGACCAGTACGAGTATCAGTGCATTGAGAGTCGATTTCTTCTTTCATTATTTCATTTATATTTATATAAATATTATTAACATTTTTATGTTTACATTGTAATATTTTTATAAACATATATTATTATTAATTATGATTAATTACAATTTATTACTATTTAAATAAAAAAGATAATGGAAAAATTAATAAATTAAAGTTAAAGTTTAATTAAGACAATAAATTAGAATTGATATGCGCAGGGTTCTCTCCCCTTCCCCTCGTCTGGCATCATGCAAAAATTGCTGCACCAAATTGAATGCTCTTCCACAGTTGTAGTCCTAAAAGACTCATTTAAAATCTAACATATTAATACGTTATCTGTAATTTATTTTTTACTAGCTTATACCGGCGAATTCGTCTGCGTGACTGGGATATGTTTACTGACCAGGATAAATAGTAGCTTATATCGTTCTTAATCCTATATAGTACCAATATATCAAATTTCATAATAATTTGTTAAGCTATTAAGGCGCTGTAAGTTTACAATCAAACATTTATAATATTAGTCAGGATTTTAAAAATCCACCTGTAGATAAATTTGCATCTTAAATCCTATTATAAAAGATACAAATTCCAACAAACGCTCGCACACATTAAACAGCGCAACACAACAAGCGGCCCTATCGAAAACAAGTTATCAAACATTTATAATATTAGTCAGGATTTTAAAAAAACACGTTTAGATAAATTTGCATCTTAAATCCCATTAAAAAAGATACAAATTCCAACAAACGCTCGCACATATTGAACACGACGAGCGGCCCTATCGAAAACAAGTTATCAAACATTTATAATATTAGTCAGGATTTTAAAAATCCACCTGCAGATAAATTTGCATCTTAAATCCCATTAAAAAAGATACAAATTCCAACAAACGCTCGCACATATTGAACACGACGAGCGGCCCTATCGAAAACAAGTTTAATTTAATAAGACTGCGAAGTTCACACACTAAATTAATGGGCCAGCCATAAATCCACTCGCATGCTAAACTAAGATAGACACGTTCGGACGTTTGCGACGAGTCAGCGGCCCTTATCACGCGTTATTTACGGCCTGGCCTGAGTTATGGCCAATTTACAGGCAGTCATTAAGGCCTTAATGGCCTTAAGGTGTCCGCCTGAAAAGTTCTCCGCAAGTTTGTGTTGAGTCAGCTTTTTCGAGTATGATGTATAGGGGTCGAGTGATATGGTGATGAGCAAGTTGAAGATTAGCAAAATTATTGTAGATTTTTTTTTAAAGAAAACTATCACTGTCGAATCAGCAGAAAATACTTTTTTTTTTGAGGTTATAGATAGATAGATAGATAGATAGATACTCTTTATTGTTTCCTCCAAAAGATTACAATAGTAAACTTATTATAGATATAAATAATTACAAGAAATAATCACAATGAGAAAACAATGAGCGACCTTATCGCTAAAAGCGATCTCTTCCAGGCAACCTTTGTTATAAAATATAAAAGTAAATTTATTTATTCATTTATTCTTTTGTACACATTAAAATATATATATACAGGTGGAGGGATGGCATTTTCTGTCAGTCAGACTTAATAAATAAATAGTAATAAAGTTTTATGTTTGTCAATCTTTAATCAACAAGCTGAGTTTTGACTCAACGGAATTAGGATCAAAACAAAATCATGTCTAGATAGACGTCAAATGATATGAAACTTATTGAGAAAAATTGAATAATTTAAATGAAATATTACGAAAGACATAAGCTGTATAGGCAGTGACCTTTGACATTATTCTATGAAATTTTTATTCGATCTAAATTATGTCAAAAGACTGCCTGTAGATTTGAATGAATGAATCAATGAATGAATCAATGATAACTCTTTATTGCTCCAAGAATGATACAGATTAGTTGTATCATCTAGTCATCCAGTCCCGAACTAAGCGAAGCTGATGTTTAAGGATCCTGAATGGTCTAGGAACTAGTTGAACACTAACAACAAAAGTACATGTAAATTAATTCAGTTTAAATCAAAGAAAAGTTACTGTAAATAATATAAAAAGGATTTATATAAAAAAATTAATACGAAAAGATTCTTCTTTTTAACTGTAGATATAAAACATCCATTAAATACACAGACATATACGAACTAGCTTTTACCCGCAACTTTGTTCGCGTGACCGGGATATCTTCACTGATCAAGATAAAAGGTAGCCTATGTCCTTCTCCACCCCATATAGTACCTGTTTACCATATTTCGTAGCGATTGGTTAAGCACTTAAGGCGCAAGGTAATTAACAAACAAACTTCATATTTATAATATTAGTAAAGATACGGGAATCGAACCCGCAATAACCATAGAAACCGAATCCCCGTCAAAATCATCAAAAAACTATGTGGTGTAACATCAAAACTCTGCAGACTCCAACGCAACGAAAGTGTCTCCACTTTAAAACTATTACCCGAACGTTCGGTTGAATCGAACGGCATTTGTCTCGTCCCACCACCCGCCCCCCTCGGATTACACGGGCTGAGGGGAGACATTTAGTCGTGACATTTGGAGTATTTATTCGCATAATAATAATTCCTCAACGCGTCGACGGAGCCCTACGCCGTTAAGAGTTATAGCTTGGGGAGACACCTCCAAGGTGATACGGTTCAGGATGTTGGATTTGTGAGGATATTCTTCACTTTTTTATTATGCCGCTGGGAATGGGAAACAAGTTGGCAACACGCCTAATGGGTTTTTTTATCATTTGCCATAACAAGGTAGTCATGACACCATTTGATTGTCATGATTTTATTAGGATACCAAAATTAAAGTAACTATCTTGGAAAATTTCAAAGTAAAGAAAGTTTTTTTTTATACAACTTAGAATGGCAAACAAGCTGACGGCCCACCTGATGGAAAGTGGTAACCGTCGCCTATAGACATGAATAGTACCATGGACATAACAGAGTATACTGTTTCGCCCATGATACCACCCATGTGTTGCCATTCCTAAGGACTCAGGTATTATTCCTCTGTACCCAGTAAATTCCTACCCTGCAAACCGAAACACAGCCTTGCAAACATAACTGCTTTACGAACGAATGGGACAGAGGCGCCCAAGCAAACGACTTTTGTACAAAGTCTCCCTCTGGTTACAAAAGTGGATAATAGCAGATAGTTTTGTCATTTACATTATAAGCTACTTGATGTTGGTTCTTCTTATACCATTGAGGTGGCAAACAAGCATACGGCCCATTTGATGATAAATGGTTACCTTTGCCTATGAACGCCTGCAATGCCAGGGGCATTATGCGCACGTTGCAGACCCTGAAGAAACCTTTTTACCCCTTTTTTGTTTCTCTCTTTTTTGTTTACCTCTTTATTGTTTCCTCCAAAAGATTACAATAGTAAACTTATTATAAATACAAACAATTACAAGAAATAATCACAATGAGAAAACAATGGGCGATCTGATCGCTGTTATATGTATAATATTAAGTTGATTACCTAAATGACCGCGATATTTGCAGTCTCTTACAAAACATAGCTGATCACCAATACTGATGATCACACAAGTCCATATAAATCTTTCTATCGGCGTCCACCTCTTGAGATTAAGGCATTAACCGTTACAGGCTGCGCGTCCTACGGGGCGATGTAGCAGACCGATATTGTTGTACCTTAGATTTCTATCCGGGATATCCTGATATCTAGATCTGATACTACCGAAGTCACTTCTGAAAGTTTTAAAATGTAATACTGAGATATTTCAAATGGTTTATAAAAATGTTCAAAATTAACTCGACCTTCTGTATTATCTTCATGATACACTACTCGCGTGAAAGTGGCGCCCTCTGCTATTAAAATTCCTAGATCATATTCGTTTCAAAAAAATATCTGACGTGACTTTCCAAATATTGGCTTTACATACTTTTCGAAGCAAGCAAACAACTTTTGTACCAAGTCTCCCTTTGGTAATTATTTATATATGTTAGGTTATACTCACAAATTTTAAACCGATTTTAAAAAATCTTTCACCTATAGCAAGCTACATTCTCAGTAAGAGTACATCGACATGTGGTCCCGGCATAGAATAGGCCATCCCTTCCTTTACTGTGGGTGTCGTAAGAGCCGACTAAGGAAGGGTGAGGAATGGGTAGCACTGTTCCTTCTAAAACAACTCCAAAACCTTACTGCAGTTGCCAATTCGCCTGATAAGCGTGGCAACTATTAGCAAAACCCCCCAAGGGGTAGATTTATGTTCAGCAGTGGACAGTTAAAGGCCGATATGATGATGACTGTCAGCGAGTAATAGGGGTTGAATTTACTAACAAAAGATCGTGTAATATGAGCTATATTTCATGTATATAAAATCATGCGAAGCCAAGGCGGGTTACTAGTCCCTTATATTATAAACTAACGACCCGTCCCGGCTTCGCACGGGTGGACATTTTTCCATTTTAAACAGTGGCCATTAAGCCTGCACACGCGACGGAATCTTAAAAATGCAGTAACTTCTCCCGTTTTCCCAACATTTCCCTTCACTGCTCTGCTCCTATTGATCGTAGCGTGATGAAAAGTATACTATAACCTGCCTAGGAGTATGAAGAATAATTGTATCAAATTTCGTTAAAATCCGTCGAGTAGTTTTTGTTTCTATAACGATCATACAGATAGACAGACAAAAATTTTACTGATTTCATTTTTGGCATCAGTATCGATCACTAATCACCCGCTGATAGTTATTTTGGAAATATATTTCATGTACAGAATTGACCTCTCTACAGATTTATTATAAGTATAGATATAGTATTCTGGAAGGCTACCAGACATATGCCTTAAACCAGATAGATTAATAGCACGCTCTTTAAGCAGTTTCTTTTTATAATACACTGGCAAATATACTCGTATGATTGGGAGGTATGATGATAAATAGTTACTGTAAAATGTACCTAAACATGTATTTACTTTACTAAGAATGTCAGATACTCGCTCTGAAATCTGAAGAAAACTGAATGTTTTTAACAACACGGCCAGCTGGCCTTTTTTATCAGCTATTATGCGTCCACTGCTAGACATAATACTCTCCCATAGACTACCATAAGAAACGGTCTTAAACCACATGCATCCACTGACTGCCTGCAATGCATTTGAGGTCGTCACTCCATCTAGTAGGGGGTGATCATACACTGCGTTTGTCCATACGGGGTCGCCACTCAAGAACCTTTCCTCACCATCGGTTGTCGGTACTTCGAGCTTTATATATATATATATATATATATATGTGTGTATACATATATATATATATATATATATATATATATATATATATATATATATATATATATATATATTTTGTTTTTCGATATATTTTCTTTACTTGACGCTTTTTTTTTTGATAGTTGTATAATAAAATATACAGTTTTACGTTATGAGTTTTATTGTTATTCAACCATATTGGTCAAAGTTGTTAGAGGAATAATCTATCCTCGACAAGTTCCTAATTTCACAATCTTCTAAGTTCGCGAGAGAGAACTTCTTTGAAATTGGATTACATTTGATAGGTATTGATCATTTATTAGATTGAAAAAGTACCTTCCAACGACCAAAAAGAAAGTAATTTTTAAAACTCAAACTGTTTGTAGTCTAAATCATATTTTTCTGCTATTATTCCCTACAGCAATGAAGGAAAGGATAAGAGGGGACCAAGACGCCATGCCCACCCCGTAATTGTTCAATGCCCACCCCAGGATACCAGCGGATCTTTCATCTATACGCAAAGAGATGTGTGTAAAGAAATGCAATAATATTTATCGAGAATTGGTTTGATTCCTTAAAAAGTCTAGACTTGTAACATTCTGCGACTTTGTATCTCATCATACAGATGGACAGACATATGTGATAGACAGATAATGTAGTATATTATTTTTCAGGCAGAAAAACTTGTGACACTACGACCTTTTGTGTCCGTATTTTTTTTTTTAAATTCGCTGCTAATTTCAATATAATAACCAATGATAGGAATTTTAAAATATTTTTCGTAGCGACGTTTTTTATTTTCTCAAGTTTTAGAGGGTGTTTTCCAAAGGAGGTATGTCATTTATGTATAAGTGAGCTGCAGCCACTAATTATGGTAAGTGCTGCGGCGTTTCTTCACCATTATAGCAAAATCTGCAAATACTTTTTGAGCATAAGCCTAGTTGGGTCATATGGTTGTTTAGTTTGCAGTGTCCAGTGAGGGCCCTTGTTAATACACACATATTATTTTTACTCAAAAGAATTAATTTCTTACAGTATTTTTTTTTAATCTTTTTTTTTATACAATTTAGAATGGCAAACAAGCTGACAGCTCACCTGATGGAAAGTGGTAACCGTCGCCTAGAGACATGAGAAATACCATGGACATAACAGAGTATACTGTTTCGCTCATGACACCTCCCATGCGTTGCCATTTCTGAGGACTCAGATGTTATTCCTCTGTACCCTGTAAATTCACGCCATATCCCACCCTTCAAACCGAAACACAGCTATGCAAACACAACTGCTTCACGGTTGAAACAGGAATGGGACAGAGGTACCCAAGCAATCGACTTTTGTACAAAGTGTCCATCTTTTAATCAGGGCTACGTAGTACAATATTAATAATAATTCTCTTATTATGGAACTAAAAATATTTTAAAAAAATCTTAATAAAATATTATTATTACGAAATAGTACCTAAATCTAGTCCAGTCACTCTACATCTGTGTACAGTGTCGCCCTCTGCGGTCGTCAGTATTAAAACAATGCCCATGATTAGCTCGTCAAACGTGAAAGGCAAATATCCTTAGATTAAGCGTAAGAATTAACTTGTTCTTGTCCTGGTGGGAGCTTCATTCATCTCGATTGAAGATTAACGTATAAGTTAGATAAGGGGACATGAATGACACCAATTGGTATAGATTCGTTATAGTTATGAAACGACTTTTTTTTTATTTGATGAAAACGGTATGGTACCCCGCCTGTGCTAACGGGATACGCTGGCGAGTACCAGTGAAGGGTGATAGATGAGGATGAAAACAGGCCAGTTAGCCCATCATGATGAATTCATCTGGAATTAATCATGACAGTTTCCAGGGGGAACCGCGAGGAGGTCGACATGGTTGGGTATATTGCTAGCAATGGGATTCTCAGTCTCCATTACTAACAATCCCTTTCCCCCGTTATGAAATGACTTGAAAAAGAAAGATGTTTTAAATTCGATTGTGTTTTTTTTATTTATTTAATTCTCATTGCATTTCGTAACATGATTAGTATATATTGAAACCAGAGGGAGACTTTGTACAAAAGTCGATTGCTTGGGTACTTCTGTCCCATTCGTGTTTCTACCGTGAAACAGTTGTGTTTGTATGAATGTGTTTCGGTTTGAAGGGTGGGATACGGCGTGAATTTACAGGGTACAGAGGAATAACACCTGAGTCCTCAGGAATGGCAACGCATGGGGGGTATCATGGGCGAAACAGTACACTCTATTATGTCCATGGTACTGCTCATGTCTATAGGCGACGGTTATCTTTTTCCATCAGATGGGCCGTCAACTTGTTTGCCATTCTAAGTTGTAAAAAAAAATACTTTCTTTACTTTAAGATTTTCCAAGATAGTTACATTGTTTTTGGTATCCCGAATCACGAAAAATCAAATGGTGTCATGACTACCATGTCATGGCAAATGATAAAAACCCATTAGGTGTGTTGCCAACTTTCCCATTCCCAGTGGCATAATAAAAAAGTATATCGTTAGTATCGATAGTATAGTTAGTATAGTATATATCGGTTACCACTTTCCATCAGGTGGATCGTCAGCTTGTTTGCCATTTTAAGTTGCATTAAAAAATACCATTATATACATGCACGACCGATGAAAACGTCGATCTAACTCTTCCAAAACCAGCCCATTATAATTTCAAACAAAAAACCAACAGGCATTCATTTACAACAAATCTTGCGTCTGGAAATCTTCTAACCGAGTCACAATGGGGCACATAATAGAGCTAGGAGCCCACTGGATATATGGCAGACGATAAAAACGTATCCATCCCGATATGCCTACAGTAAATCACCACTTAATAGTCGGAGAGATCGTAAATATGTCAACATACGCCAATATCTAAGGATATATACACAAGGAGATTTTTTCCACACTTGCAGTGTGTCAGGATTTAGGGTGGTTATATGTACTTAGATTTATATTGAGTTATATACGCAGTTTATCTTTGAAAGGAATGTGTTTAGCAAGGCATTTGTCCGATTGGAGACATTAAATTTTTTACATTTATAGTATAAATAGTGACTAAGTAGTTTAAACTTTGGCTACGTCTACTTTGGATAGATAGATAGATACTCTTTATTGTTTCCTCCAAAAGATTACAATAGTAAACTTATTATAAATATAAATAATTACAAGAAGTAATCACGATGAGAAAACAATGAGCGAGCTGAGTGACCTGCATTAGTAAGAAAATCCTCAGGAATTGCAATGCATGGGGGTATCATGGACGAAACAGTATACTCTGTTATGTCCATGGTACTGCTCGTGTATATAGGCGACGGTTACCACTTTCCATCAGGTGGGCCGTCAGCTTGTTTGCCATTCTAAGTTGCATGAAATAAAGTAAATATAAGTAAAGACGATAGATTCTTATGATACTGTATAATTTTTATACTCACCAAAATCGTTATATTTTTATATGAAATTATTTCTTACTTTGTTATGTCTTTTACATATAGTATATGAGTATAACAGAGTATACTGTTTCGCCCATGATACCCCCAATGCGTTGCCATTCCTGAGGACTCAGATGTTATTTCTCTGTACCCAGTAAATTCACGCCATATCCCACCCTTCAAACCGAAACACAGCCATGCAAACACAACTGCTTCACGGTAGAAACACGAATGGGACAGAGGTACCCAAACAATCGACTTTATACAAAGTCTCCCACTGGTTGATCATTAGGGTTGCTCAATAAGGGACTAGTGTATACCAACTTTAATCAAAAATAAAAACTAAAAATAATAACAAAAAAGTGGAGGGCCACTTAAACAACTTTTAAAATTCATAATTAAATATTAATCCAAAACTTAATCGACTGATCAAAAAAATCTCACGATTCAAATATTAAACGTTCATTAATTAACTTTATGGGAAAATATAAAGGATCGATTGTTGAACGAGCCCCGTCTAAACGGAACTCGACAATGCGCGGAACTAATTAAATTCAAATTAATCGTAAAAAAAAAAGCGAATCACGTCAAATTGACCGTAAAATTTCAAGAAAGAAAAACAATGGGCCCCGGCGATAACGGCGGCTGGACTTAAATTAAATCGGAGGAGTTTCGACCAACCCTTCGCTTGGGGACACACGGGCTCAATTTCGCACCGGCACGCTGTGGATATTTTGGTTCTAGTTAGAATTCCCCAATGTTCAAAATGAAAATGATGTTCATTCAAGTATCTAAGCAAATTAAATTTTCATTTGGCTAGGTTTATTAAATACATTTATAGCATGTCATTTATTATTGTGTTTGTAGCAAGAAGCTGTATTGTACCGAGGCAAGATAATTTTTTTATAATTTTATTTAACTGAATTAGTTTGAATAAACCATTTAAATTGTATGGATTAATGTTTATATTATATTTTTCGAATTATAATTAATTGTAATATTATATTTTACAATTAATTATAATTTATCGTAAAATATTTTATTGTTTATAATTTATTGTTATTATTTTCAAAATTTATAATTTCTTTTATTTTTTTATTTATGCGGGTTCAGAGTCTATATCGTTTGTTTTTTAAAGTTAATTGCATATTAATACTAATTACAAAGGTATAACAATACCTAATATATGACATTCATATATTGAAGGATTAAAAATTCTTCACTCATAGTTAGGATAATACGGGATTAAATTTATTAGCATTCTTCTTTGTAAATCATAATCCATTGTTTGTACTTCATGAGATTGATTGAAAGATGGTAATATTAATCCGGCAATGAAACTTAAAAATAGTCGAAAGATTTTTTTATACAACTTAGAACGGTAAACAAGCTGATGGCCCACCTGATGGAAAGTGATAACCGTCGCTTATAGACATTATTAGATTTTTGCCTAAAATATTGTTATTCAAAAGTTTATTTTTTCACTTTTATATGTGACATATTACAGCGAAGGGCACGCACGCAATACATTGTCGTATGTATCCAAATCGAGAGGGTTAACTCTAACTCCTGGCAAGGTATGAATATTTACGAAAGCATTAATTATTTTTTAACTTTGCCCGGGTTTAAGAGCCTTTCTTAGCATACTGTAAAGTATATTGAACGACTGTTATCACCATTAGTTACTCAGTATACTACGACCCGTTAATGTCACAATACTAGATCATAAGACATTATGTCACATAAGAGAAACACCTACTATTAAAATAAGGCTTTTTAATATAAGATTGAATATATATAATTTTATTTATTTATATATTACTATTTCATTTCTAATATATATATATATATATATATATATATATATATATATATATATATATAATAAATACAGTATATAATCGATAAGTAATCTTTTCCAGACAACTTTGGATAGAGGACATGGACATATATCACATATATATATATATATATGACAACAATTGTATGTACATTAACATATACATACATACTTTAACAGCACACATACAACAGGGGAGAATGATGGAGGAAGAATGAAAGAAATACAGGAAAATAATACTAAGGGAAGAGATAGTAGAACTCAACATATATATATATATATATATATATATATATATATATATATATATATATATATATATATATATATATATATATACATAATATGTAATATAATGTTCTATTTCTATAGTCGACGGTTACCACTTTCCATCATGTAGCCCATAACCTTGTTAGCCATTCTAAGTTACATAAAAATAAAAACCATACTTTTGAAACACCGCCAAGCAAAAGACACTACAGTGCTCAGTTTCAACTTTGATATTTCATAATCCAGTGTCTGGCTTAAGTATAATTTAAGTGTATTTTTCTTATTACCAGTTAACAAGGGCGGCGTTATCGGCCGCCGAGGCCTGCGAGCGCAGTTAAAGTAAATTTATACTTTCGATTACACTGGCGGTGGATGAATAAAAAACAAATGAGCCGACAATTTGTTGGTATGCCGGTGCTGCGGTGGTGCGGCTTTGGCATAGCGTGGATGTGGTTATAGAAAAAAAAAAAAAAAAAACAAAAAAATATGCTTTTAAATGTCAACAAACTGTTGTTAATGTATAGTTTGGTAATAATTGATATAAAAAATTTAAAAACATGCAGGCAGCGGTCGGCAAAAGTTGTATGAAAATCCGTATCTGTCGTGTTTTGTGGCCAGATAAATTACTATGTAAACTCATATCTGTCCTGTAATTTAAAAATAGAATGACCTCTTACTTCGAAACATAGCTACCAAGGAGGTAACCTAAAAAAGGTTTTATTTAAATTTCGAACTGGCTTGCAAATAGAAAGCTGTTTATTGAAAAAAAAAACAAAGGAACATTATGGCGCGTGAAAAATTATTATTGTTCGTTATTCGTCTTTGAACTTAAAAAGTAAAATTGTGTTTTTGATTTCCGCGCATTGTTTGAGAAAAGTACTATACCTAAACCTTGACCACAACTAGGCATTGATGGACTCACCTATGTGTGCCTCGGCTACGCCTCGGCCCACATTTGCACGTTCGTCCATCAATGGCTCAATTGCTGGCCGCTGCAGTAATGTACTATTGTTCTATTTCAATTGTTTATTATTATTTTTTTTTTTTATAAAAAACAACAATTGTCAGTATACCATAAATGTAAAAAAAGTTCATTTTGAACAGGATAGAGTAACCGTTTATCAGAGGAGCTGTATGTTTTTATGTCACCTTTAAGGTATATATTTTTTTTAATAACCGTCTTATCCACCGCGTTTCAACCGCGTCATCCCGAGGCGCACGCTAAGCTCTTATAGTAAATGTGTTGCAACTTGATTTGAACGTAGTATCAAAACTCTGCGCATTCTTCGCGGCTAGTTATATACCGAATTTGTCGTTTTCTCATTCTTATAAAGATGGTGAATTAAATTTTATGGCGGCGACGCCATTTGTAATGTGACTAACTGAGTTTTTGGTGAGGACTAAACATGAGATATTGTGTTTTGTTAAGGTGCAAATTGAAATGTGAAGAGGTTTGGTTTAAATTATTTATTTATTTATTTATTTATTTAATTATTTATTGATCTATTTTTTTATACAACTTAGAATGCCAAACAAGCTGACGGCCCACCTGATGGAAAGTGGTAACCGTCGCCTATAGACATGAACAGTAGCATGGACATAACAGAGTATACTGTTTCGCCAATGATACCCCCCATGCGTTGCCATTCTTGTGGACTCAGATATTATTTCTCTGTACCCTGTAAATTAACTGCCATATATTTTTTACATTTATGTCAAAAATTTAAGTTACTAGTTGTAAATATCAAAAAATTTCAATAACATTCAAACAGAGTAGAAAATGTCTATATAATTATAAATAAAAATAGGTTTTATTAAAATTTGTCATTTAAAAATTCATTAAATTTGTCCGTTAACAATTTCTTTTAAATTTTTTTCTTGAAAAAATGTATTTAGAAATTGGTACCATAGAAATTGTATCAAAAGCAGTTTAAGTGTTTAATTTTGGAATTAAAACAACTAGTTTATAAACAACTAAAGTGGGTCATTTTTGAAACACAGTCCTAAACTATTATTCTTACCTCTAGTATAGGATTTTTCATAACCCTCCAACAACTTTACCAATTTTTAATACTATACCTCAATAACCGAGGGGAATCCAAATCCTCGTGTTTAACCCTATTTTACGAGTGCGTCCGGTGATGGACATATCGGATTGACGGTATCGGGTGGCCGCAGCGACCATCGGTCTGAATGACCATCGTTATACTGTGTTTATTGCGCTAGCTCGATTGGTTACGGGTATGTAGCTACTATTGGTATAGTTAAATTTAACCGTTGAAATACGAGTTTCCGAATTCACATAATCTGTATTTATAAAGTCGTTTATTCTTATGGGTAATTAAATATTATGTAATTTTTTTTATGTAACTTAGAATGGTAAAAAAGTTGGCGGCCCAACTGATGGAAAGTGGTAACCGTCGCCTAACGTTACAGTTCTTAAGCGCTGTAGATGTTGTAACAAATGACAATTAGAAAATTCAGTTAAAATACAGTAAGAGAAAGTACAGATCAAACTACATACGTAAAGGTACAAAAGGCAGGCAATCTCTTACAAATAACCTATAATTAGTGGAGAATAGATAGAAGTGGGTAGTTGAGGTAAGAGTGAATTAATAATTTAGAATACCAATAAAAAAAAAATTTAATATTTTTTTTCCTAACGTAGAATACGAAAACATGAATTTGTATAAAATTAATATTTTTATAGACATAGTATATGAATGTACCACGGGTATCACAGTATAACCTGTGATAGTGTGATCTAATCATATTCATGTCTATAAATGATCGTTACCACTTTCTATCAAGAAGGCCATCAGATTTGCTATACCAAATTGTATAAAAACAATATGTCAATAATCACCTTTTTTCTTCCACTATCATATCGAATAAAAGCAATAACAATCGAAATCAAATACAATGTTTAACATTTTAAACCGAGTGGCAATGAGTTGAAACAATTTAACTGTATTTATGCCGCCATTATTATACTACCAGTGAATAGTGTTGCGCGTAATTATCGTAAAATGTTACATGTTTATGTATTTTTAATTCCGTCGTATATTCCGCGATGGTGACGATAAAACGCCAATACGGACATTCGGATATCGGTTACAATAAAGTTGCTTTAATGCTTTACTGGCTCTGTGGCACTGATACTGTAGTGTATATTATAAACATTTTTGTGTATTTTATACATTTTTAAAGCAACTTCCGAAAGACACATGAAATTTGAACTTAGAACACATTCCGTATTCTAAGTTATAATTATTTAATTAAATACATAATGTTTTCTAAATTCAAATATTTGAAATCGAGTGTGTCTATTAATAATCTCAATACACATGATTTCGTATTCTAATTAGAAATATTAAAAATCTAATATTAACCTATTTCTTGTCGCGTTACTCAACAGTGCCTTTTATTCTTTTTAACTGAATCTAGTTAAAAAATAACTGTTTATCATGAAAATATAGGTATTTTTTCAGTAAACGGTAGCTTCAAGCGTCATATAAACATATGGATTAAAAAAGAATAATCAGAAACAGTTTAGAATTTACAAAGGATTCGCGTAACATGCACACAAAAAGAATACATTAAAAAGATTATGTTTTTTTCTTCTTATCTTTTACTTCAATTTATTTTTCTTATATAATACACATTTATTGGATGTTTGCTTTTTGTTTTGATTATTGTTAAAGTTAGTAGTTAAAATGCGTCAATCAAAATGTGAACGTTGTTTTTTTTTTATAATACAGGAGGCAAACGAATATGCGGCTTACCTGATGGTAAGTGACTACCGCCGCCCATGATCACCCAGAACACCAACGGCATTGCAGGTGTGCTGCCGGTATTTTAAAAAGAAATATGCTCTTTTCTTTTAGGTTATGTTGTCGTATTGTTGTGTTCGCCTTTTATAAGCACTTGTATCAGATTTATAATAATAATCATAATAAGAATTTTTGGTAGATGACACTATATCGTACGACTGTATTTGCCTCTCCTTAAATGGAGAAATGTGAATTTACTAATATTTATTTATTTATCTCATAATTTTTTGTATACAAAACCTAAAATAATACTATATACTTTTATATTTTTTTTTATGTATTATGCGTGTACCTTGCTAAATAAAAAAATATAAGAATACAGACGAATATTTTTAGAATACATTTAAAAATTATGTCATGTGGAAAATAATTTCTTTGCACCTCGAATACACATCCATGTAAACAGTAATACAAAAATAATTTCCACTCCGTATCCGCTAATAAAATTCATTTTAACATTTCGCTGGCACAACCGCGTCCGTTCTAATTACACACAATTATCGTTCATACGGGGCCCGATGCAGTTTTAATTCGGCGTACCGTTGCGACTAATGACTGTAACGTATCGCTTTTTGATAATGTTATTGATGGCCGTGTGTATGTCCTGGCATACAATTGGCCAACCCTTCCTATCCTGTGGATGTCGACTAAGGGAGAGGAGGGAGGGGCGCAGCGTCCTTCTTAAAACATCTCTAAAGCCTGCGGTTGCCAATCCGCCAGTCAGGGGGAATGGGAATGTTAGTGATGAGGAGGTTAGTCTCCATTGCTATCAATATAGCTTACGCGGTTCTCCCTGGAAACCATCGTGACTAATTTATCGTTACATTCGTCACGATGGGCTAACTGACCTGCCTTTTCATCGTTTAAGATAAAAAATGAAATTGGCAAATCGATTAACTAACAAAGTTATAAGGTAACAAACATAAAAAAAAATACAAGCGAATTAAAAATCTCCTTCTTTCTGAAGTCTGTTAAAAATTTGAAACGTCTCATAAACCTATTTTTGACCTATATTTTGTTTTCATATAAAACTTAAACTACTAAACTGATTTTAATAAAATTTCCATGAGAAAAATCTGTAAATACACCCATTAAATAATTTTTTTTTTAAATAATTTTTGAAAAAATAATTAATTGAGATGAAATTTTAATTGACATATAGTTTTTTTATAAGAATTGTTAATTTAAGTATTTAAAATGTTGCATGCCTAATTGTGGTGAAATATGTGGACTTAATATTATTTTATCTATCTGTATATTTACCATATTTCTTGCAAATAAATATTCATTCATTCATTCGTTCAAAGAAAAGACGGTCTCTAATTTATTTATTTATTTATAGGATCCCCAACATAAGATACAGCGAAACATTTCAATACAATACACTGGTAGATTAGACCTGACTGTTCTTACATTTATAGGCAACCACAGCATGCCTTGTGTTTGATAAACATTAAAGTACAATTAAATTATTAAATGTCATTAAATGAATAAAGACATTAACAATATAAATAATGGAAATTGTAATTAAATTATTATAAATTATAAATAAATATAATGTAATGGCGAGGTACATCAACATTTTAATTTAGCCATGAATACAGAGTGACTATCGTTGTGAATATCAAGTTCAGGCTTGGTTTTTACAGGCGCGTCATGCGTCAAATTTTCAAATTGACAGATATATGAGGTAATAAACATGAAAAAAAAAAATACTACGGAATTTTTATACAACATAGAATGGCAAACAAGCTGACAGCCCACCTGATGGGAAGTGGTAACCGTCGCCTATAGACATGAGCAGTACCATGGACATGACAGAGTATACTGTTTCGCTCATGACACCCCTCATGCGTTGCCATTTCTAAGGACTCAGGTGTTATTCCTTCGTACCCAGTAAATTCACGCCATATCCCACCCTTCAAACCGAAACACAGCCATGCAAACACAACTGCTTTACGGTTGAAACACGAATGTGACAGAGGTACCCAAGCAAACGACTTTTGTACAGTCTCCCTCCGGAGACGAGGACTCAGGAAAACAACAGCAAACAGCCTTTATTTTTGAAGTCATTTAAAAATACATTGATCTTTTCCGTTGTATGCAAAGAGGTTACCTAAAAATTCCCATGCACCGGCACTCACGTCGCACAGAGCAGTGTATCTACGACCATGCAATTGTCCGATGCGAATGTGCAATAAACTGAGTTGCAATACGGACGTTGTCCGCACGCAGCGCGCCGTAACTTGAGCCGTGCGGTTTGTTGCACTGCCAAGGAACTATACAGAGCTGTGTGTGTTTCTTTCATCATCAATTTTTTTTTAATGGGTGATAGTGGAATCGTAACCGCTCGCGCTATCGGTTTACACCGGCGGGGCACCTGTGAGAGGAGATAGGTGAGGATGAAGCAGGTCAGTTAGCCCATCGCAACGAATTCTACAAGAATTGTTCACGATGGTTTCCAGGAGGAACCCAGTAAAGGTCGACCTGATAGGGTATATTACTAGCAATGGGGCTGTCAAACTTCATTGTTAACAATCCCTTTCGCCCCATTATCATCATATTAACGTTGACATAGAATGAGCCATCCTTTCCTTTCCTGTAGGTGTCGTAAGAGGCGACTAAGGTAGGGCGAGGGATAGGCAGCAACGTCTCCCTTAAAACATCACCAAAAGCGTAACTACAGTTGCCAATCCGTCTGCCAAGCGTAGCAACTACTGGCAAATCTCCCTTATGAGGAAAACCTATATTCAGCAGCAATTGACGGCTAATATGAATATTTGTAATTATCATATATAAAAACCGACTCTAGTCGTGGCAAGAACAGTTATATTTAAATACTAAACACATTTACATAAAACTTATCTCTTTCTCATAACTCCATATGGGGGAGGCCTATATTACCTTGCCACTGGGATTGCCAAAATCCTCCGGTTTTAGCCATAGTTGCTATACTTGACAGGCAAATTTGCAACCACAGTTAGACTTCGGTGATATTTTAAAGGAGCGCTGCTGCATGCTTGATCATTAAGTTCTCTCAGTCGACTCTTAAGACATCCATGGGAAAGAAACGGGTGGCCAATTTTATGCCGAGAATATACTGCTATTGTATTAAAATATATTTAATTTAATATTACTAAATAGTTTTGCCCTTTTGAGGGCAAAGCAATAAAGTGAGTAGTGACACACGTACGAAAATAAAAAAATATATATATGTTAATTCTTCATTTTTTCTTTCTCTCTCTCTATCTCTTTCTCTCTCTTTGTGTATGTACATACATCTGTCTATATCTATTGTTACTTGTGTTCTGTAAATGGTGCAAGTAAATTATCTATCTGCCTAAATATAGCGAATTAGAAAACTTAGGGAAGGTATTAACATCTCTATACAATTACTCCCCAAACTGACCAATTAAAACAAGGCAAGTCTCCGTCGGCCATCTTAAATCTGCCGGCCGTGTATTGGCAATATCTGAGTAGCTATTACTTCGGTGCAAGCTGCGTGTGGGACATTGCGCCCCAGATTTAGTACTTTGCACCGATTGTGCATACAAGAGGCGTATGCTAGATGAAATTAGACGATTTTAGTTAATTTACTGCAATACAGTGGAATTTAGATTATCCGAGTATTCGATTATCCGGATTTATTTTTCACGGATCTAATTACCGATTTCGAAATGGTATTATGTATTAAATCTATTATTTTTATAGCTCATAATTTTTTTATATCCTATTGTCTAAATGACGTGTATAAAAAACCCTTTACATAATAAAAAAATATATTAAAATTTAGTTTTGCATTGTTTGATTTTCTTTAAAGTCCATTATCCGGATTTTCTATTATACGGAATATCTCTAGTTTATATGATTCGAATAATCGGAATTCAACTGTATATGATTAAAAATCCCGGAACAAATTATGTATATTGAATAATATAGTCGACTAGCTTTTATCCCGTTACTTCGCGTGGATCAATTGATAGAACTAGGAAAATAAATGAAGAAAACTAATTTTAAATGGCGTATCAAGAGAAAAATGTATCATATTTTAAGTTATACCTTTAGAAAGAGAGTAGAGACTGCCCCCGTTTTGATACAGTAGATTTTGTGTAACAGCAGTACAAACATATAGACAAACATTTGTAAAAAAAAATTGTTTCGACATCTATTGCCTTTATTAAGATCCATCAAATTATTTTTTTTTTTAATAGCTCCAATGTACAGACACCATCTAGTTACAAGTTTACATTAGTAATTTCAGATACTAGTCTACTGTGTTATTATAATTTTCAATATAAATCCTTATTCTTCTTTTTTTTCCAACTTAAAATGGTAAATAAGCTGACGGCCCATTTGGTGGAAAGTGGTTTACTAATCATATAAAGGGCCATTGTTTCTGCCTACCCTAATGGGAGACAGGCGTGACAGATATGTATGTATGTATGTATAAAGGGCCCCTCATATACATTTTTCTTAAACATCTCCCATGTACATCACTTAGTTATAACTTCATGTTACTAAGGTAAGTCGTGTTCATTTGAAAGAATGATGGAGTAAACGATGCGTAGATATAAAAGACATCAACGAGCGTTTTATATCGTCCTTTATACTAACTTTTATTTGTTTATTTAAATTTGAATGCACAATTATATGAGACCTATAAAATCAAAGGTAGCTTAACGCCATAAAATCGTAAAATGAGTTAACTGTGGCGCCATCTAGTTTAATTAGTTAAACACGCTTTGGTGTATTCAGTTTACTATTAAATATAATATTAAATGCAGCAAAATCTTTAGCAAAATGAGTTCAAAAACTGACATTGGCATCAAATACTACATGCCACTAAGAATCAAATATAGTCAAGAATTATGCCAAGAATTTGAAGCGAAACCAGTACGGTGAGAGGGGATAGATAGTTGGGGAGTATATAATTTCTTCGGCCCTCTGCCACTGCTAGCATTGCCATTTCCCAACACTAAGGGTAGAATAGAATAGAATAGAATAGAATAGACTTACTAGATGGCGGTCTTTTATCGCTATGTTACAATGCCACTGTCAGACTTCTATGGCTTTTTATAGCTGATATGATACTGTTTGGTATGGAAAAGAACTTGAAGCGAAACCAGTACTGTGAGAGGGAATAGATAGTTGGAGAGTATATAATTTCTTCGGCCCTCTACCATTATTAGCATTGCCAACCAACCAACTAGAGGCAGACTTTGTACAAAAGTCGATTGCTTGGGTACCTCTGTCCCATTCGTGTTTTAACCATAAAGCAGTTGTGTTTGCACGGCTGTGTTTCGGTTTGAAGGGTGGGATATGGCGTGAATTTACTGGGTACGAAGAAATAACACCTGAGTCCTCAGGAATGGCAACGCATGGGGGGTATCATGGGCGCGACAGTTTACTCTGTTATGTCCACAGTACTGCTCACGTCTATAGGCGACGGTTACCACTTTCCATCAGGTGGGCCGTCAGCTTGTTTGCCATTCTAAGTTGCATAAAAAAAACGCCTAAACAGGAAATTAAATCTCCCATATACAGACACCTAGTTACAGTTTTACTACATCAGTAAGACAACTTTATGACGTCTCCACATGTTTTGTTATTACAGTCAACACACGTAATAAGGGTGCGGCGCGTTAGCTCGCATTACTACTAGCAGGCTTTGCGTGATTATCCCTAAATCATATTTAGTGCAGTCATTATCACGTATCGCGCGATATTATTGAGTGCTGCGACAATAAATAACAGATATTGGGACGCGCGCTAATTTTACGCTCGTATTTTAGAACGGCCGCCGTGCCCAATGGTTGGGGTAATGACGTCGTTGCAGTGTAATTTTATTTGCAATAGTGCATAGATTTTAATTAAATTCATTGGGTTTGCGGTGAGTAGGTATAGGTATATTTTTGTAATTAGCACAAGGCTTGTATTTACCTGTACCTATGAACGTCTTAGAAATATTTCTAATATGCATATATATGTAACTGACAGATATATTCAGGTATAAAAACATTTATATTGTAGGAAAGCATAAGGTGCATCTCTCTCTCTCTTTCTCTCTGTGTGTATGTGTGTGTGTGGGGGGGGGGGGAGGAAGCGTGTTTAAGTAAAAGAAATAAGATTAAATATTTTTGATATATTTTATATATATATATATATATATATATATATATATATATATATATATATATATATATATATATATATATATATATATATACACACACACACACACACACACACACACACACACATATATATACATACAACTGACTGAACATAAAGTACCTTACAGGTTCACGACTATGGTATTTCTCACACTCAGAGGTGCCTTTTCGAACACGACCGATTTTTGTACGAAGTTTCCATAGTATACCCACTTATTATACATTTTGTAATAAGGGACAATCATTTACCATTACCATCAAATCAGCACAATTCAAAATGGACGATAAAACTTGACAGTGACCATAACCCGCCCGCTAAACTATAGTGCGATATAAATTGTCCTAAGCACGGCAATGCAGCCGAATCACGCGGTCTATCGCGCCGCGATGACGGCTTTACGATCGTATTAATGCTAATTTCGCGCGGGCCGATCGCGCGCGCTCGTGTCGTTTTGTCATTGTAATGAGCGCAGCCTGTTTTAGTGAACGGTTTGTATATAAAATAAAAATTAAATTAATAGTATTAGTTGATTATCAATTTTTTTTTTAATTTCTTGATATGTCTGTTTTTTTTTATAACTCAGGAGCAAACGAGCATGCGGCTCACCTGATAGTAAGTGACTACCGCCGCCCATGATCACCCGCAACACTAACGGCATTGCAGGTGTGCTGCCGGACTTTTAAAAGGGATTATGCTCTTTTCATTATATTAATTTCTTGAAAATTTATAAAAAAAAAATATATTTTGGAATTCAGATTTACATACATCGGGTTGAGTATTAATAATGGTTGATTCTTAATTATTATTAAAAATAAGATTTTAACATCTGTCTGTTTGTGTCCTTCTCTCTGTGTGATGCCAGAACAAATACAGATGTTTGTTTCGGATGCAAAACTACTGTACCAAATTGGATCCGATTTTGTCAATTGTGTTCCCAGAGGTTTAACTTAGAATTTCGTGTATTATCTTGATATTCCATCTAGAAGAGATCTGTTTCAATTATTTTTCTACATCTAAAGTCCTTGCACGAAGTAGTGGGCACTTCTTGCCAAAATTACTAATTTAAATTATTTCATTATAAAATCTTTTGTCGTCAAGTAATAGAACTAACTTTTTTATTCCGTTCGTTTCAACTATTTTTTTTATGCAACTTAGAATGGCAAACCTGATGGAAAGTGGTAACCGTCACCTATAGACATGTGCAGTACCATGCACATAACAGAGTATACTGTTTCGCCCATGATACCTCCCATAAGTGCCATTCCTGAGGATTCAGGTGTTATTCCTCTGTACTCAGTAAATTCACTGTCATATCCCATCCTCCAAACCGAAACACAGCCATGCAAACATAACTGCTTAACGGTAGAAACACGAATAGGACAGAGGTACATAAACAAACGACTTTTGTACAAAGTCTCCCTCTGGAAAATAATGTCGTACAAAGACTCCCTCTGGAAAATAGTGTCGTACAAAGTCTCCCTCTGGAAAATAATTTTAGAAATAGTCTCGCTCTGGTACTAGTAGAACTAAAGCGTAGAACAAAACAGATATAATCATATTATTAACATTACAATTGTCCGCGTCCCGCGCGTACAGCGTTGACGCGAACTGTAATGGAGGCATTATTTAACCGGTAATTAATTTACGATAATGTTCCGATAAAGGTTTCCGAATATTAATGATATTACACATTTGTACACCGAAAGGAGTATGCTGCACGCTGAACATTTCAAATTCATTTTTGTGACCTGTAGAAGCATGCTTCGGTTCCATAAGTCATCACTGGCAACACGCACTGGTTAAAGATCTTCGTCTTCAAATTTTGAGGTGTTTTGGATGAAATGGTATGGCGTAGTTTTCCAAACGCTGCCCCCAGCCTAGTCGGATTCGTCGATTGACTTCTCGGCTAAAGTTTTTTTTTTTTATGAATGAAAATGGCTTAGTAACCCCGCCTGCACTATCGGTATACACTGGCGGGGCACCAGTGAGAGATGATAGGTGAGGAAGAAAGCAGATCATTTAGCCCATTGTGATGAATGCAGCAAGACTTAATCACAATGGTTTCCAGGAGGAACTGCGTAAAGGTCGCTATTACACCTCATTACTAACAATCCCTTTTTGCCCTCTCGGTCGAAGTTGGACTTACCTAATCGGACAAGTTGTCCCAGGTAGACATCCTCGTCGACAACTTCGAGCGTAGTGTTCTGAATTGTAACCGGTATAGGTATGACATGGACGTTAGATATACTTTTAGTCTTGTCCATGTTCATCTTAAGACCTATCTGTTGAATGGTCCTTCCATTGAGGGCACTGAGCATTCAAATCCTCCAGGAATTCCGTCATGATTACTATCATCATTAACATATCAGCCTTTGACTGTCCACTGCTGAACATAGGCCTCCCCTTTGGGGGATTTTACCAGTAGTTGCTACGCTTGGCAGACAGATTGGCAACCGCAGTTAGGGTTTAGAGATATTTTAAGACGGACGCTGCTGCCAATTCCTCGCCCTTCTTAAGTCGATTTTTACGACACCCACGGGAAAAGAAGGGGTGGCCTATTCTATGCCGGGACCATACGGCAAGATTACTGCGTCACTGGCAAATGGAATGTGAGTGATACATTCGCCATTGATGGTAATGAATTTAATTGGTAGAAAGGTTGTAGTTTTCCATGATTTTATTACGGAACAAGACCACCCAAAGAATATAAATCACGGCGTCCAGCGAGCTTACTACATGATCTATAATAACTAAAGCCACTTAACCAAAACCAAAACGCGCGACCAACAGCCCGCGACGCAATAAACCAATAAAACAAGTATATAAATAAAAATAACTGCCCAATATAAATAACAGTGGAGTAGTCTAACTGTACTCCAAGCGGCTCAGGGCGGCGCGTCACTCGCCTGAGTTATGGCGTCACACGACATAAAATATACAACAAAAACTGTTGTTCTTCCAACTGTTTTGCCCCATATTAAGAATGAGCACAAACAGAACGTGGATTTGGAACAGAGACTGTTGTGGAGTCGTATGCGTTATTTTATCTGTCCGTTCGTCTCACATACCTCAATATGATCTAAACGAGGTACGATATATCACACCTCGAATTTATCATGGAGAGTGCTCTGAGGAATTGTTCGGATTGATACCAGCTGCTGATTTTCACCATCGTACAACCTGCCATAAACTAAAATTTCATCCCAACCTTTACCGTGCGTTTTTCAAGGCACTTTCTTCCACGCACAACCACTCTTTGGAATTAACTTCCAGCAGCAGTATTTCCGAACCGATACGACAACATAACCTTCAAGAAAAAGACATACTCCTTTGTAAAAGGCCGGCAACACACCTGCAATGCCGTTAGTGTTGTGGGTGATCATGGGCGGCGGTAATCACTTAGTACCACCAGGGGAGCCGCATGCTCGTTTGCCCCTTGTGTTGTAAAAAAATAATAATAATTAAAGCTACTATATTAAAAAGTAATGAGATTTATTTCGTATAAACATAACTGTAGTTTCTTAAGTTTACAGTAGGTACTAATATTGATATTATAATTTTTCAATTGGTACAGTAGTTGTGGTTTTAGAACTGGGCTCCTAAATAGGTTAATATAATAACATATATTAAGTAGAAACCTTTTTATATATTTTTTTTACATTTTTAACCAACTTTAAAAAGAAAGAGGTACTCAATTCGGTTGTTTATGTTTATTATATAATAATACTGTCAGCTCTGACCAATTTGAAAAAAAAAAATTATACAATTTTGTATATTGAAACATATGTTAATTTTTATTGGATGTCTATATATACCTATATGTCTATATATACATATGTAACGGGAAATTAATGAACTCACTGTGTTTTTGTTGTTTCCGACAATTGTTTTTCATCCGAAAGTCTCCTTCAGGGGGCGTTAGGTACTTGCGTCACAACGTATCGCCTCGTACTGCGGGCCACAGCTCGCATAGTGCGAGGGTGGAAGATCGCATGGAAGAAGCAGTGATCGGAGATAATGGTGTTGTCAGAGATGAGTAGCTATACCTCGTGAAGTTGTCGTTGACTGCGAAGGACTCTCTTTTTCTCTGCTGCTCTCTTCTGAGATACAGTGAGCTTTGTGTGTTACACTAAGAGACTGTCTTGATAAAAACAGATAAACGACGGCAATGGATGACCTGTACCATAAGCATCTCAGAGTATTCGGTAATATCCATGGTGCAGTTTACGTCCATAAGCGAGGGTTAGCACTTTCCATCAGGTGGGCCGTCAGCTTGTTTACCATTTTTAGTGTCATAAAAAAATTAACCTAACACGATTTAATTAAAAAAAAAAGTTGTTTATTTAAATAGTTATTAACATTTATAATTAACTACACAAACCGTCTCCACAGCAACGTTTGTCCTACGTCCTCCGCCCCGATTCGCGCTCAGTTCACGGGGTAATTCGTTATTTTTATTGTTTTTTGTTATTATGATCCTGTCCCTCGGATTACTGTCCGTGATACATGGCAAGCGCTGGATGCGTTTAATTGCCACGGATGCTTTGCAAACGCGATAAATAAGATTAAGGTACTGGGGATCTGAATGTACACAATGATGCAATCTGGATTTACTGCTAGCTATTTAAAAGGTGAATATGAGAATTGAGTCACTTCACCCAGAGGGAGACTTTGTACAGAAGTCGTCTGTTAGGTATCTCTTTCTGCTATGAATGAAGCAGTTGTGTTTGCATGGCCGTGTATCAGTTTGAAGGGTGGGATATGGCAATAAAATTACAGGGTATCAAGGCATAACACTTTAGTCCTTAGGAATGGCAACACATGAAGGATAACATAGGCGACACAGTACACCCTGCTATGCTATGTTCTAAACAACGGTTGCTATTTTCCATAAGGTGGATCGTCAGCTTGTTTGCCATTCTAAGTTGTATAGAAATGTATGTTTTTCGAAGTTTCTTATACATTGATTTTCTGTATAGATTTAAGAATAATTTGAGTTGTTTTTTATTGTTAACTGATTTCAAAAGAAGAAGCTGTCTCTTTGCTGTCTCTTTAAAAAGAGCACATTCCTTTTTAAAAGGCCGGCAGCACACTTACAATGCCGTTGGTGTTGTAGGGGATCATGGGCAGCGATAGTCACCATCAGGTGAGCCGCATGCTCGTTTGCCCCCTGTATTGTAAAAAAAAAAACTTGGAATATATAGCAAAGAAGTTTGCGGTACTAACTCTTACGATGGGAAATAGTAACTATCATCTATAGACATAAATAAACCCACGAATACTGCATGGATGAACTACGCATTATTCACGTAGTCATTTATGAAAACCATGGTGTTACTATATATCCAATATTACCTAGTTCTTATGTTTTAAATTTCATAATATAACAAATCATGGTGAATAAATGACAAACACTCTCAAATTACATTATTTTACTTTCATTGGCTTACAATCATGATATTTATATTTAAACAAATACAATCAAAAATATAAAAAAGAGAAAGTAATAATAAATCCTGTCATATCCTACATATCAAATTACCTTTACATTAAATTGTTCCAATAATCTATTAACTCTTTAAAATTTTTAGCGCCCTGATTCTGTTTCCTTGGGCCGCATTTATAATTTGGATATTTTAACCCAGAACTAAAAGTCTTAATAAGCTCAGTCACTGATTTCCGACCCCACTCGTTTTGTTCTCCATTCTCACTTGCACTTACACATGTTACTGATGTATTAAGTTGCTCAATATCCTCATCTTGGAAAGCATTTATTTCATCTGTATCAGATATTTCCTCTCCAAAATCAAATGTGTCTTCAACTGATAGATTTTTAAAATCCATTGTATTACACTGTTGAGTTATATCAGTATTTGCCTCTTTTTCTTTCAATTTATTATCTTGATGAATCAAGCTAATAGCTTCTGGATATTTATCAATAATTTCACTCTCATCACTTGTTATTTTATCTTCATGGATCGTAGTAGAATCACTATAAATCGCTTCAATCGACTCAAAAAGTTCATCAATTTGTTTACATATATCTTCAAGAGATGCCGCTGATAAAACTTCACCATTGCCATTTCCATTATACGACTGTTTAGTACGTACGTCGTTGGGAACCAACGATTTTAAATCTTGAAGGAACTCGTTATAATCACATGTGAATTCATTCACTGACGTACTCTCCACCTGTTTTGTTCTTTTACACAAAAACAAAGGAGAACAGAATGTTGTCTTCCGCGAATCCAAAGAAACGTAGTCTATTTTTGAATTTGATGGTTCCGTCAAGTACTCATCCTCCGAGTCGAGGTCTACTGGGGTCCCCCACAGTTCTCCAAGCAGGGCCCAATATTCGTTTCTAGAAAGAATCGCCTCTAAGTCAAACAGGCCCAAGTAAAACAGATCCAACGCCATTTTCCAACGCCACTGCACAAAAGTGTGTTAACGAGTCTAAAGTATTCTTGAATTTGATGTGAAAATGAAACTAGTAAACTTGTGTAAGTGGTATGTAAACACAGTTAATTAGTTAATTTGTTATTATATTATTATTGTAAAGTCGAATATTGTTTGGTAAGGTAATTACAGCAATTGTCATTTATGTTATCTTTGATGCTTTCGATATGGTTAATGATATATTAATATTTATGAATAATGCATAATAAATACAATATTTAAAGAAAAACAAACAATGTCATTACATCGCTAAATTACCTATTACTTAAAGTGGAATATAATGAGTTGGGCTTGTAGAGTAATTAATATTTCAGACTTTACAGATAACTAAGATTCGTTTTGGTAAGGTTGGTAGTTCCCATTCGTGTTTCAATCATAAAGCAGTTGTGTTTGCATGGCTGTGTTTCGGTTTGAAGGGTGGGATATGGCGTGAATTTACAAGGTACAGAGGAATAACACCTGAGTCCTCAGGAATGGCAACGCATGGGGGATATCATGGGCGAAACTGTATACTCTGTTATGTCCATGATATATGCTCATGTCTATAGGCGACGGTTACCACTTTCCATCAGGTGGGCCGTCAGCTTGTTTGTCATTCTAAGTTGTATAAAATCATCATTTAACTATTTTATAACAATATAACTATAACAATAAATCTATATATATATATATATATATATATATATATATATATATATATATATATATATATATATATATATATATATATATATATATATATATATATGTATGCTGCGACTTATAGTAAGAGATGATCAATAAGGGTAACCAATGATCCTCAACTCCACTGGACTTTTTATGCGGTCATGTGAAAAATTTATGGCGAAACTGGATATGCTATTTCAAATGTGAATTAATAAAAACCGCGAATCACGCATACATTTAACAGAAAAAAAGAGTAAAACAAAGTCGTTATTGAAAGTGCAAAGAAATTACGTATACACGCGTACATTTGAAATTGACTTCTGACTACCCTTCTTCTAAATAGCTAATATAACGAACGCACACAATGTATCTATATTTCTTTCTTTTTTTTTTATTATTTTTTTTTCAGTGGAATTTCACGGCTCACTTTTGGCCACAACAGAATATCAGTGTTTTGCTCTTTTTAGGGCAAAGCAATAAACTGAGTTGTGGCCATTTTGTATTACTATGGAAAACGCATGAAGAAAAAAAAGTTACATAAAATTAGTTATGCATTTTGATTTTGTTTTTGTTTTTAAACGTTTTTTTTGTACATGTATTTTAATGTTTTTTAATCTTTTTATTCACTGTGCATTTGTGTGTGTTGCTGTTTGTGTGCTGTAAGTGATGCAAATAAATTATTTATCTGTCTATTTATTTATTTGTATTAAAAATAAAGTGGTTTAGTGCAACAATTTGGTGTAAATACGAGTAGTGTAAACAAAGAAAAGTGTTGTAAATAAGGTGATTAACTTTTAAACGTGGTAAGCTATTATAATACATACATTTGTAGTTGGTGAATAGCTGACATTAAGTTTTGTTTTTAAGATAAGATAATTAGATAATTAAATAAAGATAAGATAAGATATTTAAATAAATAATTAAGAGATTGCCCTAGCGATAAGACTGCCTTTTGTACCTTTATGTATATATAATATTAGCGGCCCACGGGTGCACATTTTTACAACATTTTATAAAGTGGTTATTGTGACACAACGATAATAGTCAGTCATATAGTATCGCAAAGTTCTTTATAGTTATTGATATTTTCTTCAATATTGCAGAACATACTTTTGTTCATCATCAATAGTTTCCGCAGCGCACGCGACGAAAGATATTTTATAGCATTTTTTTTTACACCTCGAGTTACGTTACTAAAGTTTTAGTAAGGATCCCTAATCTTTTCTTGCAATAAATATATCCTATGTTACTCAGGGTGAATGTAACTTTCTAATAGTGAATGGTAATTTTTGAGTTTATTCATTACAAACATACACACCAAAATACAAATCTTTCCTCTTTATAACATTTATGTATATGTATATATTTCAATCTGTATTTATGTTACTGTATTTTACTTGAATTATTCCATTGTCAAAATATATTTTGGTTTCTGGAACAATAAAGTGCTAAATAAAATAAAATAAACAGGCGCGTAAAGATGTTACAAAAATTTGACATTCCAAAGCCTGTTTGAAGTGTGATGGGAAGTGCTTAACCTTTTAATAAGTGTCTAAACGCATTCACATTGGTAATTAAATTATGATTTTTAATATTAAAATATCAGTGGTTTTAGTAAACAGCTGATGTTTACTTTGTGACACTTTGTTGCAACGTTACGCTAAAACCGACGGAATGAGCGCGACCAACAATGTGATAGAGAAAAATATAGTTTTTTTTATGGATGACAATGAAATGATTACCCCACCTGCGCTATCGGTATACACCGGCGGGGCACCAGTGAAGGGTAATAGGTGAGGATGAAGCAGGTCAGTTAGCCCATCGTGACGAATTCAATAAGAATTGTTGACGATGGTTTCTAGGAGGAACCACATGGTGGTCGACCTAATAGGGCATATTGCTAGCAATGGCAATGCATTGCTGACAATCCCTTTCCCCCCAGAAAAATATAGTTATGAAGACCTTTTACATGCAATGAAGAAATTTAAGTATTTTGTCATTTTTTTTTTACTACTACTTGGACATAGCAAAGGTAGACTTTGTACAAAAGTCGTTTACTTTGGCACCATTGTCCCATTCGTATTTCTTCATATATATATAAAATGTTTAATTTTATTTCTTTTACTTAAACGCACGCGCACGTACCCTCCCCCCCCCCCCCACACACACACAGAGAGAGAGAGAGAGACGCACTTTATACTTTCCTACAATACAAATGTTTTTATACCTGAATATATCTGTCAGTTATTTATTATAGTTATTATATTATACATATATATGTATACATATTCGCGAAATTCAATCCCTTAATATTTTCAAGAGCAGGTTAAAAGTATAAGTAATATATATATATTCTGAGTCGTTTTGTTTGTCAGTGTTCTATATACTTACGCATACAATGTATCTTGACGTATTATTTAATAAATAAAATGAGTGTTTACGCGTTAAAACGACTCAGAAATTATAAGACAAAATAAATATAGAAGTTATAAAAGAATCAATCACGCAAAATTGTATGAAAAAGTTGACTCGCTTTTCTCGAATCATTTGTATGGAAACTATCTAACTAGTCTGGCCATAAATACTGTTACATAAAAACTATTCTTTTTTTTTTAACTTTTTAATTATTTTGAATTTGGAACACGTTTTTTTGTTTAAAAAAAAAAAGATTATTCATGTGTTTGTATGTTTACCTTTATAATTGTTAGTGTATAAGTTAATTTTTTTGTTGTATAAATTATATTGTGTTTACAGACTTGTTTAGCCGTGTGTTTACGTTTTGATCACGCTGTGTACGCATATTTTTGGAGGGTTAGCTTTAACAAAACATTATTGTACTGTATAAATTAATGTAACATTGTTAATTCTCTGTAATGTGTACCTATTGATATAAAATAAAAATAAAAACTTCTTTCGATTTCGCGCCATTTCACATATATTTCCGTGTTCATTATAAAATTACATATGGAATGGAGTGTTAAAGAAAATAGGATTGCAGTGATCGCCTTGTACAATGCGAGTACGGAGCCGTCGGTCATATTCCAGACACTTCAAAAGCTTGGTATCAGCCGTGTATTCGTTTATCGTACTATCAACAGATGCAACAACACTTCCTCTGTCGAAGACCAGAAAAGATCGGGGCGGCCGCGTGCTGTTCGAACTACAAAGGGTGTTAATGCTATTAAAGCCAGAATTCGTCGAAACCTCATTAGGAAGCAAAAAATGTTATTACGAGAAATGAAGATTCCCGCTAGGACTCTGTCGCGTATTATAAAACAAGATCAGAAACCCGGTGCTTATCGCTAACATCAATTAATACAGGTATGCGAATAAATAAATATCATTGTTATTTACAACATATTTTTTATATTAAGTCATAACACAATTTTAACATGTACATATTTACTTTTAATTTAAATTTAACAGAAAAGAAAAAAAGATATTATACGTCATCAATTATTTAGTTTAAACTCTAGTGACTTATGACATATGGTCATGTAATATATCAGTTGTTTCCGTTTTACGCGCATACCGTCAATTAAAAAAAAAAAAACTTTTTTTTTGTACACCGCCATCTGTATGCTCCCTACTATAACATGTACTTAGTTTCGTTTAGTTGTATTGTAATATTATTTAAGTAAATGCTTGTACTGTTGTAACTTACTACCGTAAATTAGCATTTTTTTTTTTACATTTTTTTTTTGTACTTTTAACAATGTCAATAAAATATATGAATCAGTCAGTTTACAAGAAAGTCCATTATCTAAATCTAAAAACGAGACGGCTAATTCTTCCAAATCTCGATAACATTAACAAAGTGTCTTGGCCTTCTGGATTTACGTTCGACAGCCGGCCTGTACAGTGCTAAGCTAAATTTCTTGACAAGCTCTGTTATCGTTTGCGATTTACGAATAAATAAATTTCCTCCGCGCCGATTTATATTCGATTCTCTTGCTAATTCCTCCGAAACATCACTTGTGGACAAGTTTACGTTGTCTTTCCTAGATTCTTTCCTCTCAGATTTATGTTGTCCATTGCGCGTTGTGTACAGTGTTCTCCGCTGCTGTTTTTTATCAAAACATGCCAATATTTCAATGGATTCAAACATACTATCAACTTCGTCAGCCATGACATCGACTAAAGGTGACATCGACGAAAGATCATACTTTCTGTCATTGTTAAATTGTCCAGAGAATTGATTAAAATTTTTAACAAATTCATTATAGTCTTCAGTGGGTTCTTCTAGAAGATGCTCAATTGCGATGCAAGAGTTGGCTGCAGTCGGTCCAAAATTTAAAATACTGGAATCTTCTCGAGTCAATTCCTCTTCCATATCCAGATCTATGGGCTGGCCCCATTCTTCTTCAAGTCGAGACCATTGTTCACTATTAGACAGTATTTCATCTGTGTCCAGAAAAATAGATGCCATCTTGCTTTCGTTTCTTACACGCTGTTACGTGGCGAATGATAAGATTTGTTTTTTTAAAACTAGCTTTATTACTTTACACAGAAATAGTA
Organism: Galleria mellonella; assembly: GCF_026898425.1. Taxonomy (NCBI): domain Eukaryota; kingdom Metazoa; phylum Arthropoda; class Insecta; order Lepidoptera; family Pyralidae; genus Galleria; species Galleria mellonella. The sequence goes on from NW_026442050.1 coordinate 1,657,687, forward strand.
CAATTAGATGTTTACAATATGAATTCGGAAATGGAACTGTCCTCGAACTGATTTGAGGCAGTATTTATATAAGGTGAGTTTATCGGAGAGGGGTTCTCGACTAATGATAACATGATGCTCATGGTACACAATTGCGAATACAGATAAATATTACTCATCAGCTAATGGTATTGTAACAAAGGCTAATGGTGTATGATTTCATGACAGTGGTATTTTATCAGAGAGGAGCTTTTGGCAAAGGCTTCTTAGTTAGCGATTACATTGTACTTACAAATACAAATAGACATTCCAAAATATAGATAAACATTACAGATAAACATTACTTATCGTAACAAAGACTTGTTAGTCATTACTTATCAACTATCAATATATTACTTATCAACTAGCATTTTAGCAAAAGACTTATTAGTCACAACATAACAGTCATAGCACAACATATTAGTCATAACATAACAGTCATTACATAACACCTCCCCTCTTAGAATAAAGATTGAGTTTTGTTACTCGATCTTTGATGAAGGTGTGGAGTGGCGACGTCATCGCTTTCATCTTCGGATATACACGACGTCGTTCTCGGTTCCAATGATGCCATGGGAATTTCGATGTGTTGACGGCGTTGAGAGCGATCGAAGCAGTTATTAAAAATCTGGATGCAGCCATCTCTACGTTGTGTTGTGGTGAATTGAAAACGTCTCTTGTGACACTTATAACACAAACACGTTAGCATGGCTAACCCAATAGCTATGCTGGAAATTGAGAGTTTTGTGGAATATTTTTCAACAAAAGTAGCTTGATTATCTTTTAATAGTTTAGAGTGTTGATTTATTTGTTCCTTTATGGTGTTGAGAGAGTCCAACGCTATGTTATTCAATTTTATTGGAAGAAGTTCTGGTTCTCTAATATTTAAGTTTTCAGGAATGCAGATTTGTTCCAGATCTACGGTGACAATAGGGTGACTAATATTTGTCGATAGATTTTCTTCAGCTAGTAGTGTAACGAAGGCAGTGTACATTTTACAGCCATTTTCCAATGATATGATGCCGGCTCCGGAGATTTCACCGTGGTTTGTTTCATCTTTACATTCTAGGGTATACGGCGTTGTATGTTGTAAGATGTAGATCCATTTATTGTTTCTGATGGGTTGCAGTGTGTTAATATTCGCCGAAAACGTAGTAACTTGACAAATTTCTGGCACGTCTTGTCTTGTTGTCGTAAGTATGGCAGTTTCACAGGTAGGCCTGGTGTTCACGTTATATACTGGGAGATCGTTGCAGACTTTTGTTTCCGTAACAAAGTTCTTACATTTTCCCAAGTCGTTCATTGTGACGTATTGCTGTCTGTTACTGTTCATGGCAAGAAATGTTTGCTCTGGGAGGATCGTGGAATATAAGGTTGATGAGGGATGCAGAATAGGAATAGAGTATATGTGATATAAGGTAAACCTATCGTTTCTAACTAAAGGGAATTCTAAAATATATATAATTTTATTCATATAGATATAAGATGTAATCGAAGCAGATTCGAGGATTTGATGTATGTTTGATAGCTTTATAGGAGCTACTAGATTTTTATTCACTCTAGCGGGACTTGAGGATAATAATTCTTTATATAGACGGTTAATTGATATAATCGAAGGGTGAATGGCTCCTGATTTAATGAACAAAATGCTTATTATTATGTCGTCAATGTCTTTTTCTAATGATGTTACTGACTCTAGTATTTGTATCGCTAGCGTGGATATTTCTTCAGAAATGGTAAGGTTGAAAATTAATTTGTTCGTGGTATTAAAATAAGAATTAACTTTAGCAATGTTTTCGTTGATTAAATGTTCGTCGTAAGAGATTTTCAGTAAGGTTTCGTTAAAATTTTTAATTGTCGAAGAGATTATCTGTAGTTGTTGTCTTAGGATTGCGTCAGTCGAAATCTGTTGTCTTTCTAACTGTTCGATACATTCATTGTAGTGTTTCGCATCTTTGGCGTCAGGTGTTCCGATAAGCCATTTTAATATTGAGCTTACACCGTCTATAAGTTCACGTTTACTACGTTTGTTATTTAAGCTACCTGCGGTATAGTAGTTTAATTCGCTTAATCTGGAGTCTATTTTGTTTAGACTGGCTTTGATGAAAGAACTTGTCGTAATTACGCTCGGTAGTGTCGTGTGTCTAGCGACGAGATTTTGATAATTTTGTGTGAGTCTTTTTATAGAATCATGAGTTAAAAATAGTGGTTCTAAGTCTCTATACACTAATAATTTCCACGAATTTTCAGAGATTAGAATTTCTCCGTTTTCTTCAAAATAGAGACCTGATTTTGAAGGTATGGGTAGTATTCGGGTATCCCCTTCAACAAAAGTTGAGGAGTACCTGTAAAGATATATATATATTTTTAAGGTTATTATTTGTATAGTTTTCCTTTAATAAATTTATATATTTTATATAAGATAACGTAAAAGATTAATTTAATGATAGAACATATTACGAAACTAATATATGGATTATTCATTAAACGTTCTAATTTTTTCTTTAGACTATCCTCGTCATATACTACGGGAGAGGTTGTAGGGTGTGCCATGGTTTGCACCCTGAAATAAAATGAATAACTTATATATATATATATGTATACTCTGACTTACTTTAGTACCTTAATCTAAAATTAAAAGTTATAGTTTTTCGGTAGTTGGTTCACACAATGGCCTTAGGCGATTAGCATGCACCATTTGATTTTTGCCTGACTTTTGTATGACGTAATTCTCATTGAATCCGAGTCGGGTTACGACGTAAGGACCATCCCATTTATTTTCCAAATTGTTTGGATTCGGTACTTTCAACATAACCTTGTCGCCTATACTGAACTTGGCTATATTCCTTATATTACCATCATAACGTTCTTTAGCTTTTTCTTTCATATTTTGTACGTTGCGACGGGCAATATCTCGTGACACCTTAAGTCGTTCGTTAAGATCGCGCAAATAATCATGCGTTGTGTAATCGTTGTTTTCTTTAAACGAATATAATGATCGAGGTTTGTAACCGAATAGTAGTTCGTGAGGTGTGAGACCGGTTGATTGATTAATTGATGTATTATGGCACATAACAGCAAAGGGTATTATTTGATCCCAATTTGATTGATTTCGCTTATGGTACATTCTTATATGGTCACGCAGAGTAGCGTGGAAACGTTCGAGAGCACCGTTCGTCTGCGGATGGTAAGCAGTGCTGACAGTATGATTGGATCCGAGTAATTTCATAAGTTGTTTAACGACGTTGTTAACAAACTCAGTGCCTTGGTCTGAATGGAATCTTTTGGGTATGCCGTAGTGTTGACAGAAGGTCAATAAGGCTTTAGCTATCGTTGTTGCTTGTTTGTCTATTATAGGATAGGCTTGAACGAATCTAGTCAGATCATCTTGTAGCGTGAGTATGTATTTATTTGAATCATTGGTTACTTCTGAGTATGACACTAAATCGATTGTTACGCGTTCAAATGGTTCGTTGAAAGAAGAAGTGATAACCATAGGGGCTTTGTAGGTTTTTCTTTGGATTTTACTTCGTTGGCAAACTTGACAATTTTCTATATAATTCTTAATAGTATCGGACATTCCTTTCCAGAAATATTCGGTTCTAATTTTACGCGTAGTTTCTACTATGCCTCTGTGACCTGCTAAGGGGTCATCATGGAAAGTTTTCAGGATCTCGGGAATTTCCTCTGATGTGGGATTTTTAACCTTATTTTCACATATAGTAATCTTACACTCGTATACATCAGCAAGATAAGCTGTGATGTGGAGTTGTTCGTTGCCCTTGAGTTTACAAGTAGGGTCATTTTTTAAGTCAGGAATGTGAAGTGATTTTAAACTGTAATTTTGTAAGCAGTTAAGGAGAATTTTGAAATAACTTTCGGAGTCCCATGAGTCAAAGTGTGTAGGTCTTAAACAACCAAATATGATGTTCTGGTTCTTGTCTGAGACTAGGAGATCGACGTCATAGAGTTCTTTGACTTTATTTAAATATGGATCTACTTGAGAACACATAGAGATAGCTTCGTTAAAAAGGTCGTTTTTATCGGATAGTTCGCATGAAGAGGGTATAAATATGTTTTTGTGACGGTCGTCTAAGAGGCGATCTGAGGAAATATGAAGGTTTGGAGTGTCGAAACTATATGAGGAATTTTGCATGAAGTATTCGTAATTCATTTGTAAATAATCTTCAGGAATGTTTTCGCATGTGTTAGGAGGTTCGTTTTCAGTATTATCGATAACATTGGTGTTATGAATAGGAGGTCGTGAGAGTGCGTCCGCGTTAGTATTGTTTTTACCCGCTTTATAGATAACTTCGTACTCGTATTCTTCAAGTTTAAGGCGCCAGCGAACTAAACGACTGCCCGGGTCTTTAATAGAAAAAAGCCATGTTAGGGGCTTATGGTCAGTCACGATTTTAAACTTTCGACCAAATAGATAAGGTCTAAAATGTTTAACAGCCCAAACAATTGCCAGTAACTCGCGTTCAATTGTCGAATAGTTACTTTCGGCCTTATTAAGAGTGCGCGAGGCGTATGCGATAGGTAAGTCTTTACCTATTTCGCCTTGAGATAAGACGGCACCTATTGCGTTAATCGAAGCATCTGTGGTTAGAATAAATTCCTTAGCGAAATCGGGATATTGTAATATAGGAGGATTGGTAAGGAGACGTTTACATTCGTCAAATGAATTTTGTTGGGTCGTACCCCATACGAAAGGCACGTCCTTTTTTAACAGGCTCGTAAGAGGCTTTGTTAGTTTACTGAAGTTAGATATGAATCGACGGTAGTATCCTGTGAGGCCTAGGAACGCTTTAATATCTTTACAAGACTTAGGAATAGGAAAATCTCGAACAACACGTACTTTATCTGGATTCGGTTTGACGCCTTCATTGGATATTATGTGACCTAGATAGGCTACTTCGCGTCTAAGAAATTCGCATTTGTCAGGTTGTACTTTAAGATGATATTTGCGGAGACGAGAGAATACTTCTTGAAGTTTTTGTTCGTGTTCTTGGAGGCTAGAGGCAAAGATAACGATATCGTCGAGATAGACAAAACATCTTTCTCCTTGTAATCCACATAATACAGAGTCCATTACTCGTTGAAACGTAGCTGGGGCGTTTTTTAACCCGAAAGGCATTCGTTTGTATTCGTAATGGCCGTAAGGGGTACTGAAAGCTGTTTTAGAGATGTCATTGGGGTCGACTTCCAGTTGGTGGAATCCTGATGCGAGGTCTAACGTAGTGAAGTATTGGGAGTGTCCTAATTTATCTAGTATGTCCGTAATGTTAGGAAGGGGATAACTATCACCCACTGTGACTTCGTTTAATTTACGATAATCTATGACTAAACGCCATTTTTGTTTCCCGGAAGCATCTAGTTTCTTAGGTACTACCCAAATAGGGCTACTCCAAGGGGAATTGCTAGGTCTAATGATATCCTGGTCTAGCATGTTCTTTACTTGGGTCTTTATTTCATTTTCGTGAACTTGAGGTAAGCGATATGTTTTGGCATGAATGGGTACGTTAGTGGTAGTAGGGATTTGATGCTTTGTATGGTTACTGAATGACAATGAGTCACCTTCTAGGAAAAATATGTCACTGTATTCAGAAATAATTTTATCTAATGATGTTGACTCTTCTTTATTTAAATGGTCTCGTCTGATAAGGGACAATACTTTCTTTTGTCTGTCGGTCTGCGATATCGAGTTAAAATTATGAAGTGGTTGACTATTGTTATTTTTTGTTAATTCGTCAATGTTAATAGGCTGGACTTCGATATTTGGTGTTTTAATGACTTTATCGGAATTATTAGTGTTTATACAAGTAATTGAAAATGTATTGTTTCGAACGTTGACTATAGCGTGAGGAATAATAACGCCATTGCTTATAGTTTGTTTTTCGACTATTGCTGTCCCAGAGTTGATACTATTTGTGTTACACGTAATTACGGTTTCTGTTCGACTACTAATTATTCGTTTATCAGTGATAGTATTATTTTCAGGATATTCGCCCATATAATGAAGTTTATACGATTTACTGCCTATTCTCATCGTTTTGGATTGAATAAAAATGTTACAATTAAATTTAGTCATGAAGTCGTTTCCCAGAATACCGTCTGCTTTTATATTAAGGTTGGCGACGTGGAATTTGAATTCAGGTAAATCATCTAGGGATATGTTGGCAGTTCCTGATGTGATTGTCGAAGTTTGGGTGCTAGAGATACCTACAATTGACACGATGTTGGATTTATCCAAAGCAATTGAACCTATTTTATCGTCTCTGATAACTGAGATTCCTGCTCCCGTGTCTATTAAGAGAGTGACGGGTGTTTCTTTAATGAAAAAAGTACAGTGTAGTAGATTTTCAGGTGGCACGTCATTTAATGCAGATATAGCGAACGATTTGATATGAGTTTTTCTTTTCAAGGATTTAGATTTGTCTTTCGACCTAGATTTTGATTTGCGACTGGATTTAGTGAATATTGTAGAGTTAGAATTATCGATACTAGTGGATTTAGGATTTTGTGTAAAGCCTAGGGTTTGGGGCTGGTTACCCTGTCCGTTAGTTTCGGCTATAATGATTTCGTGAGTTTGAGTAGATATGGAAGATTTAGAATTCGAATTTTGATGAATATGATGAAAGTTAGGAAGTTTACTCGTTTGCGTACTAGCGTCACAAAATCGTTTTTGATAACAGGACATGTTCCGTACCTGATTATTTTTAACTATGGAGCTAGTACTAGCCGGTCCCCGATGGACTGAATGCGGCGTATAAGCGTTAAACTTCCTCGAAATTTGATTATTTTCTAAGAATCTATTTGTAGGTCCTCCAGGTTTAATTCCTGGGTCGATGTCTGTGTTTGATGAGGTGAGCAAGACGTTAAAGCGGTTTCCACCGAACTGCTCGCTTCGCTGGCCGCTAAATGGTTTAAATTATTTATTTTGGCGGCAGGTAATGCACGGAAATTTTGTTGGGGCGATATATTCTGTTCTTGTAACGAGTTTCTGATATTATTATTATATGCTCGTTTCCTACAATCGGCGATGAGGTGGCCTGGTTTCTTACAGTAATTGCAAATAACGTTTTGATATGATGGCGTTTTTGATGTATTCTGTTGGTATATATTAGGAGGTCGCGTCATCGATCGATTGTCAATCGTAAATTTTACGTGCGGTCTAGGACTATTAACAGTCCTACTAGCGGCTGATACTCTAAATAGTGCCTGCCTAGCATTATTCATTGCTCGAATTTTGTCTTCCTGTAGCGCGAAACGACCTGCGTCGGAGAGATTACTAAAGTTTTTAGTTCTCAGCATTGCTCCTACGTCTGAATTAATTCCGTTGATAAATACCGATAAGGCGGTTTCTTCTGTGGTCGCTAACCGACCTGCGAGCGTCTCATCTAAAATTTCCGCTGTTAGTTTTTCTACGATTTTACTCCTACAGAGGTCTACCCGGTGAAAATATTCAGTCATTGTTTCGTTTGGTTTTTGGAACATAGACTGTAGTTCTAGGCTTAGATGGCTAATCGTTTTTACATGCGAGAATTTTTCGATAAGGAACGATCTGAGCTCAATCCATGTTTTGTATTGTTTACAATGGACATCGGAGGCACCTGAGCCAGTGATGTTATTTAAAACGTATACTAAGAGGATTGATTCTTGTTCTAAAGAGGCTAAAGCAAAGGCAGAATTGCAAGATCGAACAAATCTATATAGTTGGTTATTTTCTTTGGTGTCAAACGTCGGAATTAATTTTAATAATGTAGAGATATCTAGAGCCATTCTTTCGTTTTTTATTTCTAGTGGCATTAGAAAGGTATATAGGAAAGAAAAGAAAAATAAATATATATATAAAAAGAATTAGGATAGATGCGATTTAAAGGATTTAGAGAGCGAACAAATTCAAACCACTCACCATAACAATACAAGTATTTGGAGCTGCATGTTCGGCGAAGTGTTTCAAAAGCCTGTAGCTACCGCGCGTTGCTCTGCTGGGCGATGCTGTCCCGATGATCAACTGCACGTTGCACTTCGTCTTATGCGAGATCCTACCGACTGCGCCAAATTTGTTACGTGGCGAATGATAAGATTTGTTTTTTTAAAACTAGCTTTATTACTTTACACAGAAATAGTACAATTAGATGTTTACAATATGAATTCGGAAATGGAACTGTCCTCGAACTGATTTGAGGCAGTATTTATATAAGGTGAGTTTATCGGAGAGGGGTTCTCGACTAATGATAACATGATGCTCATGGTACACAATTGCGAATACAGATAAATATTACTCATCAGCTAATGGTATTGTAACAAAGGCTAATGGTGTATGATTTCATGACAGTGGTATTTTATCAGAGAGGAGCTTTTGGCAAAGGCTTCTTAGTTAGCGATTACATTGTACTTACAAATACAAATAGACATTCCAAAATATAGATAAACATTACAGATAAACATTACTTATCGTAACAAAGACTTGTTAGTCATTACTTATCAACTATCAATATATTACTTATCAACTAGCATTTTAGCAAAAGACTTATTAGTCACAACATAACAGTCATAGCACAACATATTAGTCATAACATAACAGTCATTACATAACAACGCAAACGATGTGTACTTCGTGACGGTAGCAGCGCAACTGAGTGTTTTATCGCTTTTATACAATAATGTTAACTACCCACATTGTTTTACAGAGTTGCGAGTGATTTATAATACTCAGCGTTTCTTATCAGAATAAAATGTGTCCTCACACATACGAGTATCCTAAATGGGATGTTTATAATATTAAAACTTATCAACAAATAATACAATTAATAAAATAGATAGATAGATAAATAAACACTTTATTTGATAATTAACCATAATCTTTATTTTATTGTAAAATACATATGTTTTTTAATTATAAAATTAATAATTATAAATATTTTAGTTATTTTTACAATTAATTGATATGTTATGATAAAATATTAAAATTTTCTTTTTAATATTTTTAACTATGTGAAATGAAATGAAATATTTATTTGCTTTAAACAAACATTTGACATTATAAGGGCCATGTGACAGAACATTTTGGCATCGGTTTAATTACCTTACAATTGTAGGCATGCAAATCTAATTTCTTGTTTAAATAAGGATACAAATTTAACTTGGTGATTATTAAGATTATAGAATAATTAGCATAGTAGAAGGAAAAATAGAGGGCAAAAGAGAAAGAGGAAGACCGAGGAATAACTACATGGGACAGATAAAGGAAACACTAGGTGTCATGTCGTATAGGGAGATTAAGGATATGGCCTGGGATAGAGCTGGCTGGAAGAAGATGCATGAATTAGTTGCACCGACAAGAGAAAACTCTTAAATGAAAAGAAGAGAATAATAAAAAAAATAATTCTCGAAAAATTATCAAGTCAAATCAATAAATGTGTGTAGGTACATATTCAATATCGTCCAATAAAATTAACAATTACATTATTATTAATAATAATTACATTCCCTACGTTACACCAATAAGAAATTTATGTCAAGTAGGGGTCTCACTATTTTCCGGGGAAGACCTCTCATCGAGGTTTTTGCAGATGCCAGTAATTTTAAATGAACTGTATCTGATGGAGAAAGAATCGTCTTTTTTGAAATCTCATTTGACAATAAAATTTAATGAAGTATTATTACCCATATATTTATTGCGTACATTGTATTCTACAAAATTTTGACAGTGATAAGAAAAACAGTGCATACTGTAACTCAGTGAAATACAAAGAAAAGAAATTATAAGTTTTTAAAATTTATTAAATGTATCAAATTTATAATAAATTACATAACTATCACTGATAAATTACGAGTAACATCTATATATACATTATAATCATTTAATAGTACAACAAATAATTAAGCTAAAATTAATACATTAAGTCTAAATACTACTATACATTATACAATCTATTTATCCGAAAGCTTCGTCCTTTAACATATCGATCGGCCCCGTTGTTCTTCTTTATTCATCTTCATCAGAAATTATTGTATCATCAAATGATGCAAGTATACTGCATTCGACAATTTCAGCGATGGCATTTTGCTTTGTGGTCGGTTTCGTGTTCGTTTTCATTTTACTAATCGTGCTTGTATTAAAACTGAGTATATCTGCAGTCGTGAAGATTTCATCAATCTCTTCGCATATATTTTCAACTATTCCAGCAGACAGCACTTCTCCGGCGACGTAATAAAACGGCTTAACCGGTAGATCGCTTGGAATTAATTGTTCCCAATCTTCCAGAAATTCTTTAGAATCTACCCTTGGTACATTCTGTGGCGTCCTTTTTCCCGAGTTTTCTCGTTTGGGTCTTTGAAAATGTACGACGAGTTGAATGTCGTCTCTTTCAAGTCCGTATTATCGCAGTTAAGACGTTTCCTCGTTGAAGGTGTTATGTCCTCATCTGTATCGAGATCCATTGGTTCTCCCCATTCTTCCTTGAGACACCTCCATTGATTGTTCATAGGAAGCATCTTCTCTGCGACTTCGAAAATGTTCGACGAACTGAATATTGCCTTTTTTAAGTTTAAGGTATGGAAGTTAACATGCTTTATCATCGAAGGTGTTAACTCTTCATTTGTTTCAAAATCCACTGGTCCTCCCCATTCTTCGTCAACGCGCATCCATTGATCGTTCAATGCATGTGTCTCTTTTGCGTCTTTGAAAAAGTTCGACGAGTGGAATATTGTTTCCTTCAAGTTCGAAGTATCGTAGTTAACACGCTTCATCGTCGAAGGTGTTAAATGTTCGTCTGTATCGAGATCCATTGGTTCTCCCCATTCTTCGTCGAGATGCATCCGTTGATCCTCTGTGTCGATAAAGGACTCCATTTTTATTTGCGCTCTTCCAATAAGGTGTTAATGTCGTTACAGTATGTGTATGACTAATGTGGAAGGGATTTGGGTTGCCGTTTATATAGACATTATGTGCAGGTAGTCAGTTACGTGTCGTGGCGTGGCGTCTTTATTATTGTTATTGTTTTCGTTCTATGAATGTTTACTGATACAAATTGATGCTTAGATAGTGTTGTTTCAGGAAAGGTGATAATTTTAAAATATCTATATAAATAAAAATGAATCGGCAAAATGCATGTACGCACATAACTTTAGAACCGCTGCACCAAATTGGAATTATCCACTTTGGTGCTATTATCTTTATTTATTTTTTTGTATTCGCTATTGTCAGAACAAGGTTTGTGTAAAAAAAAATATAGAAAACCAACAGATTTTTTAAATCTCACAATACGAAAAGTGAGTGAATGAAATAGAAGACTGTGAGAGGTGTTGAATATATTGACAGACTGATAGTTATCATTAATTAATTATTGCCTCATGGCAATACGTCATATTTATATTGTCATTTTGGATTAATCTACACTATTATTATGAAGAGGAAGAATTTGTATGTATGTGATGAATAAATTCTAAAAGTACTGGATCGATTTCAATAATTCTTTCACTACTACATTACTACCTTTACCCTGACCAATATAGGCTATAGAATTTTTTTTAAATAATTAAGGATTCGTACGAAAACGTCGAAAATGTAACTTAAGATGTGAAAAAGATACCAAAAATTTCTTATGCCGCGTTCGCTGCTGAAACTATTAACAATAGAGCAAAGTGATATACAAATTTCATAGAGAACATTAATATCTACAAAAAAAGACCGCAATATTATATGTCTAACTGTAACAGTAACATCACAATAATTACTTTTTCATGTTAAAACATGTAATAGTAACGCCGGACAAACTAGACTACATTATTCGTACCTTGGTATTAATCCTTAACCAAATAAATCATTTCGTATTCAAGACTGTTTCAATGCCTGTAGATTACTCATTGAATGAATGAAATCGGACATTCCATTTCAAAGATATTACGGATTTTGTTCTGTGTTTCAATCCCCTGCTTGCGACACCGGCGGCCACGGCGCGTGGCAGCGGGCGGCGCGGCGCACATCTATGAGATAGGTACGCGCGCGGCTCGATCGCGCGGTCGGTCTACGCAGCGGACCCTACCGACATTGAATGTTTTGACTTTTTCATAGAACATTTTTTTTTCGTTCCAGTTAAAAAGTTCTTTTCAGGCCCACCTAACTTACACGAAATGTTCCTGTCTTATTTTAATTTTATTTATATTACACCCATATGTGTGTACTAGAAAATTAAAACAGCGCACTATGCGCGCCTCAAATCTGTTTCGATTATATCGATACATTGATATGTTGACGTATTATCAAGTGACCAATAATAAAATTAAACGGGTAAATATTCAACCAATAATAAATCGCGGGCCTTTTTTGCGAGTATAGAACAATATAAATAAATTTAAAAAAATAGACTTTCCGATTGAAAATAGGTTTATGGATAAAAAGTAATAAAAAATTAAACACGTACTTAAAGTCATTTTTTTGATAAAAAAGCTACTTAAGAAAAACTACTTTAAAAACTGATTAAATATACATTTATTTTATGTTTATTCCAAAATGTTGAAAAAATAAATAACTGTTATAATTCTACTATTGACACTGAAAGACGTAAATATTTATATTATTTTATTATAGTATTATAATTTATAACGTCTGAAATGGTGACTAGTATTATATATGCAAAATTACTATTTAAAATCCACCCCCCCCCCCTCTCCCACCGTCTCCTTAACACTTAATCTCACTTTCTAACCTAAACTAAACCAACTCTGTTCACTTTTTCCTTTCTATTAGCTCTAGAACATCTATTTTTTTTTACTCATGCTCTCGTCACTCCCTGGCTTCGATAAATACCTCTCCCGTCGCAATCGGAGCACTTCCGCAAAACCCTTTCATAGATTTATTATCTTTTTTAGAATCATGTTTGATAATAAAATTTAATGAAGTATTATTACCCATATATTTATTGTGTACATTGTATTCTACAAAATTTAGACAGTGATAAGAAAAACAGTGCATACTGTAACTCAGTGAAATACAAAGAAAAGAAATTATAAGTTTTTAAAATTTATTAAATGTATGAAATTTATAATAAATTACATAACTATCACTGATAAATTAACAACTATATATACATTATAATGATTTAATAGTACAACAATTAATTAAGCTAAAATTAATACTTTAAGTCTAAATACTACTATATATTATACAATCTATTTATCCAAAAGCTTCGTCCGTTAACATATCGATCGGCCCCGTTGTTCTTCTTTATTCATCTTCATCAGAAATTATTGTATCATCAAATGATGCAAGTATACTGCATTCGACAATTTCAGCGATGGCATTTTGCTTTGTGGTCGGTTTCGTGTTCGTTTTCATTTTACTAATCGTGCTTGTATTAAAACTGAGTATATCTGCAGTCTTGAAGATTTCCTCAGTCTCTTCGCATATATTTTCAACTGTTGCAGTATACAGCACTTCTCCGGCGACGTACTAAAACGGCTTAACCGGTAGATCGCTTGGAAAGAATTGTTCCTAATCTTCCAAAAATTCTTTATAATCTACCCTTGGTACATTCTGTGGCGTCCTTTTTCCCGAGTTTTCTCGTTTGGGTCTTTGAAAATGTACGACGAGTTGAATGTCGTCTCTTTCAAGTCCGTATTATCACAGTTAACACGTTTCCTCGTTGAAGGTGTTATGTCCTCATCTGTATCGAGATCCATTGGTTCTCCCCATTCTTCCTTGAGACACCTCCATTGATTGTTCATAGGAAGCATCTTCTCTGCGTCTTCGAAAATGTTCGACGAACTGAATATTGCCTTTTTTAAGTTTAAGGTATGGAAGTTAACATGCTTCATCATCGAAGGTGTTAACTCTTCATCAGTTTCAAAATCCACTGGTCCTCCCCATTCTTCATCAACGCGCATCCATTGATCGTTCAATGCATGTGTCTCTTTTGCGTCTTTGAAAAAGTTCGACGAGTGGAATATTGAATATTGTTTCCTTCAAGTTCGAAGTATCGTAGTTAACACGCTTCATCGTCGAAGGTGTTAAATGTTCGTCTGTATCGAGATCCATTGGTTCTCCCCATTCTTCGTCGAGGTGCATCCGTTGATCCTCTGTGTCGATAAAGGACTCCATTTTTATTTGCGCTCTTCCAATAAGGTGTTAATGTCGTTACAGTATGTGTATGACTAATGTGGAAGGGATTTGGGTTGCCGTTTATATAGACATTATGTGCAGGTAGTCAGTTACGTGTCGTAGCATGGCGTCTTTATTATTGTTATTGTTTTCGTTCTATGAATGTTTACCGTTACAAATTGATGCTTAGATAGTGTTGTTTCAGGAAAGGTGATAATTTTAAAATATCTATATAAATAAAAATGAATCGGCAAAATGCATGTACGCACATAACTTTAGAACCACTGCACCAAATTGGAATTATCCACTTTGGTGCTATTATCTTTATTTATTTTTTTGTATTCGCTATTGTCAGAACAAGGTTTGTGTAAAAAAAAATATAGAAAGCCAACAGATTTTTTTAAATCTCACAATACGAAAAGTGAGTGAATGAAATAGAAGACTGTGAGAGGTGTTGAATATATTGACAGACTGATAGTTATCATTAATTAATTATTGCCTCATGGCAATACGTCATATTTATATTGTCATTTTGGATTAATCTACACTATTATTATGAAGAGGAAGAATTTGTATGTATGTGATGAATAAATTCTAAAAGTACTGGATCGATTTCAATAATTCTTTCACTACTACATTACTACCTTTACCCTGACCAATATAGGCTATAGATTTTTTTTTTAAATAATTACGGATTCGTACGAAAACGTCGAAAATGTAACTTAAGATGTGAAAAAGATACCAAAAATTTCTTATGCCGCGTTCGCTGCTGAAACTATTAACAATAGAGCAAAGTGATATACAAATTTTATAGAGAACATTAACATCTACAAAAAAAGACCGCAATATTATATGTCTAACTGTTACAGTAACATCACAATAACTACTTTTTCATGTTAAAACATGTAATAGTAACGCCGGTACAAACTAGACTACATTATTCGTACCTTGATATTAATCCTTAACTAAATAAATTATTTCGTATTCAAGACTGTTTCAATGTCTGTAGATTATACTTTGAATTAATGAAATCGGACATTCCATTTTAAAAATATGACGAATTTTGTTCTGTGTTTCAATCCCCTGCTTGCGACACCGGCGGCCACGGCGCGGCGCACATCTATGAGATAGGTACCCGCGCGGCTCGATCGCGCAGTTGGCTTTCTACGCAGCGGACCCTACCGACATTGAATGTTTTGACTTTTTCATAGAACATTTTTTTTTTGTTCCAGTTAAAAAGTTATTTTCAGGCCCACCTAACTTACACAATGTTCCTGTCTTATTTTAATTTTATTTACATTACACCCATATGTGTATATATGCTTGAGGCATTCGAAATGTGGACATGGAGGAGAATAGAAAGGATAAGCTGGACAGAAAAACTAACGAACGAGGAAGTCCTAAAAAAAGTAAACGAGAAGAGAACATTGATTAAAATAATAAAGAATAGAAGAGACAAAATGCTGGGCCACCGTATACGACATGACGATTTTTTTAAGAGCATAATAGAAGGAAAGATAGAGAGCAAAAGAGGAAGAGGAAGACCGAGGAATAACTACATGGGACAGATAAAGGAAACACTAGGCGTCATGTCGTATAGGGAGATAAAGGATATGGCCTGGGATACAGCTGGCTGGAGGAAGATGCATGAATTAGTTGCACCGACAAGAGGAAACTCTTAAATGAAAATGAAAACACCCATATGTGTGTACTAGAAAATTAAAACAGCGCGATAATCGTGGCTCAAATCTGTTTCGATTATATCGATACATTGGTATGTTGACGTATTATCAAGTGACTAATAATAAAATTAAACGG
Organism: Galleria mellonella; assembly: GCF_026898425.1. Taxonomy (NCBI): domain Eukaryota; kingdom Metazoa; phylum Arthropoda; class Insecta; order Lepidoptera; family Pyralidae; genus Galleria; species Galleria mellonella. The sequence continues at coordinate 1,673,633 of NW_026442050.1, forward strand.
GTAAATATTCAACCAATAATAAATCGCGGGCCTTTTTTGCGAGTATAGAACAATATAAATAAATTAAAAAAAATAAACTTTCCGATTGAAAATAGGTTTATAGATAAAAAGTAATAAAAAATTTAATACGTACTTAAAGTAATTTGTTGGATAAAAAAGCTACTTAAGAAACACTACTTTAAAAACTGATTAAATATACATTTATTTTATGTTTATTCCAAAATGTTGAAAAAATAAATAACTGTTATAATTCTACTATTGACACTGAAAGACGTAAATATTTATATTATTTTATTATAGTATTATAATTTATAACGTCTAAAATGGTGACTAGTATCATATATGCAAAATTACTATTTATAATCCACCCCTCCCCCCTCTCCCACCGTCTCCTTAACACTTAATCTCACTTTCTAACCTAAACTAAACCAACTCTGTTCACTTTTTCCTTTCTATTAGCTCTAGAACATCTATTTTTTTTTACTCATGCTCTCGTCACTCCCTGGCTTCGATAAATATCTCTCCAGTCGCAATCAGAACACTTCCGCAAAACCTTTTTATAGATTCCATTATCTTTTTTAGAATCATGTTTGCCAATAAAATTTATAGAAGTATTATTGCCTATATATTTATTGTGTACATTGTATTCTACAAAATTTAGACAGTGATAAGAAAAACAGTGCATACTAAGTATTGTAACTCCAGTAAAATGCAAAGAAAAGAAGTTTTAAGTTTTTAAAATTTATTAAATGTATCAAATTTATAATAAATTACATAACTATCACTGATAAATTACGAGTAACATCTATATATACATTATAATCATTTAATAGTACAACAATTAATTAAGCTAAAATTAATACATTAAGTCTAAATACTACTATACATTATACAATCTATTTATCCGAAAGTTTCGTCCGTTAACATATCGATCGGCCCCGTTGTTCTTCTTTATTCATCTTCATCAGAAATTATTGTATCATCAAATGATGCAAGTATACTGCATTCGACAATTTCAGCGATGGCATTTTGCTTTGTGGTCGGTTTCGTGTTCGTTTTCATTTTACTAATCGTGCTTGTATTAAAACTGAGTATATCTGCAGTCTTGAAGATTTCATCAATCTCTTCGCATATATTTTCAACTATTCCAGCAGACAGCACTTCTCCGGCGACGTACTAAAACGGCTTAACCGGTAGATCGCTTGGAATTAATTGTTCCCAATCTTCCAGAAATTCTTTAGAATCTACCCTTGGTACATTCTGTGGCGTCCTTTTTCCCGAGTTTTCTCGTTTGGGTCTTTGAAAATGTACGACGAGTTGAATGTCGTCTCTTTCAAGTCCGTATTATCGCAGTTAACACGTTTCCTCGTTGAAGGTGTTATGTCCTCATCTGTATCGAGATCCATTGGTTCTCCCCATTCTTCCTTGAGACACTTCCATTGCTTGTTCATAGGAAGCATCTCTGTGTCTTTGAAAATGTTCGACGTGCAGAATATTGTTTTATTCAAGCTTAAAGTATTGTAGTCAACACGTTTCATCATCGAAGGTGTTAACTCTTCATCAGTTTCAAAATCCACTGGTCCTCCCCATTCGTCAACGCGCATCCATTGATCGTTCAATGCATGTGTCTCTTTTGCGTCTTTGAAAAAGTTCGACGAGTGGTTTATTGTTTCCTTCAAGTTCGAAGTATCGTAGTTAACACGCTTCATCGTCGAAGGTGTTAAATGTTCGTCTGTATCGAGATCCATTGGTTCTCCCCATTCTTCGTCGAGATGCATCCGTTGATCCTCTGTGTCGATAAAGGACTCCATTTTTATTTGCGCTCTTTATATATTATAAGGTGTTAATGTCGTTACAGTATATGTATGACTGAACTGTGGAAGGGATTTGGGTTGCCGTTTATATAGACATTATGTGCAGGTAGTCAGTTACGTGGCGTGGCGTGGCGTCTTTATTATTGTTATTGTTTTCGTTCTATGAATGTTTACTGTTACAAATTGATGCTTAGATAGTGTTGTTTCAGGAAAGGTGATAATTTTAAAATATCTATATAAATAAAAATGAATCGGCAAAATGCATGTACGCACATAACTTTAGAACCACTGCACCAAATTGGAATTATCCACTTTGGTGCTATTATCTTTATTTATTTTTTTGTATTCGCTATTGTCAGAACAAGGTTTGTGTAAAAAAAAATATAGAAAGCCAACAGATTTTTTTAAATCTCACAATACGAAAAGTGAGTGAATGAAATAGAAGACTGTGAGAGGTGTTGAATATATTGACAGACTGATAGTTATCATTAATTAATTATTGCCTCATGGCAATACGTCATATTTATATTGTCATTTTGGATTAATCTACACTATTATTATGAAGAGGAAGAATTTGTATGTATGTGATGAATAAATTCTAAAAGTACTGGATCGATTTCAATAATTCTTTCACTACTACATTACTACCTTTACCCTGACCAATATAGGCTATAGAATTTTTTTTTAATAATTAAGGATTCGTACGAAAACGTCGAAAATGTAACTTAAGATGTGAAAAAGATACCAAAAATTTCTTATGCCGCGTTCGCTGCTGAAACTATTAACAATAGAGCAAAGTGATATACAAATTTTATAGAGAACATTAATATCTACAAAAAAAGACCGCAATATTATATGTCTAACTGTTACAGTAACATCACAATAACTACTTTTTCATGTTAAAACATGTAATAGTAACGCCGGTACAAACTAGACTACATTATTCGTACCTTGGTATTAATCCTTAACCAAATAAATCATTTCGTATTCAAGACTGTTTCAATGCCTGTAGATTACTCATTGAATGAATGAAATCGGACATTCCATTTCAAAGATATTACAGATTTTGTTCTGTGTTTCAATCCCCTGCTTGCGACACCGGCGGCCACGGCGCGTGGCAGCGGGCGGCGCGGCGCACATCTATGAGATAGGTACGCGCGCGGCTCGATCGCGCGGTCGGTCTACGCAGCGGACCCTACCGACATTGAATGTTTTGACTTTTTCATAGAACATTTTTTTTTCGTTCCAGTTAAAAAGTTCTTTTCAGGCCCACCTAACTTACACGAAATGTTCCTGTCTTATTTTAATTTTATTTATATTACACCCATATGTGTGTACTAGAAAATTAAAACAGCGCACTATGCGCGCCTCAAATCTGTTTCGATTATATCGATACATTGATATGTTGACGTATTATCAAGTGACCAATAATAAAATTAAACGGGTAAATATTCAACCAATAATAAATCGCAGGCCTTTTTTGCGAGTATAGAACAATATAAATAAATTAAAAAAAATAGACTTTCCGATTGAAAATAGGTTTATGGATAAAAAGTAATAAAAAATTAAATACGTACTTAAAGTAATTTGTTGGATAAAAAAGCTACTTATGAAAGACTATTTAAAAAAGTGATTAAAGATACATTTATTTTATGTTTATTCCAAAATGTTGAAAAAATAAATAACTGTTATAATTCTACTATTGACACTGAAAGACGTAAATATTTATATTATTTTATTATAGTATTATAATTTATAACGTCTAAAATGGCGACCAGTATCATATATGCAAAATTACTATTTATAACCCACCCCCCTCTCGCCCCGTCTCCTTAACACTTAATCTCACTTTCTAACCTAAACTAAACCAACTCTGTTCACTTTTTCCATTCTCCCCTTTCTATCAGCTCTAGAACATCTATTTTTTTTTTCTCGTGCTCTGATCATTCCCTGGCGTCGATGGAGACCTCTCCCGTCGCAATCGGAGCACTTCCGCAAAACCTTTTCATAGATTTATTATCTTTTTTAGAATCATGTTTGATAATAAAATTTAATGAAGTATTATTACCCATATATTTATTGCGTACATTGTATTCTACAAAATTTAGACAGTGATAAGAAAAACAGTGCATACTGTAACTCAGTGAAATACAAAGAAAAGAAATTATAAGTTTTTAAAATTTATTAAATGTATGAAATTTATAATAAATTACATAACTATCACTAATAAATTAACAACTATATATACATTATAATGATTTAATAGTACAACAATTAATTAAGCTAAAATTAATACTTTAAGTCTAAATACTACTATATATTATACAATCTATTTATCCGAAAGCTTCGTCCTTTAACGTATCGATCGACTCCGTTGTTCTTCTTTATTCATCTTCATCAGAAATTATTGTATCATCAAATGATACGAGTATACTGCATTCAACAATTTCAGCGATGGCATTTTGCTTTGTGGTCGGTTTCGTGTTCGTTTTCATTTTACTAATCGTGCTTGTATTAAAACTGAGTATATCTGCAGTCTTGAAGATTTCATCAATCTCTTCGCATATATTTTCAACTATTCCAGCAGACAGCACTTCTCCGGCGACGTACTAAAACGGCTTAACCGGTAGATCGCTTGGAATTAATTGTTCCCAATCTTCCAGAAATTCTTTAGAATCTACCCTTGGTACATTCTGTGGCGTCCTTTTTCCCGAGTTTTCTCGTTTGGGTCTTTGAAAATGTACGACGAGTTGAATGTCGTCTCTTTCAAGTCCGTATTATCGCAGTTAACACGTTTCCTCGTTGAAGGTGTTATGTCCTCATCTGTATCGAGATCCATTGGTTCTCCCCATTCTTCCTTGAGACACTTCCATTGCTTGTTCATAGGAAGCATCTCTGTGTCTTTGAAAATGTTCGACGTGCAGAATATTGTTTTATTCAAGCTTAAAGTATTGTAGTCAACACGTTTCATCATCGAAGGTGTTAACTCTTCATCAGTTTCAAAATCCACTGGTCCTCCCCATTCGTCAACGCGCATCCATTGATCGTTCAATGCATGTGTCTCTTTTGCGTCTTTGAAAAAGTTCGACGAATGGAATATTGTTTCCTTCAAGTTCGAAGTATCGTAGTTAACACGCTTCATCGTCGAAGGTGTTAAATGTTCGTCTGTATCGAGATCCATTGGTTCTCCCCATTCTTCGTCGAGGTGCATCCGTTGATCCTCTGTGTCGATAAAGGACTCCATTTTTATTTGCGCTCTTTATATATTATAAGGTGTTAATGTCGTTACAGTATGTGTATGACTGAACTGTGGAAGGGATTTGGGTTGCCGTTTATATAGACATTATGTGCAGGTAGTCAGTTACGTGGCGTGGCGTGGCGTCTTTATTATTGTTATTGTTTTCGTTCTATGAATGTTTACTGTTACAAATTGATGCTTAGATAGTGTTGTTTCAGGAAAGGTGATAATTTAAAAATATCTATATAAATAAAAATGAATCGGCAAAATGCATGTACGCACATAACTTTAGAACCACTGCACCAAATTGGAATTATCCACTTTGGTGCTATTATCTTTATTTATTTTTTTGTATTCGCTATTGTCAGAACAAGATTTGTGTAAAAAAAAATATAGAAAGCCAACAGATTTTTTTAAATCTCACAATACGAAAAGTGAGTGAATGAAATAGAAGACTGTGAGAGGTGTTGAATATATTGACAGACTGATAGTTATCATTAATTAATTATTGCCTCATGGCAATACGTCATATTTATATTGTCATTTTGGATTAATCTACACTATTATTATGAAGAGGAAGAATTTGTATGTATGTGATGAATAAATTCTGAAAGTACTGGATCGATTTCAATAATTCTTTCACTACTACATTACTACCTTTACCCTGACCAATATAGGCTATAGAATTTTTTTTTAATAATTAAGGATTCGTACGAAAACGTCGAAAATGTAACTTAAGATGTGAAAAAGATACCAAAAATTTCTTATGCCGCGTTCGCTGCTGAAACTATTAACAATAGAGCAAAGTGATATACAAATTTTATAGAGAACATTAATATCTACAAAAAAAGGCCGCAATATTATATGTCTAACTGTTACAGTAACATCACAATAACTACTTTTTCATGTTAAAACATGTAATAGTAACGCCGGTACAAACTAGACTACATTATTCGTACCTTGATATTAATCCTTAACTAAATAAATTATTTCGTATTCAAGACTGTTTCAATGTCTGTAGATTATACTTTGAATTAATGAAATCGGACATTCCATTTTAAAAATATGACGAATTTTGTTCTGTGTTTCAATCCCCTGCTTGCGACATCGGCGGCCACGGCGCGTGGCAGCGGGCGGCGCGGCGCACATCTATGAGATAGGTACCCGCGCGGCTCGATCGCGCGGTCGGCTTTCTACGCAGCGGACCCTACCGACATTGAATGTTTTGACTTTTTCACAGAACATTTTTTTTTCGTTCCAGTTAAAAAGTTCTTTTCAGGCCCACCTAACTTACACGAAATGTTCCTGTCTTATTTTAATTTTATTTACATTACACCCATATGTGTATATATGCTTGAGGCATTCGAAATGTGGACATGGAGGAGAATAGAAAGGATAAGCTGGACAGAAAAACTAACGAACGAGGAAGTCCTAAAAAAAGTAAACGAGAAGAGAACATTGATTAAAATAATAAAGAATAGAAGAGACAAAATGCTGGGCCACCGTATACGACATGACGATTTTTTTAAGAGCATAATAGAAGGAAAGATAGAGAGCAAAAGAGGAAGAGGAAGACCGAGGAATAACTACATGGGACAGATAAAGGAAACACTAGGCGTCATGTCGTATAGGGAGATAAAGGATATGGCCTGGGATACAGCTGGCTGGAGGAAGATGCATGAATTAGTTGCACCGACAAGAGGAAACTCTTAAATGAAAATGAAAACACCCATATGTGTGTACTAGAAAATTAAAACAGCGCGATAAACGTAGCTCAAATCTGTTTCGATTATATCGATACATTGATATGTTGACGTATTATCAAGTGACCAATAATAAAATTAAACGGGTAAATGTTCAACCAATAATTAATCGCGGGTCTTTTTTTGCGAGTATAGAACAATATAAATAAATAAAAATAATAGACTTTCTCATTGAAAATAGGTTTATGGATAAAAAGTAATAAAAAATTAAACATGTACTTAAAGTAATTTGTTGGATAAAAAAGCTACTTAAGAAAAACTACTTTAAAAACTGATTAAATATACATTTATTTTATGTTTATTCCAAAATGTTGAAAAATAAATAACTGTTATAATTCTACTATTGAGACTGAAAGACGTAAATATTTATATTATTTTATTATAGTATTATAATTTATTACGTCTGAAATGGTAACTAGTATTATATATGCAAAATTACTATTTATAACCCCCCCCCCTCACCCCCCGTCTCTTTAACACTTAATCTCACTTTCTAACCTAAACTAAACCAACTCTGTTCACTTTTTCCGTTCTCCCCTTTCTATCAGCTCTAGAACATCTATTTTTTTTTTCTCGTGTTTTGATCACTCCCTGGCGACGATAGAGACCTCTCCCGTCGCAATCGGAGCACTTTCGCAAAACCCTTTCATAGATTTATTATCTTTTTTAGAATCATGTTTGATAATAAAATTTAATGAAGTATTATTACCCATATATTTATTGCGTACATTGTATTCTACAAAATTTAGACAGTGATAAGAAAAACAGTGCATACTGTAACTCAGTGAAATACAAAGAAAAGAAATTATAAGTTTTTAAAATTTATTAAATGTATCAAATTTATAATAAATTACATAACTATCACTGATAAATTAACAACTATATATACATTATAATGATTTAATAGTACAACAATTAATTAAGCTAAAATTAATACATTAAGTCTAAATACTACTATATATTATATTATACAATCTATTTATCCAAAAGCTTCGTCCTTTAACGTATCGATCGGCCCCGTTGTTCTTCTTTATTCATCTTCATCAGAAATTATTGTATCATCAAATGATACGAGTATACTGCATTCAACAATTTCAGCGATGGCATTTTGCTTTGTGCTCGGTTTCGTGTTCGTTTTCATTTTACTAATCGTGCTTGTATTAAAACTGAGTATATCTGCAGTCTTGAAGATTTCATCAATCTCTTCGCATATATTTTTAACTATTCCAGCAGACAGCACTTCTCCGGCGACGTACTAAAACGGCTTAACCGTTAGATCGCTTGGAAAGAATTGTTCCTAATCTTCCACAAATTCTTTATAATCTACCCTTGGTACATTCTGTGGCGTCCTTTTTCCCGAGTTTTCTCGTTTGGGTCTTTGAAAATGTACGACGAGTTGAATGTCATCTCTTTCAAGTCCGTATCATCATAGTTAACACGTTTCCTCGTTGAAAGTGTTATGTCCTCATCTGTATCGAGATCCATTGGTTCTCCCCATTCTTTCTTGAGACACCTCCATTGATTGTTCATAGGAAGCATCTTCTCTGCGTCTTCGAAAATGTTCGACGAACTGAATATTGCCTTTTTTAAGTTTAAGGTATGGAAGTTAACATGCTTAATCATCGAAGGTGTTAACTCTTCATCAGTTTCAAAATCCACTGGTCCTCCCCATTCGTCAACGCGCATCCATTGATCGTTCAATGCATGTGTCTCTTTTGCGTCTTTGAAAAAGTTCGACGAGTGGAATATTGTTTCCTTCAAGTTCGAAGTATCGTAGTTAACACGCTTCATCGTCGAAGGTGTTAAATGTTCGTCTGTATCGAGATCCATTGGTTCTCCCCATTCTTCGTCGAGATGCATCCGTTGATCGTCTGTGTCGATAAAGGACTCCATTTTTATTTGCGCTCTTTATATATTATAAGGTGTTAATGTCGTTACAGTATGTGTATGACTAATGTGGAAGGGATTTGGGTTGCCGTTTATATAGACATTATGTGCAGGTAGTCAGTTACGTGACGTGGCGTGGCGTCTTTATTATTGTTATTGTTTTCGTTCTATGAATGTTTACTGATACAAATTGATGCTTAGATAGTGTTGTTTCAGGAAAGGTGATAATTTTAAAATATCTATATAAATAAAAATGAATCGGCAAAATGCATGTACGCACATAACTTTAGAACCACTGCACCAAATTGGAATTATCCACTTTGGTGCTATTATCTTTATTTATTTTTTTGTATTCGCTATTGTCAGAACAAGGTTTGTGTAAAAAAAAATATAGAAAGCCAACAGATTTTTTAAATCTCATAATACGAAAAGTGAGTGAATGAGATAGAAGACTGTGAGAGGTGTTGAATATATTGACAGACTGATAGTTAATGAGGCAATACGTCATATTTATATTGTCATTTTGGATTAATCTACACTATTATTATGAAGAGAAAGAATTTGTATGTATGTGATGAATAAATTCTAAAAGTACTGGATCGATTTCAATAATTCTTTCACTACTACATTACTACCTTTACCCTGACCAATATAGGCTATAGAATTTTTTTTAAATAATTAAGGATTCGTACGAAAACGTCGAAAATGTAACTTAAGATGTGAAAAAGATACCAAAAATTTCTTATGCCGCGTTCGCTGCTGAAACTATTAACAATAGAGCAAAGTGATATACAAATTTTATAGAGAACATTAATATCTACAAAAAAAGACCGCAATATTATATGTCTAACTGTTACAGTAACATCACAATAACTACTTTTTCATGTTAAAACATGTAATAGTAACGCCGGTACAAACTAGACTACATTATTCGTACCTTGATATTAATCCTTAACTAAATAAATTATTTCGTATTCAAGACTGTTTCAATGTCTGTAGATTATACTTTGAATTAATGAAATCGGACATTCCATTTTAAAAATATGACGAATTTTGTTCTGTGTTTCAATCCCCTGCTTGCGACACCGGCGGCCACGGCGCGTGGCAGCGGGCGGCGCGGCGCACATCTATGAGATAGGTACCCGCGCGGCTCGATCGCGCGGTCGGCTTTCTACGCAGCAGACCCTACCGACATTGAATGTTTTGACTTTTTCATAGAACATTTTTTTTTTGTTCCAGTTAAAAAGTTCTTTTCAGGCCCACCTAACTTACACGAAATGTTCCTGTCTTATTTTAATTTTATTTATATTACACCCATATGTGTGTACTAGAAAATTAAAACAGCGCACTATGCGCGCCTCAAATCTGTTTCGATTATATCGATACATTGATATGTTGACGTATTATCAAGTGACCAATAATAAAATTAAACGGGTAAATATTCAACCAATAATAAATCGCGGGCCTTTTTTGCGAGTATAGAACAATATAAATAAATTAAAAAAAATAGACTTTCCGATTGAAAATAGGTTTATGGATAAAAAGTAATAAAAAATTAAATACGTACTTAAAGTAATTTGTTGGATAAAAAAGCTACTTAAGAAAAACTACTTTAAAAACTGATTAAATATACATTTATTTTATGTTTATTCCAAAATGTTGAAAAAATAAATAACTGTTATAATTCTACTATTGACACTGAAAACGTAAATATTTATATTATTTTATTATAGTATTATAATTTATAACGTCTAAAATGGTGACTAGTATCATATATGCAAAATTACTATTTATAATCCACCCCTCCCCCCTCTCCCACCGTCTCCTTAACACTTAATCTCACTTTCTAACCTAAACTAAACCAACTCTGTTCACTTTTTCCGTTCTCCCCTTTCTATCAGCTCTAGAACATCTATTTTTTTTTCTCGTGCTCTGATCATTCCCTGGCGTCGATGGAGACCTCTCCCATCGCAATCGGAGCACTTTCGCAAAACCCTTTCATAGATTTATTATCTTTTTTAGAATCATGTTTGATAATAAAATTTAATGAAGTATTATTACCTATATATTTATTGTGTACATTGTATTCTACAAAATTTTGATAGTGATAGGAAAAACAGTACATACTAAGTATTGTAACTCAAGTGAAATGCAAAGGAAAGAAGTTTTAAGTTTTTAAAATTTATTAAATGTATTTAAATTTATAATAAATTACATAACTATCACTGATAAATTAACAACTATATATACATTATAATGATTTAATAGTACAACAATTAATTAAGCTAAAATTAATACATTAAGTCTAAATACTACTATATATTATACAATCTATTTATCCAAAAGCTTCGTCCTTTAACGTATCGCTCGACCCCGTTGTTCTTCTTTATTCATCTTCATCAGAAATTATTGTATCATCAAATGATGCAAGTATACTGCATTCGACAATTTCAGCGATGGCATTTCATCAATCTCTTCGCATATATTTTCAACTATTCCAGCAGACAGCACTTCTCCGGCGACGTACTAAAACGGCATAACCGGTAGATCGCTTGGAAATAATTGTTCCCAATCTTCCAGAAATTCTTTAGAATCTACCCTTGGTACATTCTGTGGCGTCCTTTTTCCCGAGTTTTCTCGTTTGGGTCTTTGAAAATGTACGACGAGTTGAATGTCGTCTCTTTCAAGTCCGTATTATCGCAGTTAACACGTTTCCTCGTTGAAGGTGTTATGTCCTCATCTGTATCGAGATCCATTGGTTCTCCCCATTCTTCCTTGAGACACTTCCATTGCTTGTTCATAGGAAGCATCTCTGTGTCTTTGAAAATGTTCGACGTGCAGAATATTGTTTTATTCAAGCTTAAAGTATTGTAGTCAACACGTTTCATCATCGAAGGTGTTAACTCTTCATCAGTTTCAAAATCCACTAGTCCTCCCCATTCGTCAACGCGCATCCATTGATCGTTCAATGCATGTGTCTCTTTTGCGTCTTTGAAAAAGTTCGACGAGTGGAATATTGTTTCCTTCAAGTTCGAAGTATCGTAGTTAACACGCTTCATCGTCGAAGGTGTTAAATGTTCGTCTGTATCGAGATCCATTGGTTCTCCCCATTCTTCGTCGAGATGCATCCGTTGATCCTCTGTGTCGATAAAGGACTCCATTTTTATTTGCGCTCTTTATATATTATAAGGTGTTAATGTCGTTACAGTATGTGTATGACTAATATGGAAGGGATTTGGGTTGCCGTTTATATAGACATTATGTGCAGGTAGTCAGTTACGTGACGTGGCGTGGCGTCTTTATTATTGTTATTATATTCGTTCTATGAATGTTTACTGATACAAATTGATGCTTAGATAGTGTCGTTACAGGAAAGGTGATAATTTTTAAATATCCATATAAATAAAAATAAATCGGCAAAATGCATGTACGCACATAACTTTAGAACCACTGCACCAAATTGGAATTATCCACTTTGGTGCTATTATCTTTATTTATTTTTTTGTATTCGCTATTGTCAGAACAAGGTTTGTGTAAAAAAAAAAATATAGAAAGCCAACAGATTTTTTAAATCTCACAATACGAAAAGTGAGTGAATGAAATAGAAGACTGTGAGAGGTGTTGAATATATTGACAGACTGATAGTTAATGAGGCAATACGTCATATTTATATTGTCATTTTTGATTAATCTACACTATTATTATAAAGAGGATCGATTTCAATAAATCTTTTACTGTTAGAATGCTACATTATCCCTGATTAACATAGGTTATAGAATATTTAGAAATTAGTAAAGGATTCGTGCGAAAACGTCGAAAATGTAACTTAAGATGTGAAAAAGATACCAAAAATTTCTTATGCCGCGTTCGCTGCTGAAACTATTAACAATAGAGCAAAGTGATATACAAATTTTATAGAGAACATTAATATCTACAAAAAAAGACCGCAATATTATATGTCTAACTGTTACAGTAACATCACAATAACTAATTTTTCATGTTAAAATATGCAATAGTAACGCCGGTACAAACTAGACTACATTATTCGTACCTTGATATTAATCCTTAACTAAATAAATTATTTCGTATTCAAGACTGTTTCAATGTCTGTAGATTATACTTTGAATTAATGAAATCGGACATTCCATTTTAAAAATATGACGAATTTTGTTCTGTGTTTCAATCCCCTGCTTGCGACACCGGCGGCCACGGCGCGTGGCAGCGGGCGGCGCGGCGCACATCTATGAGATAGGTACCCGCGCGGCTCGATCGCGCGGTCGGCTTTCTACGCAGCGGACCCTACCGACATTGAATGTTTTGACTTTTTCATAGAACATTTTTTTTTCGTTCCAGTTAAAAAGTTCTTTTCAGGCCCACCTAACTTACACGAAATGTTCCTGTCTTATTTTAATTTTATTTATATTACACCCATATGTGTGTACTAGAAAATTAAAACAGCGCGATAAACGCGCCTCAAATCTGTTTCGATTATATCGATACATTGGTATGTTGACGTATTATCAAGTGACCAATAATAAAATTAAACGGGTAAATATTCAACCAATAATAAATCGCAGGCCTTTTTTGCGAGTATAGAACAATATAAATAAATTAAAAAAAATAGACTTTCCGATTGAAAATAGGTTTATGGATAAAAAGTAATAAAAAATTAAATACGTACTTAAAGTAATTTGTTGGATAAAAAAGCTACTTATGAAAGACTATTTAAAAAAGTGATTAAAGATACATTTATTTTATGTTTATTCCAAAATGTTGAAAAAATAAATAACTGTTATAATTCTACTATTGACACTGAAAGACGTAAATATTTATATTATTTTATTATAGTATTATAATTTATAACGTCTAAAATGGCGACCAGTATCATATATGCAAAATTACTATTTATAACCCACCCCCCTCTCGCCCCGTCTCCTTAACACTTAATCTCACTTTCTAACCTAAACTAAACCAACTCTGTTCACTTTTTCCATTCTCCCCTTTCTATCAGCTCTAGAACATCTATTTTTTTTTTCTCGTGCTCTGATCATTCCCTGGCGTCGATGGAGACCTCTCCCGTCGCAATCGGAGCACTTCCGCAAAACCTTTTCATAGATTTATTATCTTTTTTAGAATCATGTTTGATAATAAAATTTAATGAAGTATTATTACCCATATATTTATTGCGTACATTGTATTCTACAAAATTTAGACAGTGATAAGAAAAACAGTGCATACTGTAACTCAGTGAAATACAAAGAAAAGAAATTATAAGTTTTTAAAATTTATTAAATGTATGAAATTTATAATAAATTACATAACTATCACTAATAAATTAACAACTATATATACATTATAATGATTTAATAGTACAACAATTAATTAAGCTAAAATTAATACTTTAAGTCTAAATACTACTATATATTATACAATCTATTTATCCGAAAGCTTCGTCCTTTAACGTATCGATCGACCCCGTTGTTCTTCTTTATTCATCTTCATCAGAAATTATTGTATCATCAAATGATACGAGTATACTGCATTCAACAATTTCAGCGACGGCATTTTGCTTTGTGGTCGGTTTCGTGTTCGTTTTCATTTTACTAATCGTGCTTGTATTAAAACTGAGTATATCTGCAGTCTTGAAGATTTCCTCAGTCTCTTCGCATATATTTTCAACTATTCCAGCAGACAGCACTTCTCCGGCGACGTACTAAAACGGCTTAACCGGTAGATCGCTTGGAATTAATTGTTCCCAATCTTCCAGAAATTCTTTAGAATCTACCCTTGGTACATTCTGTGGCGTCCTTTTTCCCAAGTTTTCTCGTTTGGGTCTTTGAAAATGTACGACGAGTTGAATGTCGTCTCTTTCAAGTCCGTATTATCGCAGTTAACACGTTTCCTCGTTGAAGGTGTTATGTCCTCATCTGTATCGAGATCCATTGGTTCTCCCCATTCTTCCTTGAGACACCTCCATTGATTGTTCATAGGAAGCATCTTCTCTGCATCTTCGAAAATGTTCGACGAACTGAATATTGCCTTTTTTAAGTTTAAGGTATGGAAGTTAACATGCTTAATCATCGAAGGTGTTAACTCTTCATCAGTTTCAAAATCCACTGGTCCTCCCCATTCTTCGTCAACGCGCATCCATTGATCGTTCAATGCATGTATCTTTTTTGCGTCTTTGAAAAAGTTCGACGAGTAGAATATTGTTTCCTTCAAGTTCAAAGCATCGTAGTTAACACGCTTCATCGTCGAAGGTGTTAAATGTTCGTCTGTATCGAGATCCATTGGTTCTCTCCATTCTTCGTCGAGGTGCATCCGTTGATCCTCTGTGTCGATAAAGGACTCCATTTTTATTTGCGCTCTTCCAATAAGGTGTTAATGTCGTTACAGTATGTGTATGACTAATGTGGAAGGGATTTGGGTTGCCGTTTATATAGACATTATGTGCAGGTAGTCAGTTACGTGTCGTAGCGTGGCGTCTTTATTATTGTTATTGTATTCGTTCTATGAATGTTTACTGATACAAATTGATGCTTAGATAGTGTCGTTACAGGAAAGGTGATAATTTTAAAATATACTTTTTTAATTCTACTATTGGCACTTCAAGGTCTAAATATTTATATTATTTTATATTACTATTATAATTTATTACGTGTAAAATGTTAACAAGTATTATATATGCAAAATTACTATTTATATATTATAAATTGTACAATATCTGGTAGTATTTGGATTTAATGTATTAGTAACAGCTTTATTAATCGTAGTATCTCTGGTTATTGTTTGTATATGATTTTTGAAAGAACATTTTGAAAATTTTTGCTTCTTTCTTATTTGTTCTACTGAGTTTCTCCTAATACTAGTAGTAAGTAATCTTAAAAGACACTTAAAATGGCCGCATCCACAAGATGCGGATTACGTTAATAAAGTTTATTTTTTAACAGATCAATTAAAATAATTGAATTAACATTCTGCAAATTATAAAAACTGTATACACGCAACTGTGGATATATGTGATGAGTGTGTCTTTATTGATTGATCGATTGGGAGAGAGATGTGACAGTGGGGTAGATAGTAGTCAATTTGTACTGTTTAGTACCTAGACTTATATGGTATTGTGATTTCTGTTTGAACCGAACACGGCTAATGTTATTCCTTAGTTATTATAGCAGTAATATAATAGAGTAGTATTTATTTTTTATTTTTAAATTTTCCCCACAAAATATCAGTGGTAATTAATAATTTTCCTCTTGAACTATTCATAAGATTTTGGTCCTTCGAGCCGGATTCGAATCAGCGAAAATTTAATGGTATCAGATACTCCTTTACCCAGTATCTGGAATAAGTAGGTATACCTATTAGTTAATTACCTGGACAGTGCACAACAAATAGGAATTCATGGTTCATTAACCAAACAACGGTCGGTTCGGTACTACTCGCAGGACACCGGCCAAGTTGGATGCTAAATCACGCTGTGTGCCTGCGGACCTCCACCTATGAGATATACGTCTAAATTTTAGCGGAGTTTAGTCGAACAGAGTCGAATATTAGGAACGTGTTGTCATACGAAATTCAATAAGTATTATTCTCGGAAATAAACTTTTTGTAAAAAGTTACGTTCACCACAAGGATGATTCTTTTTAACGGGTGACAATAGAATGGTAAGGCTGCGCTATCGGTATACGCTAGCAAGGTACCAGGGAGGGATAATAGAAGAGGATAAAAACATGTCAGTTAGTTCGTCGTGATGAATTCCACAAGAATTAACCGATATAGTTTCCAGATAGAACCGCGGAAAGGTTGACCAGATAAGCGACACTGTTAAGAACTCTCAAATTCGAGTCAATTCGGAAAAGTTTATTTTTTGAATTAACTTGACCGGGAATAGAACCCGGTACCTCATTTACGTATCGCTACGTGTCCAACATTGCTATGAGAAGGATGTCAAATGAAATTAATATAATAAATGATTATCATCGTATGATGGTGATGATATCAGCCGTTAACTGTCCACTCTTGAACAATGGTCTGCCACTTGGAGATTTTTAGTTAGTAGCTTTTGTTATTTTTGTGGAAGGTTGGAAGCCGTGGTTAAGCTTTGGTAAAATTTCAAGAGGGCACACGTGACGTGGGCAACAGCCCTTCCCTCGACATTTAAATTCCTATGTTTTTGACAAATAATAATAATTTATTTGCCAAAAACATAGTTTCGTAATAAAATGTCACAATTTGTTTTTTTAATATTCAGTATGTCTCGCCATTTTCAATAGCATGCAAATCTTTCTAGATAGTATTTATCAAATATCAAAAATATCGAAAATTTATATAAATTAATGCATTTCATTGATAGGTTAATGAAATATTAATCGCGGCGCGGCCGTCCCAAATCTGCACCCGTATAATTCAAGCCTATTTCGCGCACTGACCGGAAGCAGAAACTTATTCCTTGTTCACTAGAGTTGGACAGTTTGTCAATTTATGAGGGCGTACACAATATCGCGAGCGCAGCGGATCCGAGGGCAGATTCTGTTAATTGAGTCTGTGTGATTATTCATTATGTATTATGTCTAGTTGATTGATAAAGGAAAGCTCTTTTTGGCCAGCATCTATTTTATCATTCCTTCCATGTTAATTCCTTGTTCTTAGGAATCGACCAATCGAGATAATAATAATAATAAATAAAAATTAGTTTATTCATCTCCACAAATTACAATGTATAATAATATTACGTTTTATACAAAATAAAAGTATCATAATTTGTGGGAGATCTGGAGCCTAAACTAAGTCGTAACTTGTATCTTAGACACCAGGTCCTCATTCCTTCCATGTTAATTCCTTGTTCTTAGGAATCGACCAATCGAGATAAAATGTCAAACTAGCGTTTAATGTTTTATCAAGATTGGTCTATTGGTCCAAACGATAAAGTTTGATATCTGTCAATTTTATGCCATATATTTGTATATCTATATTTCTATATACATGTATTTTTATATAAATACTAGGTTTTGCCCGCTACTTTGATCCCGTTACAGGGATATGTTTACCGACAAAGTTAAATGGTGACCTTTGGTCCTTTTACATCCCATATAATAAATGTGTAACAAATTTTACAGTGATCGGTTAATCCGTTAAGATGCAATAAAATAACAAACAAATAAACAATAATAAGCGGTAATAACTATACAGAAGGATTCATACTAAACGGACTCTTTGTAACCTCTCCCCCCCCCCCCCTTACTTCCCTAGATGTAATCATCGTATCAGTGTTTAACCCTCTGATACACAGACCATCCATGTATGTCGGCTTAAAAGCAAGTGACCCGGAGGTTGTTGCCTGCGGAGTTGAAGCCGGGGCAAAGGAGGACGCCTCGAGGCCCCTACCTCGTCCGCCCACACCATCTACCGGGCATAGAGAAGACCTGGATCGATTGATTGAACCCTCTAGTATCCACTAGTTTAATTTTAAGTATTCCGCGATTTCGACGTGCTCGCATTTTTTATGTTTCTTGGCGTTGTTATCCCGCCATTTTTGTTTTGATAGATTGATATTGTTTCTCAGAATCTCGCCAGATGGCTCAATACTCGTACCGCTATTTGTTGTCTAAGCGATGTGTTTTTTTCTGTTGTGAAAAAAAAAAAATAAAAAAAATACGCGTTCAGAGGGATAACTGTCCACTGCTGAACATAAGCCTTTCCCTTGGAGAGTTTTTCCAGTAGTTGCCACATTTGGCAAGTGGATTGGCAACCGCAGTTAACTTTGGTGACATTTTAAGAGGAATACTACTGCCCATCTCTGGGCCATTAACTTCCCTTAGTCTTCTCTTACGACGCCCACGGCAACGGGAGAAGTAACCTATTCTACGCTAGAACCACGCAGCCAAGTAGACACAGCCAAGTTAGATGTAATCCATGTGTACAAACAGGCATTGGACCATCCCATGAACCTATAGTGTCGATTCCAAAAGACATTATACAATAGCAATAGATCTATTTTTGTACGTTTTTGAACTTATTTTCTTTGGGCGTCGTATTTTTTTTTTTTTTTATAATTAACGAAACTTAAGTAATGCAGTTAGGGCAAAAATTAAGCAACAGTGTCGGTCCATTAGTGAAGTCACAGGCCGCTCGACGTCAATTTGGCAGAATCACCGGCGTGAAGTGTTTTTTAATTAATTTCATGAGTGAATTTTGTTGCGGAACAGAAGTGATATGGAGACGTTGTTTATTTAAAATTTTATTGACAGGAACACTTTTAGATAGTAAAATAAAAATAAAATAGTTTATATGCTAAATAATTGATAAAAATAAAAAAATAAAATAAAATAATCGATTCAGATATTGATCTAGATGTTAGCTGATTTAGAGGCATAGGTTTAGTTCTTAGCTTATACAGATAGAGCATGGAGCCTCAAAAACTTTTCGTCAGCTAATTAAAATTATTTAAAAGAGCAACACGCAAGTTTCTTGCTCGTTCTTCTTGTGATGAGACAGCTTTCCGAACGAGCGGTAGATTAAAAAAAATGTAATGACTTTTCAAAAGTGCTTCAATGTAAGTTTATTTGAATAAATGATTTCTATTCTATTCTATTCTATCAAATTAGCTGACTCATTTTTTATCAGTTTCTATATATTTACGCATAAAATGTATCTTGACGTATTATTTAATAAATAAAATGAACGTTTACGTATTAAAAAAATGCAAAATTTATAAGACAAAATAAATATAGAAGTTATAAAGGAATCACTCATAACTATTTATCACTCAAAATTGTATGAAAAAGTTGACCCCCACTTTTCTCGAAGCATAAAAATATATTTGTATTCATGCCGTCGACTCCACATCTCCTGTGCCGCCGCGACACCACCGTCCACGCACTAATTCAATATGGCCGACGTAAGCCATTTGCGTCCGCGCTTGACGCATCACCCGTGAAAAAATCAATTACAATTTTTTGATAGCAACGCGGATAACGGCTCGCAAATATGGAGTCATTTATTATGACAAGATCGGAATACGTTATATATGTAAACTAGCTACTGTGAAATTAAATATGAAATTACAAAATCTGCTACTTTATTCTAATGTTAACCAGAGGGAGATTTTATACAAAAGTCGATTGCTTGGGCACCTCTGTCGCATTCGTGTTTCTACCGTGAAGCAGTTGTGTTTGCATGGCTGTGTTTCGGTTTGAAGGGATATGGGGTGAATTTACTGGGTACGAAGGAATAACACCTGAGTCCTCAGGAATGGCAATGCATGGGAGGTATCATGGGCGAAACAGTACACTCTTATATGTCCATGGTACTGCTCATGTCTATAGGCGACGGTCACCACTTCTCATCAGGTGGGCCGTCAGTTTGTTTGCCATTATAAGTTGTATAAAAAAACAATCTTTGTTTTGCGTTAAATATAAGAATGGAATATTTCTTAAATACTTATCTTAGATTAAAACATAAGATACTTACTGTTTTAATTCACGTCGACAATTCACGACATATTTCGCTTATTTTGTTATTTTTTTGTATATACAATGGATAAGTAATAAAAAAAAGCACCCATATCACGATATCTATTGACGCTAATCTCCGAAATCACTTAATTGATTTTAAATTCAATTAAATTTGTAAATGTATATATTTGCTCTAACTGGAGACTTCTTAAGTTGGAGCAAAAATATTAATTATTTTACATCAGCCGTTAACTGTCCCCTGCTGAACATAGATCTCCCCAATAAGTTGGAGTTTTGCTAGTAGTTGCCACGCTTGGTAGGCTAGTTTGCAACCGCAGTCAGGTCTTTAGTAATGTTTTAGGAGGGACGCTGCTGTCCATCCCTCGACTATAAGTTCTTTTAGTCGCCTCTTACGACACGAGGCGTGGTCTATTCTATGTCGGAACCTACACGGCGGAAAAAAAACGCATTTATAAAATTTATTTAATTTTTAAAAAGATTTAATTTTTATGCCTATAAAAATAAACCCAGTAAGTGGTGAAATAGGGCAAAATAACCTTTACCGGCTCCTTCTATTCTGCACAATATCGTAGCGTTTTCCATACTGTCGTACCGTTTACCGTTCACATATAAATTGTTTCATTTTTATGGTTCCGTACCTCCAAAGGATAAAACGGAACCCTTATAGGATCAGTTCGCTGTCCGTCCGTCTGTCAAGACCCTTTTTCTTAGGAACGCGTGGTGGTATCGTCTGCAATCTCTTAAAGCAGTGAAAAATTAAGCTTCTAAATCGACGCAATTAAACGACAGGGCCGTTTATGTTACATTTATATCGCATATTTTGACATTCGCAAAGGGAACTAAAACCTATAGGGTACTACCTGTTGACATAGAATCATGAAATTTCGCTAAAAGCCATGTTATATAGTACAAGTAAAGACAAAAATCAGAAAACTGTATATTTGTAGTTATATCACAAAAAAAAAAAAACTTGATAATTTTAAACGGAGCTCTCATTGCACGAGTCCGACTCGCACTTGAGCAGCTTTTTTATTTTTAAATAGCTTTACAGCTTTAAATGTTGCTTTTTAAACCCATCTTTAATATCTAATACTCTTATTGTGGTCTTAAAAAAATATAGTGGAATCCATATTTTGATGTAATTAATAGTTTTTATAAAAGTGTTTTAATAGAATGGAGGATAAAATTGTAGATTGTTTTAGCTAGTGTTCTAAAGTAGCATGCTAAGTTGAAATCACAGTTGTTACATGCTAATAATAATATTAAATTACTTTCATGGATAAGCTTTCTTATTTAACCAGTTAATAATATAAATTTGTAAAGACATTTGGATGTTTAGATATTTAGATTTTTGTATGTTTGTTACGTATTGTGCCTAAAGGACTGAATAGATTTAAATAAAATTTGATATAGAAGTAAGATAATAATATATAAGTATAGAATATTCTAATCTAACATATAGGATACTTTTTTTTATATGCGTATTCACGCAGGTGAAGTTACATAGTCCTACTAGTAAACTATTAAATTAACAGACAAATATTTTTAAACCTATAGTTTTGTCTATACGTTGAAGACGCAGTCAGCTTCGTTTTTATATAATAGAAAGATAGAAATAAAAGATAGAAAAGAAAAAAGAGTGGACGAGAACGGAAAGAGAAGAAAAAAGAATTTATTTAGGTTTCTGTATACATTATAAAAAGCCTTAAAAATTAATCACGTTCAATTAATTAAAGTTTTTGTAAATATCCATTTTGAATTTTATACATATGTACTGTAAATCTATTGTTTCGATCGCCTTAAAAAAGGAGATTTTGAGTTCGGTTGTATATTTTTTATGTTTGTTACCACATAACTCCGTCAGTTGTAAATCGATTTGTAAAATTCATTCTTATTTAAAACAATATACTTACAAATTGATTTTTTTAATAGATATTTTATTAAAATCCGTTTAGTAAATGATGACAATTGCTGACAAAATGGACTGTCCCATCCTAAAATATTGGGTGGGACAGGTTATCAATGCAAGAACGTTATGACCGCTCATTTACTAACATTGGTTTAAACAATTTATAACTAACAAAATGCGCCTTATGTTGTCTGATTAAATAAATAATATTATTATTATTTAAACTTCTAGAAAATTCACATCTCCCCTCTTAAGGAGAGGAGATGGCAAACTAAACCCCGGCAGAAGCACAGTCGGGTTAGGGCCCCAGGGAGAGAAACCGGCGTACAATGCGGGCAGTATCTGAGAGCACCGCTTTCTGCATCTTTCCCGGGAGTGAGCCGCCTCGGCACCCCAACTGTCTGAGATGTTGTCCCAGACTGGTTGGGATGAGACCGTTCACCGACATACGATTGGAATGATTTCGATGGACGTCTTATTATTATTATTATTTATTTAATTTTTAGATCAAAATAACTGATTTTGGCATACATATTTGACTAATTACATTTTTTTATACCACTGAGGTGGCAAACAAGCATACGGCCCACCTGATGGTAAGCGGTTACCGTAGCCTATGAATGCCTGCAATACCAGAGGTATTACGCGCGCGTTGTCGACTCTGAAGAAACCTCTTTACCCCCCTTTGCTGTAGTCTCTTGGGAAAACCTTGGCAGGGAGCTCATTCCTTAACCTGAGTGTTCGTGGGAGAAAACATCTCTGAAACCGCGTTGTACGAGACCATTTAGGCTGTAAGGTATGAGGGTGAACTCCCTGTCGATGGCGAGTCGTACGATGATAGAAAGTGGCCGTAAGCATCATATTGAATATTTCCTCTGAGCACAATCCGTTGTACAAGCGGTAAAACACGCAGATTGAGGCAAAATCTCTCCTAAGGGTTCGATACCGCTTGCAAGCCTGGGATCATCGACAATTCCCATAGCTCGTAATTTTTTCGGAATTGCCTGATTAGCAACAATCACAATGTCAATTATATATTTCTTTTTTTATATTAACACCCGCCCACTATGTACTTTTTATTACAGCACATTTGTGATTTGTTAATCTTTGTCGGGTGCCCTCGATACAGGCTCGCCTAGTGTGGGGCCCATTGTATCTTGTGTTTGTAACTTTGTATTTTTGTCAAATAATACATTTCTATTCTCTATTGAACTTTGTTTATTTTGTGGGGCAAAATCTTTAATTATTCAATAGCCGTGTAGGTGCTTAAGTACCGTCCATTTTGGCGTAATATATTGCACTGGCCATTGATCTTACCCAGGTGCATATAACGCACTCACGTACCAGATCTATTCGGCTTGCACCGTTTATACTCGTGTATAATTACTAGTTGTTGCCCGCGACTTCATCGGCGTCAATTTCTGTTATTATTATAAGGATTATTTATTATTATGTTGATAAAACTCTTTCGCAAATAATGCATTAGTTTCGACCAAATTTGATTACCATAAAAAAGGTTATAGTGAGTCAATATTAAAAGATAGACATATATTGTCGCTGACATTTTTTTAGATCATTTAAAGAGGAATAATTCTTTCATACACATTTTTTGGGTAACTTGAACCGTTTACGCAGTGCACGCAACGGAAGTCTTCAAATATGAATATTTTTCCCCGTTTTTATAACATTTTTCACTGGTGCTTCGCTCCTATTGGTCGCAATGTGCTGTTATATAGCCGAAAGATAACTCGATAAATGGACTATCCAATACAAAAATAATTTTTCAATTCGAATCAGTAGTTCCTTATATATGTCTGTTATAATTATATATATACTACAATCTGTAATCCATGCAATTAGAACGATATGATTTGAAAACTTTCCTAAAGAACGTAGGTAGTAAAAACATTTAAATATTTTCAGTCGACCTATAGTTTCGAGTTATTGAAGTGTTTAACTTACTATATTTTAAAATTTCCAAATAAAGTTGTATAAAAAGAAAAAAAAAAGAAAAAAGATAAGAATCCGAACCCTATAGTTTCGAGTAATTGAATTGTTTAAAATTTCCAAATAAAGTAGTAAGATAAAATAAAAAACATTCAAAACTGAAGACATTCTGAAATCTTACTATAAAAACGCTCAACCTCTCTCAAGTCAATAAAAAGTATTGTAAATCATATGAGGGTAGCTTAAAATTCATATACAGCTCGCCATCCCACCTGCCCACTTGTTTACGTGCGAGGACGGGCTACAGGCGTTTGTCATCATTAATTTTTACTTACAGCGACGGTGCACCGTTTTACGGAGTCGTCCGTATGTCTGAACATGAATACGGCTTTGTTACGTGATATATGTTCTATCTTGAGGTAGTGAGATTTAACTGTGGTGTATATTTTGGATTTTTTTTTTAAAAGAGGACAAAGGAGTACTTAGACTCATCTTATGTTAAATATATAAAGTTTAAATCAATTATTTTTAATGAAAGTTTTGCTAGCATATAATCTAAAGCAACTATTTCGTAAAAGATAAATTTAATAGAAACTAAATTAATAAAAAATCAAATTTAACTGTGCATTTTTTAAGGTTAACATTTAAAAATATTTTCAAATACAACGGTATTTTTTTTATACAACATAGAATAGCAAACAAGGTGACAGCCCACCTGATGGAAAGTGGTAACCGTCGCCTATAGACATGAGCAGTACCGTGGACATAACAGAGTATACTGTTTCACCCATGATATCCTCACATGCGTTGCCATTTCTAAGGACTCAGGTGTTATTCCTCTGTACCCAGTAAATTCACGCCATATCCCACCTTTCAAATCGAAACACAGCCATGCAAATACAACTGCTTTACGGATGAAACACGAATGATGGTACGACAGAGCTACCAAAGCAAACGACTTTTGTACAAAGTCTCCCTCTGGTAAATTATCAGTTATTAAAAAGTATTATCCCAAAGGTTACAACATCCTTTTACATATTTTATGCTTGAAATTATAGAACTTCCGTCTATTCTCGTCCACATCATCTGAGCGAAGTGATTCTATGTAATCAATATGTATATTAAATCAGTGTTTAGCATGCAAGCTTATCAATTTATGCGATATAATGCCAAACTTGCACATGCACGGAACAAACTGCCCAAGTTTATTAATAAATTTAAACATGAGATAGTGTTGTGTTGCTCCCAATTGGTATTCGACAGTGTTGCTGGTCTGTTTAATTATAATATATTACTATTACCAAATGGTATTTACTAAGAGAGCTTTTTGGAATAATAGTTTTTTTTTTCTCCAGCTAAAAAGGTCGCTGACCCAATCCAAGTCGACATGAAAGTAATTTTATTTTCAGACATTTTTTTTTTTGTTAGATATAAAATTGAGTTTTAATAAAATTAGTAATGATTGTAAATTAATCAGTTGTTTCGGATGTAGAGGTAGTAAAGTATAATTTGATATTTATTTATTTCTTTTCTGTCGTGATTTATGCATACATGTATTTTTTTTTGATGGGTGAAAATGGTATGGTAACCCCGCCTGCGCTAACGGGATACGCTGGCGGAGCACCAGTGAAGGGTGATAGATGAGAATGAAAACAGGCCAGTTAGCCGATCATGATGAATTCATCAGGAATTAACCATTATAGTTTCCAGGGGAACCGCGAGGTGGTCGACCTGGTTGGGTATATTGCTAGCAATGGAATTCTCAGTCTCCATTACTAACAATCCCTTTCCCCCCGCATACATGTATTAGAATAGGTAGGCATTACTGTATAGATGAAAAGATATCTCGGTAAAAATATTTAAAGATTAAAAATATTTATTTCCAATTAGGCCCTCTCAACCATATTTTTGTGTAATATTTTTTCTAACATTACACTTAATAATAATTCAAAATATTTGTCAGTCTTCGATCGATTAAAAAAAAAAATTTTTTTCGTTTTGTTACTTCATATCTCCGTTAGTTGTAAACCAATTTGGAAATATCTTTTTTTATCTGAAAGGATATACTTACTTAGATTAGTCAGATAGGAATTTTATCAAAATTAGTTCAGCAGTTTAGTTTTTAAATCAAAGTAACAAATTTTGCCATAACTGAAGGTGGTTTTTTCTGGAACACAAATTATCGTTTTTTTTTATACAACTTAGAATGGCAATCAAGCTGACGGCCCACCTGATGGAAAGTGGTAACCATCGCCTATAGACATGAGCAGTACCATGGACATAACAGAGTATACTGTTTCGCCCATGATACCCCCCATGCGTTGCCATTCCTGAGGACTCAGATGTTATTCCTATGTACTCTGTAAATTCACGCCATATCCCACCCTTCAAACCGAAACACAGCCATGCAAACACAACTGCTTCACGGTAGAAACACGAATGGGACAGAGGTACCCAAGCAATCGACTTTTGTACAAAGTCTCCCTCTGGTTGAAATGATAATATTAGAGTGTTCAACTTAATACTCTCTCAAATTAGTACGAATGAAAAAGTAATTTATGAAAATGGAAAAGCAAGAGATTTTCGTAACAAAACAGGTCTTCAGTTTTCTCTTTCCCTATCGGTACCTGAAGATATCTATATATAGAAATAACGCCAAAATTTTCCAGTGACCTCGTTCCCGTTTCAGCAAAACATTAAAGCATTCGTAAGACCAAACACCGCAGCTTTGTCCCAATAACGTACGGTCGCCGTAACACAAACAGTCTTGTCTAATTCCCGCCGTGCTCCTGTCCTGTTGTCAGCATGTATTGATGGGTGACGTTGCAACTCAACTACTGGAAGTGACAGAGAATCTTTTACAAAAGACTTTATTTTTATTTAATAAGTGACAATGGAATGGTAACCCCGCCTGCGCTATCGGTATACGCTGGCGGGGCACCAGTGAGGGATGATAGGTGACGATGAAAGCAGGTCAGTCAAAGCCCATCGTGACGAATTCCACTAGAATTAACCACAATGGTTTCCAGGGTGAATCGCGTGGAGGTTAATCTTTTTTTTTATACAACTTAGAATGACAAACAAGCTGACGGCCCACCTGATGGAAAGTGGTAACCGTCGCATATAGACATGAGCAGTACCATGGACATAACAGAGTATACTGTTTCGCCCATGATACCCCCTATGCGTTGCCATTCTTAAGGACTCAGGTGTTGTTCCTCTGTACTCAGTAAATTTACGCCATATCCCACCCTTCAAACTGAAACACAGCCATGCAAACACAACTGCTTCACGGTAGAAACACGAATGGGACAGAGGTACGCAAGCAATCGACTTTTGAACATTGCTAGTAATGGAGCTGTTCAAAGCCATTACTAACAATACCTCCCCCCCCCCCCTCCTCCCACAGACGCTGGTTTGATGACGTATTTGTTTTTACAAATGAAGTAGGTAGTTATTAATAATTTATAGACGGGGCTTCTTGCTGTTTGTTTGTTACTTTTTTTTTTTAATTAGGAAAGGATCATATTTAGATAGGAATATTTTAGAGGGACAGTTGGCAATACCTAACAGTCAAATAGTTGTGCGTGCTTTCTTGTGTACAATATAGATGAGAACTAAAACACACAAATGGATTTAGTTAAAAAAAAATACTTCAATCATCGCAAAAGCAGTTGTTTTGTTTTAAAAACCTAATTACTAAATTGGAAGATCATTTACAGGCAGTGAATTTACAGGGTACAAAGGAATAACACCCGAGTCGTCAGGAATGGCAACGTATATGGGGTATTATTGTTTATACTCGTATATATTGTTTGGCATTCAAAGTAGCATAAAAAAAAACTATTTATCACGCAAAATTGTATGAATAAGTTGACCTGCTTTTCTCGAAGCATTTATATGGAGACACTCTATCTATATAATCTGAGATTGTCACATCCAGTCTCCATATATCAGCATCATGAGAAATTGTGGGCGGTGAGGGGGGGCGCCTTCAGGTGATGGCCCGTTAACCAACGTTAACCGGATTAATTTGTGGGCGGGTGCCAACATAGGGATGCTGGGAGATTGAGTGTCGCCTCAATTTGTCGGGTTACCTTATAGAGAGGTAAGTGCTGATGATTTGACGCCTCTGTTAATGTAGCGTATGTGAGGTCAGACCAATAACTTAGCCGTCAATTTTCTTGGCGGCAGTTATGATTTTCTTGCTAAAAATCCACGAATCTGATTTATTTCAATTCACATATAGTTTAAATATTTGCAAGGATATTCCCACTAATATTAAAAACATTGAGTTTGTTTAATAACCTTATGCCTTTAGATTATATACAGTGTCTCCATACAAATGCTTAGAGAAAAGCGAGTCAACTTTTTCATACAATTTTGCGTGATATATAGTTACGAATGATTCCTTTATAACTCCTATATTTAGTTTGTTTTATAATTTTTGCACCTTTTTAATGCGTACAAAATAATGTTATTCATTAAATAATTAATAATAAAGAAATATGTAGAACACTGGCAAAAAAAAAAACCGAGTAAGCTAATTTTTTTTTTTTTTTTTTTTTTACAACACAGGGGGCAAAAGCGCATGCGGCTCACCTGATGGTAAGTGACTACCGCCGCCCATGATCACCCACAACACCAGCGGCATTGCAGGTGTGCTAAATTACTAATTATTTGACAATCACCTGACAAAAAAGTATACCCGTTTTTGAGACTCGATGCTCTGTCTATATAATCTAAACTTAGGTCTTAACGACTCAACCGAATATCATGAAATTTAATACCAACTTATATCCTTAGAGACTACAGTATGGGATTCTTCGAAAAGGGTATATTGTGGATTTGTACACACACACACACACACACACACACACACACACACACACACACACACACACACACACACACACACACACACACACACACACACACACACACACACACACACACACACACACACACACACACACACACACACACACACACACACACACACACACACACACACACACACACACACACACACACACACACACACACACACACACACACACACACACACACACACACACACACACACACACACACACACACACACACACACACACACACACACACACACACACACACACACACACACACACACACACACACACACACACACACACACACACACACACACACACACACACACACACACACACACACACACACACACACACACACACACACACACACACACACACACACACACACACACACACACACACACACACACACACACACACACACACACACACACACACACACACACACACACACACACACACACACACACACACACACACACACACACACACACACACACACACACACACACACACACACACACACACACACACACACACACACACACACACACACACACACACACACACACACACACACACACACACACACACACACACACACACACACACACACACACACACACACACACACACACACACACACACACACACACACACACACACACACACACACACACACACACACACACACACACACACACACACACACACACACACACACACACACACACACACACACACACACACACACACACACACACACACACACACACACACACACACACACACACACACACACACACACACACACACACACACACACACACACACACACACACACACACACACACACACACACACACACACACACACACACACACACACACACACACACACACACACACACACACACACACACACACACACACACACACACACACACACACACACACACACACACACACACACACACACACACACACACACACACACACACACACACACACACACACACACACACACACACACACACACACACACACACACACACACACACACACACACACACACACACACACACACACACACACACACACACACACACACACACACACACACACACACACACACACACACACACACACACACACACACACACACACACACACACACACACACACACACACACACACACACACACACACACACACACACACACACACACACACACACACACACACACACACACACACACACACACACACACACACACACACACACACACACACACACACACACACACACACACACACACACACACACACACACACACACACACACACACACACACACACACACACACACACACACACACACACACACACACACACACACACACACACACACACACACACACACACACACACACACACACACACACACACACACACACACACACACACACACACACACACACACACACACACACACACACACACACACACACACACACACACACACACACACACACACACACACACACACACACACACACACACACACACACACACACACACACACACACACACACACACACACACACACACACACACACACACACACACACACACACACACACACACACACACACACACACACACACACACACACACACACACACACACACACACACACACACACACACACACACACACACACACACACACACACACACACACACACACACACACACACACACACACACACACACACACACACACACACACACACACACACACACACACACACACACACACACACACACACACACACACACACACACACACACACACACACACACACACACACACACACACACACACACACACACACACACACACACACACACACACACACACACACACACACACACACACACACACACACACACACACACACACACACACACACACACACACACACACACACACACACACACACACACACACACACACACACACACACACACACACACACACACACACACACACACACACACACACTCATATATTTTTTATTCTTTTATCTTAAAAAGAGATAGTATCTAACGAATGATAAATTATTTAAGTGAAAAGTATGTTAAGTGTATGTGTAAATAAATAAATAAACAAAAATATACATATGAATCGGACAACATTACCTCCGTGTTTTCACTCGCACATCGCTCACCGCATTACGTTATTAGCAATAATAACCCGTCCGCGCTCGATGAAAAGTATCGTTGTAATTAGCCGCGTCCCGGCGGGACGGGTCGCAACGACCGGCGCCATAAACATGTCCCAGTTAATTCTGTCCCAGGTGCGCCGTACGTCTGCCGGCGTGACGGCTCGCGCTTAGATAACCGCTGAATTTTGATATTGTTAACGCGTTAATGGCCTGTTTGCGGGCTCACAATTATTTTTAATGGTCATCCGCGGAAGTGCATTTCTTACGGAGTACATGTTTCAGATAGATAGATACTGTTTATTGTTTCCTCGAAAAGATTACAATAATAAACTCATTATAAATATAAACAATTACAAGAAATAATCACAGTGAGAAAACAATGGGCGACCTTATCGCTAAAAGCGATCTCTTCCTGCCTGGAAAACCTTTGGATGAAGAGGAGTAATTATAAACAGTTTGATCATAGGATGTATCTTTGTTATAATAATCATTGTATTTTTTATCTGTCGAGTCAAATGCAACTTAAATAGATCTTGTCTTCCTTCGTATAGGACTATGGCACAAAGGATAAAATAAGAGATGGCCTATAATTGGAAGCAAGCATTGGATGGTAGATGCTACTGTAGTAAAATGTCCAGACATCGGTCTTTGAAGAAAACGTCTCTGCAACTGCGCTGTTTGCGACCATCGAAGCTCAAAGGCATGAGAGTGAACTAGCTGTCGATGGCGTGCTGTACTATGGTAGAAGGTGGCCGTGGACACCATATTAAACAATTCTGCTGCGCACAGTACGTAGGAGAAGCGGTAGAACATACAGAGTGGGGCAAAATCTCTCCTAAAGCTAAGGTTATCATATAAATAGTTATATTTTAAGTTTTTTAGTAACAACAATTATTTAAATTGGCTTTAAAATTGAACAGTCATATTTTTGAAACTTGGTTACTAACATCGACTTGGCAAAATCAAATTCCAAATATTATGAACTCACATTTATTTATTCCTCTTCAAGAGTAAACGAGGAACAGACAGAAATGTGTCACTCCACACATATCTTCAACGTACAGGGTGTGTTATATTGAGAGATAAAACAGTGTCCATTAGACACGACGCTCCCGGGACACGGGCCGCCGTAATCCTGACGTGACTTTTGATGACGTTTTAACACGTTGACGCGCAGTGACGGGTTAAGTCGCCGTTTGTTGATCTCGGATTTAGACTCGTTTAAAGGATCCGTAATTTTAATGTTAACAAATCGTGGCTTATTTGATCTTTTCATTGCAACAACAGAATTTATAAATTTATATATTTTTTTTAATAAATTAATATTTTCACGACTATAATTCCTTATGTAATCGTCATCCAAAGGTTGCCTAGAAGAGATCGCTCTTAGCGATAAGGCCGCCCATTGTTTTCGCAGTGTAATATTTTCTTGTAATTGTTTGTATTTATAATGAGTTTACTATTGTCATCTTATGGAGGAAACAATAAAGAGTATCTATCTATCTGTCTGTCCACTGCTGAACATATGCCTTCTAAAGAGGTTCTGCCAGTATTTGCTGCGCTTGACAGGCGTATTACCAAGCGCAGTTAGCGTTTGGTGATGTTTTAAGAAGGCTACTGCTCATCCCTTGACTATATAATAGTTAGAGGCGTTTATTGAAAGTTGCTAATACATTGTTATTTTATTTTATTTACAATATATATACATTAACAATATTAACATTTTAGAATTCAAGATAAAATTAAGGTTGTATTTAATAAAAAAAAAATAAAAAACTTTCAATAATTTATTTATTTCAAAGATTTAGTTTAAAGACGGATACTAGATGGCGCTGTTAAAGTTTCCTTGTGTTTCGATGATCTGCCCTTAGAGAGAATTTATTCAATATCCTTATCATTCCTACTGAAGTGTGGTTGTTTCATTCGATACCATCGGTAGCAGATTTTTGACTCATTCTACCTAGTTTTTCACTAGTTCAATTGTAACAACATGAGGTTATTTTGATACTTATCTAATTAAACTACTAAATCAATCCTACTAAAATTTCTAAAAGTATGTCCTTTCCGATAAAAAAAAAGAGTTTTGCAAATCGGTTTATAACTTATTATAAAGTAACAAACATACAAAAATAGATAGATAAACACTTTACTTGAGCCATTTATGACACACGTAAATTAACAAATGAGTTTACACAGTCAAATTATTTACTTACTAAATTATTAAAACATTTTTTAAATATAAAATACGAATGAATGTTTTGCTATGTATGTCACAGACCCAAATAGGCTACAGCTCGATGATGGTTTTGCTTAAAAGCAAAGCACTGATTTTCAGCTACAGCCTGAAGTTAGACTACACGGACGCGTACAACAAACCCAGAGTGTAATCAGTTTAACAGCCAAAGATAATATTGTATTATATAAATACGTACTTACATAAATTTTACATAATAATAATAATAATATAGCCTTTATTCGGATCAACTTAGTACCTTAAAAAGAAAGATAAAATTAAAAAAAAAAAAAAAAACTTAAAATAACTTATTGTAATAATTGTTTCTTGCTTATTTTTTGAAGATCTGTTTGCCATTTGGCAAAGGCCTCCTCCAATGTTACATAAATACTAGTTATATATTTCATTAATTAATTAAACATACAATATAAATGCAACCGAGTTGCGAACCTCCTTCTTTTAAAGTCGGTTGAAAGTAGAATAATCTTGTCTACGATTCTCAGGTTACTTTCACGGAACTTGGTAACTTGAGGCACAGGTTTTTCAAAACCCACTGCAGGCACCAGTCTTTTAGAAAGCAGATCTCACATATTTCATTGTGCTTTAAGTAATTACTTTTGAATCACTTTTTGTGAAGAAAAAAATCTACCATAGAATAGAATAACATTATTTCCTGAAAATAAAAATAGTCTATGGTACTGTGTTATTATTATTATTATTATAGCTATGACTTCATACTAGGTAAAACCTATTATAATAACATTTATTCATTTAAAACAACTTACTAAGTGCTGGTGGATGCAGGTGCCTCGGGACCGTTCATTATGGCAGTCTACGTGTGAGGCCTATGTCGAGCAGTGGACAGTCAATGGCTTACAAGATGATGATGATGATGATACTAGAAATGATATTTAACTATTGAGCAAAGACGATTATGTTTATGATGTTTAAATACACATTTTAAATACATTATCGGGATTTAATGATAGGAAAAATTTGATTATTTTGATCCTGTCCTATCCTGTCGTGGCCACGACGTGGTGCAATCCACGTCGACACGTCAGCAATAAAGAAGCAGGTATGTAGGTACTATTTACATGCAAAAAGTTATTCGTCAAGAGTTATTCAAGTCCCAATAGATAGATAGAAAGATACTCCTTATTGTTTCCTCCAAAAAATTACAATAGTTAACAAACAATTACAAGAAATAATCACAGTAAGAAAACAATGGGCAACCTTATCGCTAAAAGCGATCTCTTCCAGGCAACCTTTGGACGGAAAAGAGTAATTATAAACGGTTTGATCGGAGGCACGATGAAAACTCTATTGTTTTTAAATACGGAGATGTAATACATGTACTAATGTAAATATATATCGATAGTACTTTAAAATTTTTCTTTATTATTATCTATTGAATAAAAGCTTTTAAAAATTATACAGTGTCGTCACGTTTTACTTAATCCATCATAATTATACCTAAATCACAGATTTACAATTCAGCTACTTTGACGGGCTTAGTCCCAAATTAATCTAACGCCTAACACACTA
This sequence comes from Galleria mellonella, assembly GCF_026898425.1. NCBI lineage: Eukaryota > Metazoa > Arthropoda > Insecta > Lepidoptera > Pyralidae > Galleria > Galleria mellonella. The sequence continues at coordinate 1,708,552 of NW_026442050.1, forward strand.
ACACAACAGCGTTAGGGTGACCATTCTTCATTAGCACAAAGGAGCCGGCCTTTTGTCTCGCGTCCATTCATTTACGATTGTTCACTACACGAAGTGAGATCCCAGCATCCGTATTCTGAATTTCTTATTAGGTTAATCTTCCTGACCGACCGACTGCTTAAGGAGGAGAATAATGTTACTTGAATGTATGTCAAGTTATCTATGACTTTGTCACATTAGTGTTTGAAAGTTGTAACTAGAATACATAATTTACTAATGGTTGATTTTTTTATAACAAAGCGAGCAGACGAGCATGTAGTTCACTTGATCATCCACAACACCGAAAGGAATTGCAGGTGTGGTGCTGGCCTTTTGAAAAGGAATATGCTTTTTTCTTGATAAATATGATATCGTATCGTTTCGAGAATACTGGTGCTAGAAGTTGATTCCAAAGAGAGGTTATGCGTGGAAGAAAGTGCCTCGAAAAATGCATGGTGGAAGACCGTCACTCATCCAGGTGGTTGCAATGGAACTTTAGTTTGTGGCGGGTTATATGACTGTGGAAATCAGCATTGTTTAAAATCTGTATATAATAAAAGTTAGTAACATTTCTAACTCTTATAATCTGTCTGCAAAACAGATAAGTTATTTTGCATAAGCACTTTGAAAAGCATTTTATTCCTTAAAACAAATAACCCGTAATGTGTTATATGTGTGACAAATATAAAAAAGAAACTAGAATAAAATAAATTTTTAACAATTTAAAGAAGAAGAAAGAAAGAAATAATTTAATCAAAGAATCATGCGACTCACACAGTAGCACAGAAAATAAGAACAAAAAAAAATAGTAGTATACAAATAAATTTACAGTCGCCATATTTATTTTATATTATTGCCGTTTTACTAAATCTAATGATAAAATTAATTTATAAAAGTCTCTCAGTTGAATTTACTTATAAAATGCAAACATACACAATAAAAAATTACCCTCCATCCATCGGGTATCGGATAAAAATACAAAGTAAGCGATTTCACTCGAGTTGATTGCAAAATGATCAGAATAGGGCCATCTGTCGCGCGGCCGTGATCCCTGTCAACAAATCCACAATACAGCCTGACTCGATGTCACCCCAGTTCACAATGAAAATGATTAATGGTCACCTTTCTTGTACTTAACTATTGGGACGCGATTCGATTTAATGGTTTTACGTACGTAAGTGGTTTTTTATTGTTGCCATGTGACACAGTAATGATACTTGAGCCTCTTTTTAGTCTATCCAAGTAAGTACCAGAGGGAGACTTTGTACAAAAGTCGTTTGCTCGAGTACCTTTGTCACATTCGTGTTTCAACCGTAAAGCAGTTGTGTTTGCGTGACTGTGTTTCGGTTTGAAGGGTGGGATATGGCGTGAATTTACTGGGTACAGAGGAATAACACCTGAGTCTTCAGGAATAGCAACGCATGGGAGTTATCGTGGGCGAAACAGTATACTCTGTTATGTCTATAGTACTGCTCATATCTATAGGCGATGGTTCCCACTTTCCATCAGGTGGGCCGTTAGCTTGTTTGCCATTCTAAGTTGTATAAAAAAAGAGTATATTTTATGTATTTGTATCAGCTGTGAACTATCTACTGGTGAACATAGCCTCTCCCATAAGGGGGGTTTACCAGTAATTGCCACGCTATTTTATATATGTATCATTGATATTATAAAGAAATCTAGATATACAGTTAGGTATTAAAACTGTACTGATTGTTTCCCACGAAAAAACGATTTCAATTATGGAAAAATAAATATAATATAACCAATAAGTTCCCTTAGTCGCCACTTACGTCACGTACGGGAAAGGAAAGGGTGGCCTATTCTATTCCGGGACCACACGGAAAATTATGTAATATATATCCAATGTCAATTTCAATACAAACAGACATACACAAATATATTTGTATTCTACAAGAATCTAAGCCACAAACTTCTTTAAGCGGTGTAAATAAATGTAACCACTATACCACAAATGTCACATCGTCCAGATTTAAATTCAAGTCCGTCTGGGTCCTATGATTTGGAATTTTAAACCACCAAATGACGACGCTTTTATTTGAAGATAAATCTGAATCAATACAATTGTTTCCTACTATTAAATCTTTGTTACTTACAGTGTAAGTGACACAGCAAAGTTTGCGTACCAGAGTACACTGGATCAAACTGCTCTAAACCGGTTTATGCCAGATACAAAACAGTTTAAACTGCATCATTTGTTTTGTCTGTATACAATTTTAGTCTAACTTTTATTCACTTAATAAAGAAATTTACCCCTATCTATGTAATTTTAGATTATAGTTACTTTATTTATTTATATGTATGTTTTTATACATTCAATTTAAATATAGATATTACGTTATAGCGAAAGGGTACACAGACTGATTTATTCCTTGAAGGGATTTCTTCCAGTCAATCTTCACAATAATTCTTTTGGGGTTCAAGAGAACCCCAAAAGAATTATCTATAAATTTGATTAGAAAGACACAAAACAAAAATAAAAAAGTAAGTATTACTTATATAAGTTTTACTTATACACTTTTCCTGGTTCCGGAATACTTACCGGCCGGTATACCATAAGAGAGAACTTAATGGACGAGTGATGGGCAGCAGCGTTCTTCTCTGAACATCACCAAAGCCTAACTGCGGTTGTCAACCCGCTTGCTAAGCATGACAACTACTGGTGTAACCCCCCAAAAGGGGGAGACTTACATTCCGTAAAAGTAGGCATTAAGTTAGCAACTCCAGTGGATCTTTTTATTTTCGAACGGGCAACGATTGCTATGTTCTGTCGTTGACATTTTTTACAATAGCAAATAACAGTAAATTTGATAATAACCACCAATATACTAAGGCGTCGCCCACGAAGATACCGATGCAATGGGCCAAAACAAAACACGCTGCATTAAACGCCTTTACTTTACTACTGATGCAACTGAGGTGAAATTAATAGCGGAGCTTCTAGTAGACGTATTAAAATATTTATTTTACTTATATATTTATTTGTACTTTATTGTACACAAAGATTACGTTGTTATAATTTATTTTGAATAAAAATAAACAACAGGCGAGTTTAACTCTGTAAGAGTTATCTTTCGGCAAACCCTGAGTTGAAAGTAGCATTAATTACCAGCGGGCAATGTACGTACAATAAAAAGAGGAAAGTATGGTTGTTTCTACTATAAATATAATGATAATTTCGGTAAAAAATATTGTTCTCCAAACAAAAAATCGAAGAGAAACAAAAGTTACCATAAGATGACGAAATGGTTTTAAAATATGTTATGTTTAAAATAATATTTAAAGTTCAAATGTGGAAATATGCGTCTACTTTTAGATTTTGATTCGCATCTATAACATTTTGCTCAGCAAAAACAAATAAGAAAATCACTGCTTCTATGATGATAAAACATATGAACCCAAAAAAAATACAGGTCCTCCACCATGTTGGAAATACTTAAAAATAACAATAATCACCAAATATTCACTCTATAAAATCTAACCCGACAATTATTTAATTTTTGAAGTCTCTAAAGTAGACAAAAATCATCAAATTCCAACCCTGTTTAATTTATCCCAATAAGTGTCCCATATTTGGAGGGGGGAAGGATTGTTAGTAAGGCGGACTATCAGTCTCATTGCTAACAATATACTATATCAGATCAATCTCCCCATAGTTTCCCTGAAAACCATCGTGCTGAATTCCAAGGGTGTTCATCACGATGAGCTAACTGAACTGCCCTTTAATTCTCACTTGTCATCCCTCACTGGTGCCACGACGGAGTATACTGTTAACGCTGCCTGCGTTTGCTTGCGGTTTACCATATAATTATCATCCATTAAAAAAAATATCCTACACTTCGAGCTGACCCGTCGCCCATATCTTAGTGAGAACGAAACGCTTTGTCATTTACACGACCCAGAACTACCAACAAAAAAAAAAGATTTCCTTTTTATAGTTGCTCATAAAGGACAAAGTATCATTAAACATTAGGTCTATTAATTTAGCGCCTTCTTTTAACAAAAAGATCAATAAATAAAAAATAAAAACACCAAATACCGGCTCTATGGGATCTATCCCTGTGGCCACTACAGTCATTTGCAATTCTGTTGGTACCTATCGTTAGTGACATTTCGCTAAAAGGGTATAGTAATAAAATTGTCGTCCGCTTTCTTTTCTATGGATATTTAGCCAAATATACGAGATGATTCTAGTATTTTGTTTATTGATATAACGTAACGCTGCAGATGATGTGATTATAACTAAGACTAGTGTATCATTTCTATCATCATCATCATCATCACGTCAGCCGTTAACTGTCCACTGTTGAATAGAGACCTCTTTACTATTTACCAGAGGGAGACTTTGTATAAAAGTCGATTGCTTGGGTACCTATGTCCCATTCGTGTTTCAACCATGAAGCAGTTGTGTTTGCATGGCTGTGTTTCAGTTTGAAGGGTGAGATATGGCGTGAATTTACTGGGTATAGAGGAATAATACCTGAGTCTTCAGGAATGGGAACGCATGGAGGGTATCATGGGCGAAACAGTTTACTCTGTTATGTTCATGGCATTGCTCATGTCTATAGGCGACGGTTACCACTTTCCATCAGGTGGGCCGTCAGCTTGTTTGCCATTCTAAGTTGTATAAAAAAAACCTCCCCCATAAGTGGAATTTTGTTAGTAGTTACCACGCTTGATAGACAGGTTGCCAACCGCAGTTAGGCTTTGGTGATGTTTTAAGAGAAATTGTGCTGCCAATCCCTCGACCAATTAGTTTCTTTAGTCGCCTGTTACGACACCTACGGGAAAGGAAGGGGTGACCCATTCAATGCCGGGGCTACACGACGTATCGTCATTAAAATTCAAATCGAATAAAAAAAATCGATAATAGTAAATCTAACCCTCTTATTCATAAAAATGTCATTTATTTAGCTATTTGTGCTAAATTCTTATTTTGAAAGAAAGTGACAAATATTTTAACAGCTAAAAGAGTTTTGTAGGATATTTTAATTTTTATTAATAAGGGACAATTCATCATTAACCAACCAAAAACAACCCACGAGATAATAGCAGGAATCCATTATCAAATTGTTTGTGATCAACGCGGTAAGTGGAAAAGCGCGCGAACCGCAAAGCAAGCATGACAGAACAAACTTTGTGAACCGGATTGCACCGGTTCCGGGCGGATTATGCCGGCGCGAGGCGGTTAGAGGCAGTTAGTCAGGTGAGATCTAAGTCGCGGGGTTTACTATTGGAATTATTGTCTTTGTGCATGTGGCGGGACGTGCATACCGTATTTCGGTTTTAATTTTGTGACTGCAGAAATGTATGGAAATGCACATGTATTTGCATACAATTGCATATTGTCATACCAAATATACGATGCTGGTGTCATTAATTCCTATTAATATTATAAATTAATAATAAATTTAAATTAATAATAAATTTAAATTAATAATAAATTTAAATTAATAATAAATTTAAATTAATAATAAATTTAAATTAATAATATTATTAATAAAATATATGTGTGGTTCCGACATAGAATAGGCTCCCTTCCATTCCCATGGGTGTTGTAAGAGGCGACTAAGGGAGGGTGAGAGATGAGAAGCAGCGTACTTCTTAAAACATCTCTAAAGCCTAATCTGCCAATTTGCCAATCTGCCTGCCAAGCACGGCAACTACTGGCAAAACCTCCTAAGAGGGAGGCTTATGTTCAACAGTGGACAGTTAAAGGCTTACACGATACTTAATCCAACTTATGTAACTTAACAAATAGAAAGCAACATTATTAACATGTAAGAGGATTTAATTAAAAAAATAAAAAAACTGTAGATCGTTACACTGTGTACCTATGTGATTTCAAAAAAGAAGCTTCTCAATCCGGTGGCATTTTTTTAAAATATTTTTTTTAATGGATGATAACGGAATGGTAACCCCACCCGCGCTATCGGTATACACCGGCGGGGCATCAGTGAAGGATGATAAGTGAGGATGAAGTAGGTCAGTTAGCCCATCGTGACGAGTTCAACAAGAATTGTTCACGATGGTTTCCACGGGGAACCACGTGGAGGTCGACCTAATAAGGCATATTGCTAGCAATGGGGCTGTCAAACTTCATTGCTAACAATCCCTTTCCCCTTTTTTATATTGGTTACCTCATAACTCCGTCAGTTATAAATCGATTTGGAAAATTCGTTTTTCCTGGATAAAGATGCATGATTTGGCATTATAATTGACGAATGCATACATTAATAGCATTAGATCTCAATCTATGACAAAAGCAACAGACAACATTCAGTCCTTGTAGCCTGGTAACTGGCAAGCGGTCTCTTAAATCAATAGGTCTTTGTTCAGGTATTCGGCCAGTCTTGATTTAATATAATGGTCGTATGGGAACATTAAACGATAAATTGGCCATCAATTGTGGGTTAATTTGCAGTAAATACGTTCTAATCCACGTGTCTGGGTGGATTTGACGACGGCTATGATTGGTGTTCAAATGCTGATGATCCGCTGTCTCTTTCTAACGCACTACACTGTATAGCTGTTCTGTTTTAGGCCGTGGAAATTTCCTAATAACCTACCTGATTCGCGTGCTGATAACTGTAGTAGCAACTAACATTAAGGCGTTGGGGGGGAAGGGATTGTTAGTAATGCGAACTATTAATTCCATTGCTAGTAATACCTAGTAATACCCTGTCAGATCGACCTCCACGTGGTCCACCCCGGTACCAATCAGACTAAATTCCAGTTGTATTCATCACGATAGGCTAACTAACTTTTCATTTTCACCCGTCATTCCTCTCTGGTGCCCCGTCAGCGTATACCGTTAGCGCAGGCAGGGTTACCATTTCATTATCATCAATTAAAAAAAAACATAAAAGTATAAAATAAATATGGAAAGTCTTTAAATAGTTAAATAAAAAATAAATATATTTTTTGTATAATATTTTATTTCATAATAACTATCGTGAGTCGTACTGTATTGTAATTATTTATTTTGGCTTTAGTCACATTTTAGATTTGAAAAAAAAAAACTTTTATATAATTTTGGTCTCATTTGATTTTAATTTTATTACATTCTTTTGTTTTTATACTGCCTACTACGATAGGAGTAAGCATATGGCCCGTCTGATGGTAAACGGATTTACCATGGCTTATGGACGTTTGTATCACCATCGATGTTACGAGCGCATTGCCGACCCTTTAGAAACCTTATCACGCATTTTATGAAGAACCAGAAGGAAAATAATGATGATGATGACATCAGTATTAAAAACTTCGTAATTTTTATAGTACTAATATATTTTTGGGGGAGGGGAAGGGATTGTTAGTAATGGAGACTGAGAATCCCATTACTAGCAATATACCCAACCAATTCGACCTACTTGCCGTTCCCACTGGAAACTATCATGGTTAATTCCTGATGAATTCATCATGATGGGCTAACTGGCCTGTTTTCATTCTCATCTATCATTCTTCACTGGTGCTCCGCCAGCGTATCCCGTTAGCGCAGGCGGGGTTCCCATACCATTTTCACTCATAAAAAAAAGTTTTTTTTTTTTTAATTATCTAACTTAATTCTGTTATGACAATCTCGTATTCGCTATTTTGCAGTGTATTTCAAACCTCTTTAAGTAAATTTGCAATTGAGGGTTTTTTTTATGGTCAACAACATTACAGTATAAATAATGTGCCTATGACATGATTTAACCCTTAAATACCTGAAGTTTCAAATTTGATACCGGTGTTATAAATCGCATTGGGCGCCTACAATCGATTTTATTTTAATATTTGGCTGTTTACATGTTACCAAATGTTTTTTTTTTTTCAAAATAAATATATAAAAATATCGTTTTGATTTTTTTTACTATTTTTCCCCATTAGTAAACACAGTAAAAGTATAAGTGTACCCTTATATATTTTTTTATTTCATTTAAAAAATCAGGCTTTTAAAGGTAAATATTTGTTCGTATTTATTATCTACACTAATCTACACTATCTACACTAATATTATAAAGAGGAAAGATTTGTATTTTTGTATGTATGTTTGTAATGAATAAACTTAAAACCTACATTGCCGATTTCAAAAATTCTCTCGTCATTAGAAAGCTACATTCACCCTGAGTAACATAGGTTATATTTATTGCTAGAAAAGATTAGGGATCCTTACTAAAACTTTAGTAACGTAACTCAAGGTGTAAAGAAGTGCTTTAAAATATCTTTGGTCGCGTGTGCTGCGGAAACTATTGGTGATAGAACAAAAGTACGTTCTACAATATTGAAGAAAATATCAATAACTATAAAAAGCTTCGCGATACTATATGTCCAACTATTATCGTTATGTCACAATGACCACTTTTTTAAATGTTGTAAAAATGTCTACCCGTGCGAAGGCGGGACGGCCCGCTAGTTCAATATAAATTCGATCTCTCAACATTACCAATCGTGATAACAACGTTTCCCATTGATTAATCCACATACTTTACAGTCCAATTAGTATCCAGTCTTTGGCTTTAACAAATTAAACCATTTTTCTTGTGAAACGTAATTGATTCTCACTAACTCAGTGTTCAGGCGTCTACAAATGGCGGTGCCATATCTCAAGACGACAACGGCCTATCAATGGAGGGTGGTGGGGCTGGTGCCAATACACTGTACAGTAAATTGAGATAGGCAATTTACGACCACTATTTTGGACGGTGTTTAGACTATAGCATGTTTTGTAATTCACAGTTTGTATTGGAATTTCCTGAGTATTGATTTATTGTCTTTTCTTTATAAGAAAGCAAGATTTTTATTTATTTGTAATGAAAAACCAGAGGGAGACTTTGTACAAAAGTCATTTGCTTGTGCACCACTGTCCCATTTGTGTTTCTACCGTGAAGCAGTTGTGTTTGCATGGCTGTTTCGGTTTGAAGGGTGGGATATGGCGTGAATTTACTGGGTACAGAGGAATAACACTATATATATATATATATATATATATATATATATATATATATATATGAAATATTGTCTACTGCCAATATCTTATTTATTTCTTACAACTCTTACCAATCCGAACCACCCGATTTTAAACGAATCTAATACAAATAATTCGTTACAGAGAGCACAGCCGCGCGCTAAATATCGCCTCTACATGAATATTAAACAGCGTAATATTAAATTTTCAGTACCTTCAGTTGGCCAACGAAGTGTTAATAATCAGATTGACGTTGTCCCTTCACGTTTGTCCGTGAATGATTATTAGATTCCATGTTGGTGATTTTATTGTGCGATATTAATGAACTTTTTAAGAAGGTAACAAGCATAATACCCGCCTAACAGAATACTGTTATTGTATCGTGTAGGTTAGGGGTGGCCAACCTGTCGATCGGGGGGGAAAGGGATGGTTTTTTTTTGATGGGTGAAAATGGTATGGTAACCCCGCCTGCGCTAACGGGATACGCTGGCAGAGCACCAGTGAAGGGTGATAGATGAGAATGAAAACAGGCCAGTTAGCCCATCATGATGAATTCGTCAGGAATTAACCATGATAGTTTCCAGGGAGAACCGCGGGAAAGGGATGGTTAGCAATGGAGTTTGACAGTCCCATAGCTAGCAATATGCCCTTCCAGATCGACCACCACGTATTCCCTTTTAAGTTTATTTAAATTAAATTTTTACACTTATAAATTAATAACATTAACTTAACCTACTGTTTTTTGTTTCCTTTTTTTCATTTTATTTTTTTCATTTAAGAGTTTCCTCTTGTCGGTGTAACTAATTCATACATTCTCTTCCAGCCAGATCTATCCCAGGCCATATCTTTGATCTCCCTATACGACATGACACCTATTATGAAAGGAATTGTTAGCAATGTAGTTTGACAGCCATATTGCTAGCAATATGCCCCATCAGGTCGACCACCACGTATTTCCCCCTGGAAACCATCGTGAACAATTCTTGTTGAATTCGTCGCGATGGGCTAACTGACCTGCTTTATCCTCACCTATCATCCTTCACTGGTGCCCCGCCGGTGTATACCGATAGCGCGGGTGGGGTTACCATTACACTATCACCCATTAAAAAAAACCTGTCGATCGTGACAATTAGTCCAGTCGATCGTGGCAAGGCAAACAATATAATATTTTGCTAATCTAGCGAAAGATGCTCAGACGCAATGCTCACACTAATATCAATAAGTAGTTACTAAGAATAATTATCAGTTTTATGTTTTCCCTCTCAATAAAATAAAAAATACTACAAAATTGTGTACTGAACTATGTTGTTTTATTTGTGATTTCAAGAAGCATGTAATTGGTAATTCGCACAGGGTTTCGTTAGTAAACAGTAAATCTTGGGTCTAGTCAAGTCGGCCACCCCTGGTGTAGGTAATTGTACAAACATAAACTCGAATCAAACAAGGGGCATGTAAAAAGAATATTATTCATTTGTGTGAATAAAAAATAAAATATAATTGAGCAGTTTCATAAAACAAACATTTTACGATTTTGTTTAGTAAAAAACTTATTTAAATATTAAAAAAAATAGTAGGTAAAAGATCAAGACCAATGATGATATAAAAAATACAGGAATATAGAATCTCCTTTTGGAAATTGCTTATAAAACAGTTCATAATTCTCAAAGATACTGAACAACATTGCCAACCTATTTCTCGAAGTCGGTACAAGCCCTCCGTATTCGATTTTCAAAACACATCATACATCACCCCACCCTACGGAACTAACCCGTCAAATAGCTACAATAAACTAATAGCCTATCCTCTCCACCTGGCCACGCAGACCTATAAACAGTGGACAAGAAAAGCAAAATGTATGTGCTCTATCGGCGGCAAAGCCCGGTACAAATCTGGCCAGTGGATAGCGGGCCTGATCGACAAATCCGCCAGATTACGCGCTGATACAAGGGGCATGTTTATGAGACAGCGCGCGGGACTCCGCCGGACTCTATCTAACCCTGCAGGGCTGTCACACGGTTTGATAAATACAAATAGAAATAAAAGGCTATATGTTAAATATGTAATGTAAGTATTAATTATTTTTATAGTTTTTTTTTTTTTCAGGCAACTACTAGCAAAACCAGCCTTATGGGCGAGGCCTGTGTCCAGCAGTGGACAGTTAAAGGCTCATATAATAATACTATCTATACATATAATGAAACTTTAGAGGTCGAATGTGAATATATACATAGAAAAAAAAACGCTAAAATCCGAGCCAGGGGAATGTTAAACGTGAAATATAAAAATCCAGATTTTTTTTCTCTATCTGTTTGTATGGGCTAATCTCCGAAACTGTTGGACAAATTAAAATGAAGTTTTGCATGGCGATACCTTATATTCCCGGTCAACATTTTAAATACGGAAAATGGAAGAGTTCCCGTGGGATAGTTAAAAAACTATAGTAACTTACACAGCTTAGCACACAACCTACTAAATAAAGTCATTTCGATCTAAGGTAAAGAGTGAGAACGACACGTCATTTGTTAATTTTGGTCCAATATTCCCGGACATAATAAATAGGTAGGTACATACATCGATACCTAAACAGGAATAACGAATACCACGCGGACAAAGTCGCGGGCATCAGCTAGTAATAAATATTATTTAATTCTTTAAATTTTAATGTACAAAAAATTACTATTAGAGATATATACTATTAGATCTATACTTATAATAAATCTGTAGAGAGGTCAATTCTGTACATGAAATATATTTCCAAAGTAACTATCAGCGGGTGATTGGTGATCGATACTGATGCTAAAAATTATAATCAGTTAAATTTTTGTCTGTCTGTCTGTATGTTCGTTATAGAAACAAAAACTTAAAAAATTTTAAAAACTTGGTACAATTATTCTTCAATCCTGGGCAGGTTATAGTATACTTTTCATCACGCTACGATCAATAGGAGCAGAGCATATGTGTCTGTTACATCAAAACCACTGAACCGTGAGGAAGGACATAGGCTACTTATTTTACGAAAAACGACGGAAACGTGGACAAAGTCGCGGGAAACAGCTAGTATATAATATTTAAAAAAAGGAATTCATATTATTTTTTATATTTATTTTTGCCTTTGTTTATAAAATCATCAAACCTTTCATAAGCTTATTTTAGCAATCAAAATGTCAAATGTTTTGTCTTTTTCTGTTACGCAAATTTCTCAATTTTAAAGACAGCTACTTAATACTCTAATTATTAAAATTTGTTTGTAAGACGTTTTCACTTTTATGAATAAGAAAATAATAATAATAATATGAAATAATAAATTCAAGAATCTATTTGTGAACTATAATCGTAATGATACAATTTAATCAATTAATTTAAATTTGGATTTTTTTATGCAACTTTGAATGGCAAACAAGCTGACGGCCCACCTGATGGAAAACGGTATCCGTCGCCTATCGACATGAGCAGTACCATGGACATAACAGGGTATACTGTTTCGCCCATGATATCCCCCTTGCGTTGCCATTCCTGAGCACTCAAGAATTATTCCTCTATACCCTGTAAATTCACTGCCATATCCTACCCTTCAAACCGAAACACAGCCATGCAAACACAACTGCTTCATGGTAGAAACACGAATGGAAATTGAAAAAAAAACACGATTAAATTGGACCATCATCAATGGAGAGATGACGTTATAATTAAGATCATCCACTGCTTTCCATAAGCATGTCATTGATTTCTGTAAACTGGTACAAATGTTGTGAACGTCTTTGCCACAAATAATTAATAATTAATTAAAAAAAAAAAAAAACTAACAATTTCTTATAACAGACTCGAATCCGTATCTTTTAACGAACTATGTCAACCAACAAGGATCGGCAGTGAAGAACAAGAAAAGAAATTTAATCTGTCCTCATATGAAATACAGGAACAAAATTATACTCTCAAATTTTCCTGTCGACTATTTACTCGATAAATGTCAAATAGAAAGCTTTACAATCGGAAATTTTCAAAATAAACCCTAAGATATGTCCGATAAAGTATAAAACATGAACGCTATACGAAAAGTTTAAGCGCAAAATCCGTGTGCTCAACACAATACGTTATAAAAGAGAATAAAAATGTAAATATTATAGAGTTGGCAGCCCTAGCTGATACAGTGCAGATAGAGGAAAGGTGGAAGGTGGTCCGAATAATATTTTGGCTTACGAAACGAGACCAAGTTTTAATAGTGTACCCTATGTTTATGTTATGGGCACCGGAATCGAAAGAGTGGACAAACTGTCCTCCGAGACTGTTTTGATAGAAGTGTTGAAGTTTGATTGAAGTTGGGATGTACTTCAGAATTTCCGTGGAATTGAAGTATTATATGTTAATTTATTTATTTATGTACACTTTATTGTACCATTTATAAAATAGTAAACGCATTAAACTGTAATAAGAAATGATACAAAAGGCGGTCTTATCGCTAAGCAATCTCTTCCAGCCAACCTTTGGGTAGAGAACATTGAGAAAAGAAAGAAAAACAAAGGGTAGGTGGCGCACTATTATATATAAACAAATATATATAAAGATATATACATATATATGTATATACATATATATACATAAACATACACAAACTTAAAAGTACACATACAACAGGAGAGAGTGACACTGGAAGATGAAGGTAGAACATGGGAAAAAATATATGTTAAAAAAATTATATGTTAATGTAAGACTAACTGGATTGACATAGGTGTATTCAGTCGAGAACGCTCAACTAGTTTCAAAACTATCAATAAAAAATAAAGAATAAAAAAAAAAATATTAGGGCATTTTCAACAAGTCCGTTTTCTGTCTAGTTTTGATGAACTTTTTTTGTTTTCGAGACTTTTATAAAATGACCCTATATTTCGACGTCATCAGTTTTTCTAAGGACTTAGAATTGAAAGCACAGTTTAAAGGTCCATAGAAGTTGGACAGTGACAGCACTTATAGAAAATCAATTTCATCAATTTTAGAAACATAATTAAAGATTGTGACCCGCAAAAAGAACCGACCTCAATTAGAGTAAAACTCGTTATTCTGATCTAAAAATTAAGGTACTGCAACGATTATGATATATTTCTTTAAATCTACTGCAGGGTTCAGAAAGTTATTATCTGTTGAGAAGAGCCTGTAAGAAAGTCAACAGACACAAGTCTGCGCGTTTACCGCAAAAAAGACGCCGTTTGTCGTATCTCCTCACTTTCAGGGCACTTCCCTTGATAAAAAGTCAAGTCTAGGAATTCTGGGCGTTGATATATCTTGCGACGTCCAGTTTTGCGGTCATCTGGAGGAGAAGGCTAAGATAGCTTCCAAAAAGTTAGGAGTGCTCAATAGGGTGAGACGATATTTCATGCCAGAACACCGCCTGAAATTATATAAAGCCCAAGTCAGGCCGCATATGGAATACTGTTCTCACCTGTGGGCAGGAGCGCCACAGTACCAACTCCTTCCGTTAGACCGCATTCAAAGTCGGGCGGCTCGAATTATCGATAGTCAACGCCTTACTGTCCGACTTGACCCATTGAAACTGCGCAGAGATGTTGCGTCTCTGTGCATCTTCTACCGAATTTATCATGGGGAGTGTTCTGAGAAATTGTTCGGATTGATACCTGCTGCTGATTTTCACCACCGTACAACCCGCCACAAACTAAAGTTTCATCCCAATCATCTGGACGAGTGGCGGTCTTCCATCGTGCGTTTTTCAAGGCACTTTCTTCCACGCACAACCATTCTTTGGAATCAACTTCCAGCAGCAGTATTTCCGAACCGATACGACAACATAACCTTCAAGAAAAGAGTATATTCCTTTTTAAAAGGCCGGCAGCACACCTGCAATGCCGCATGTCATGTTAGTTTTCATCTAATTGAACGAACTTGTGACGAATTAAATCGATTACTATGTGGATCAAATGGCCACTATATAGTGAGCACGGTATACTAACCAGCACATGTGGTATTAATAAGGGATCTATAAAAGTACTATAACAAGTGTTGCGTGTTGGCGTGAAGCGTCGGCGGCGGGCGGTAGTCCGCGGCCGCACTCCTTCCCGTCCACGCCGCCTTCCGGTTCGTACACATGCTTGCTGCCGCTGCACATTGGGAATTGTGACTTACACGGCCTTCGCTGATGTGCATTAACACACAGGAGCAGCAGAGTACGATGGGGTTTTTGACCACATTCTTATTTGACAACATACATACATACATATCTGTCACGCCTGTCTCCCATTAGGGTAGGCAGAAACAATGGAACGCCAAATGCTTCGATTCAAACAAACCTCTTTCGCTTCCTCCACATTCATCAATCTTTTTTATACACGTTCTCCACACACACACAACATATCGCCTATCTTATTTGAGAACTGTTATTAAAAACACTTATTGAATAAACTCTATTGCATACTAAACGATTACTTGAATGACAAGCGTGCATGGTGTTAGTCGATCATGCACGGGCTTTTGACGACCATGTAATTTTAGACATAGTACATTTAAATAAATACACATAATGTTAACAGAGATTTAAAAGAGTAAATGTTGAGTTTCTTGCGGTCTCTTCTCAACAGATGGCAGCCTTCCGAACCCTACAGTAGATTAAAAAGAAATGATAATTTAAAAGTGCTTGTTTACCAAGTTAACACAGACAAAAATTCTGCGCTGAAGTGTATTAATTCACAGTTTGTATTGTGAGTTCTTAATAAAGCACATAACATGTTGTGGGTGATCATGGGCGGCGGTAGTCACTTACCATCAGGTGAGCCGCATGCTCGTTTGCCCCTGTGTTGTAAAAAAAAAAAATAAAAAATAAAAAAAAAAAAAGTTACTCTTTTAAATGTTTGTTTTTTTATTTATTTTTTTGAAACATACAGTACCTAAAACATATTCGTTACCACAATAAACTAATGAAATAATATATATATATATATATACTCGTATATATATATATATATATATATATATATATATATTACATAAGATGATTTTAATTTTGAAAAATATTTTATATGTTAAAAAGGTTAATTAATTTCATTATGAGTTTTTTTTTTTAAATTAAGTGTATTTGCTTTAATTTTCAATAATACTGATTCTTTTTTTATGTTTCCTTCGTCTGTGAAAAACTTTATTGGCTGATATATTTTTTATTTGTATTAAACAATTGTATTGTTTTTAAAGCTATATTTAATGAATGTAAGCTATATATAAGCTATATTTAATAAATACATATATACTAGATATATTGCCGTTTAGTACTGGCATAGAATAGGTCATCCTTCCTTTTCCGTGGGTACTATAAGGGGCGACTAAAAGAACATAATGGTCGAGGAATGGGCAGCAGCGTTCCTCTTAAAACATCATCAAAGCTAAACTGCAGTTGCCAATTTGCCTACCAAGCGTGGTAACTGGCAAAACCCCTCAAGGGAGAGGCTTATGTTCAGCAGTGGACAGTTAAGGACTGGTATGATGATGATGATGATGATGAAATTCTATACCTACTATTATATTCCTTTTATTATTATTATATTATATTCTTGAGTCCTCAGGAATGGCAGCGCATGAGAGGTATCATGGGCGAAACAGTATACTCTGTTATGTGCATGGTACTGCTCATGTCTATAGGCGACGGTTACCACTTTCCATCAGGTGGACCGTCAGCTTGTTTGCCATTCTAAGTTGCATAAAAAAAAATCCTATGGGTATTGTTAGTATTAAATGACATAAAAGACCTAACGAAGGCTTTTCTATTATCAATGTTAACAATCGGGATGCATATAAATAATTGTTCAAGACAAAGTTGTTTTCCTTTCAATATATTATTTTACTTTTAATTTTAAAATAATTATTAACAAACAAATTAGTTATTAAAAACATAAGAATGTTTTGTTTCATAAAAACTTACATTTCAAACCGATCCCTTGGCCGTACACGTATCTGTGTGTCTGTATATGTAATTTAGGCATACCTCCGGAACGGCTGTTTTACACACAGCCCGCTATTTGCGACCCCTGCCGGACATATTTAAGCTATTTTATTTATTTTGAGATACAAAAGGCCTTATCGGCGGATATATGGCCTTGTGCGATGTTCAGACTGGGACATTGGAAAATACTCGAAAAAAACTAAAAATTTAAAAACCAACTCCATGGTACTGTTACGATACGGTTACCATTTTCCATCAAGTGGACCATCAGTTTGTTTGCCATTCTAAGTTGTTTTTTTTTTTCATATAAAAAAAATTAATAAGAATTAATTTTACCTATTTTTTAATATATTATTTGTATCCGCCATTTTTTTGCACGTGTGCGGAATATTGTAACTTGTGTCTATTTAATACGTGTGTACCAAATTTCATGACGTCATCATTATCATCGTAAATCATCAAAAAGTACTAATAATAAATAAAAAATATATACATCAGCCAAAAGTTCCTTGGCTGACTTTTATCATTGGCTTTTATTATTTAACTTTTTGATATTTGATGCCCTATTAGTGGGTACAAAATATAAATTTGTTATATTAATAAATATAAAATCTAAGAGTCTTTATTAGACAAATGACAAACATAAACCGTCTTTTCTCAACCGACTTTGAAAAAAGAAGGTTCTCAATTCGGTTGTATTGTTTTTATGTTTGTTACTTCATAACTCAGGCAGTTCTAAAACGGATTTGGAAAATTCTTTTTTTTTTTTATCTGAAAAGATATACTTACAGATTATTGTATTATTTTGTATTATTCTTTAAGTGGTGCAATAAAGACTAAATAAATAAATAATTCTCATAGAAATTTTAAACAAAATCGATTCAGTTGTTTAATTTACAAATCAAAATAACTGTTTTTGTCACAATTGTGGTCAGTTTATTTTTTTAACATAATTTAATTACATTATTATTGTTTTAACCGCTCCATCCTTTTTCAATTGTTTTAGAATACATGTATTGAAGTTTATATATTCTATTGCTATATTCGTAACTTTTTTTATATATATATTTAGTTGTAAAATTTATTGAAGCACTTTTTTCCCGTAATATCGAAATATATTCACGTGTACAAGTCTACGGCTGTGAACAGTGCGACCCAACTGACATCCTCTCAATAAACAAGCCTTCTCATAGTTGGCCGGCGTTATCGGACTTTGATGGGCCGAATCGAGGGTAGTTTTAAAATACGCCGCGCCGGCAGTACTAAATAATTATGGCCTTTGTTTTTGTGATGCTACCGCCATTATACTGTGCCTTACTGTAACTAATTGAGATAATATCTACATTTAAATTCGTCTAGTTTCATTAATTAAATAGATTATAATTTAAACTAGATTATTTTTGCTTCGTAACGTGATTGCATGGCTGTGTTTCAGTTTGAATGGTGGGATATGGCGTGAATTTACACGGTACAGAGGAATAACACCTAAGCCTCAGGAATGGCAACACATGGGGGGTATCATGGGCGAAACAGTATACTCTGTTATGTCCATGGTACTGCTCATGTCTATAGGCGACGGTTACCACTTTCCATCAGGTGGGCCGTCAGCTTGTTTGCCATTCTAAGTTGTATAAAAAAAATTCAGAAGTAGGCAAATCAAGAAAATAATCTACTTTTAGGTGGTTTATTAAAATAAAAAATGTATCAGATTTTTAGTTAGATCTTCAGGAATATGACTGTGAAAATTACATTAAATTTAGTGTAGTAGTTTTTACATGTTCCCGAAACAATTTTACAGAAAAACAGAAAAAATGTCTGAAAATTGTTATTCTAGCATCTATTAGTAAGACCCCTCTAAGACCATTTATACAATTTTTTCTTAAATGTCTTTCGTGTAAAACTGTGACTACAATAGTTACTATCTTATACTCGTATATAAAATTCTCGTGTCGCGGTGTTTGTTACCAAACTCCTCCGAAACGGCTTTACCGATTTTTATGAAATTTTGTGTGCATACTGGGTAAGTCTGAGAATCGGCCAACATCTATTTTTCATACCCCTCAATGACAAGGGTGACCCTCCCCAAAAATTTTTTTTTATTTTTTTAACAAATTTTTCCATTATTATTTTATTATGATTTATTTTATTTTATTTTTATTTTTATTTTTGTGATACAACAACAGATTACAAACAAAACTTTTAACAATAGAATACAACAATAGCATTATAAGTTTGCAATCCAATTATAGTTGTACTCAACATTCACAGAGATGAAACAAAATAGGTTAATTTTACTACAAAAAGAATTAATGATAAAAACTAGATACAAAACAAGAATCAAAAACAAAACTACCAAACTATGCATAAAAACTATTAAGTTATCAATGTATGTAAAGTGCTTCGATACAATGAAAATTTCTGATAGAATATGTCAATATCCGATTTAAAATCAATGTCGTTGTACAATTTGCACATTCTGTATATTGGATTATTATATGACACATTATTGTTTGCGAACGGTATAGAAAAGAGTTTAGTTGTACGAGAAGAGTGTTCAGTGGCTCTCAGGTTTATGTACTCCAATAAATTACCCTCCAATTCATTATTTACAATTTTATATAAATATGTTAGATCAATAATTTTACGACGCGCAACCAAACTCTTCATGTTAAAATGTTTGAGTCTATTCTCATAGCATGTCAATACACGTTTGTTGGCATATTTTTTTGTGATATGACGTATAAAATTTTTTTGGATCGACTCAATTCTGTCCTCATGTACAGAATAAATTGGCGACCACACTGATGGACAGTACTCAAGCACACTGCGAACTAGCGTGACGAATAAAATAATTAAGGTGGCTTCCCTTTTAAAAGGTTTTGACATTCTTATGATAAATCCAAGCAACTGATTTGCTTTTTTTACTGTTGAATTATAATGATCACGAAAAGATAATTTACTGTCGAATATTATTCCCAAATCTTTCACAACCGTAACTCTTTTTAATGATTTGTTTTCTATTTTATAGTCAAATTGGTGTATATTTTTATTTTTCGTAAAAGATATTACATAACATTTAGCAATATTCAAGGCCATATGGTTTATTTCACACCAGTTGTACAATATGGAAAGATTTTCTTGTAACTGTATGCAATTGTTTATAGTTGTTATTTCGTTATATAATTTTATATCATCCGCGTATGCCAGACAGTTACATTTAAATGAGTCTAACAGGTCATTAATAAATATAAGAAAAAATAATGGTCCCAAGTTCGAACCTTGAGGTACGCCTGTGGATGCCATAAATGGTACGGACTCATATCCATAAACTGCCACGAGCTGAGTTCGATTCTTTAAGTAACTTTCAGTCCATCTGAGCAGATCTCCCTGTATACCAATATGAAATAATTTCTTTAAAAGAATCTGATGGTTGACACGATCGAAAGCCTTGGTAAAATCAGTGTAAATCGTATCGACCTGAGTTTTGCTATTAATAGTCGAACAAATGAAATTTGTATATACCAAAAGATTGGATGCGGTTGAGCGCTTTTTAACAAATCCATGTTGTTTATTACTAATTAAAGTAGAGATATGGCTATACATATGTGGGTAAATTAACCCTTCAAAAACTTTCGCAAAACAACATAAAATACTAATGGGTCGGTAATTAGATACATTAGCTCTGTCACCTGATTTATGGATTGGAATAATCCTAGTTAACTTCCAGATGTCAGGAAAAATGCCCTCCTTGAGAGATTTGTTAAATATAATTGTCAACGGTCCAACTAATACAACTGAACAAAGCCGAATAAAGACTGGAGGTATACCATCAGGTCCAGCACTTTTATAAACTTTTAATGCCCTAAGTGCTTTACACACTTCATTT
Organism: Galleria mellonella; assembly: GCF_026898425.1. Classification (NCBI taxonomy): domain Eukaryota; kingdom Metazoa; phylum Arthropoda; class Insecta; order Lepidoptera; family Pyralidae; genus Galleria; species Galleria mellonella. Next base: position 1,729,363 of record NW_026442050.1, read on the forward strand.
TCGGAGATTGTAATTGTGGATAATACTGTATTAACAGTTGGAAATATAGGTTTATAATTATTAGGGATACAGGTACCATACACTGAGGCAAAATATTCTGCAAAAAAATTTGCAATATCATGACCATTATCAGCCTTTTTGCCATTATAGTGCATGGAGGTCGGAAGAGTATTTGTAATACGTTTACTTTTAGTGTAACGCCAGAATGACTTTATATTTTCATTAAGATCTCGCTCAATCTTCGCTATAAAATTCTGATGACACTTATCTATTTCCTTTTTTACTCTAGCTCGTAATAATTTATACGAGTCCATATCTCTGGGATTTCTTCCTTTACGATATTTAATCCTATATTTATTTTTTTCCCTTATCATTTTTTTAAGCGAAGTCGAGTACCAAACCGGGTAGTCTGAATTATTGTTTTTAATTTTAGGTGTATATTTTTCTATTATGGACCAAATATTATTGTACAGTACTTGGAGAAATTCGTTACCATCTAGATGAATATATTCATTCCAATCAATAATAGCTAAATCATTAATACATTTATCGTAATCTGTTTTATGGAAATTAAATCTCTCAATTGTTGACTCGTTTTTAAGATTCAGTTCTGAAGGAATAGTCATACCTATATTGATTGGGGGATGGTGCAAGTCAACACGACTAATGGGTTCTACTTGAGTTATTTTATAACTCAAGCAATCGTCAACCAAAACAAGATCTAATGTTAAATTATTAAAATTTTTTAAATGATTTAACTGTGTAAGTCCTGTTCTATCAAGAAAATCTAAAAAATTATTATATTTAGTGTTCGTTTGTGATATATTTTTACTGTAAACTGGCGTTAGCACTGTCATATTATCAACCTTGTTCCATGAAATATTGGGAAGATTAAAATCTCCTATAATTAGAAAGTGCTCGTTTTCAGAAGCGCATAACACCAATGATTCAATGTTAAATATGAACTGAGTGTACATATCATCTGGAATGTAAGATGGAAGATAAACAGTACATATATTTAACTTGATATTTTTAAAATATACCCTTATCCAAATATCTTCAACAACTGTTTTAGCATTAAAAAATACACACAACTTTAAATTTTCATCGTTTTACGATCAACCCCTGTCTTTTAATCGCTATTTTTATATTTCGCAATAAGTGGTAAAACAACGTTTACGGAGTCAGCTAGTTTTATTATATTAATAAGATTTAAATTGGTTGGACTGTTAAACCACTGTAATGTAGCCTTAGATTATATACGAGTAGATAGAGCATCGAGCCTCAAAAACGGCTCAACTTTTTGTCAGCTAATTGTCAAATTAGTTGACTCGTTTTTTTTTATCAGTGTTCCATATACTTACGCACACAGTGTATCTTGACATATCTATATTTAATTATTTAATAAATAAAATGAGTTTTTGCACATTAAAAAGGTGCAAAATTTATATATTAATAAATATAGACGTTATAAAGGAATCACTCATACCTATTTATCATACAAAATTGTATGAAAAAGTTGACTCGCTTTTCTGGAAGCATTTGTATGGAGACAATCTATCTATATAATCTAAGAATGTAACAAACAAACAAACTAATTTTCACATTTATAAGTATTATTAGTACCGAGGTAATCTTTAACAACTTGACCAATCGTCGTGAAATTTGACACATACATAATATTAAAGATATAAAAGGACATAAGCTACTTTTTATCTCACAGACAAAAAAAAAGTTATTCACGACTTTTTAATATCACGATAGTCATTTTATCAATACAGTTGAAATGTAAAATATCGTAAATGAAAAATCAAATTAACGTTAACCGTATCCCTAGAAAGCAATCGAAAAGATGTTAAAGTACATAAAACCGAAATATCTCACAGAGGCAACAATCAAACCGTCTCAAAGGCCCATAACAAGGCACTCTCAATACGAAACAGCAATTAGACCCTCAGGCAATGATAATAACAATAAAAAAACTTTAATAAACAATGGAACGCGAGCCGCTTGTAAATTCGCCAAAAACAGCGGCACACGACGCGATTACTCCCCCTTAACTGGGTATAATTACGGTCATTTGGTGTCATCTTACCCTTAACGAGATCATCATGGCTGGAACACTATAAGTGACAACGGATCTGTGAAGGCGAGTGTGCACTAAACCGGCCCGATACAGCACAGTGACGCGGTTTGATAACGTTTACGCTAAATGACATACAAAATTTACAATTTTAATTATTAACATAATAATTATATGATAAAAGATGACGAGTTTGCAAGTTTATTTCTAGTAGAATTATCTTTTACATTTCTATGTAAGGGTGAAGTGGAAATGTTTAAGTGATATCCACTCTTCATCGCTAAGGGACAACTCACACTTATTCACCTCCATTCGCGTTTCGCTGAACGATTTTGGTCACACTTATACAGCTCCGCGTCTATCAGCCGCGTACGGCGTCGTAAGAATGAGAAAAGCCGTCACAGCGGGCTATCTCCACTGAAACGCTTGTCTACTGTGTACGGCGTTGAATATGCTTCATTTCGTTAAAATAAAATAATTATAATTACTATAAAATACGTCTGCACTCTTTAATCCTTGCGTACATAATGATTACGCAATAATAAATCAAATCAATGCAGAAACCATACAGGTCACAACTTGTCGACAAGGAGTCGCGAAACATCCCTGTAAAGAACTGTTTCACCGCGTTCGACGGTGAATGCGGCGGAACAGCGCTGAACGCGGCGGAACAGCGCTGAATGCTCTCTATAGCATTCGCATGATAAATTTATCTTTATTTTATACTGAGTTGCCGCGAAAGCAGCTGAATGGATGCGTACACTTTGCCATACAAAATCGTTGTTTTCTATAGACAAAAGCTGAAAAGAGCTAAATAAGTGTGAGTAGTCCCTTAGAAGTCGTAACTGTTAAGTGCAAAAGATATGGATAAAATACTTCAGCAGCTAAACTGCTGTTAACTGTTCACTGGTGAACATAAGCCTTCCTTTGGGGGATTTTTCCAGTAGTCGCTTATCAGGCAGATTGGCAACTGCAGTTAGGATTTGGTGATTTTTTAAGAGAGACGCTGCTATAAGTTCCCTTAATCGCCTCTTATGATATCTACGAGAAAGGCCTATTCTATGATGGGACCATACAGCAATTTAATGAATGTGAATAGAATAAATATACAGTCTCAGTTTGTTAGTATGAATTTATTGAATTACATGACATTGTTCTTAAGAGTAGATAGCACGTAAGGACAATGTCACTAGCACTAGCACTAGATAGTAGAGAGAGGCGTGCGTGCGTGCGTACGTGCGTGCGTGCGTACGTGCGTGCGTGCGTGCGTACGTACGTGCGTGCGTGCGTGCGTGCGTGTGTATTTGTGTGTGTTTATGTATATACATGTACATGTATGTGTGTGTGTGTGTGTATGTAATATAAAACTATAGTATGTTTACATTTCGATAAATATTTCAGATAATATGATTTAAATTTATCTACATCTTATCTCGCTTGCGAAGATTTTTTTTATACCACGAAAGTGACGGATAAGCATACGGTCCGTCTGATGGTTAACCGTCACTGTAGCCTATAGACGCGAGCAACACTAACGTTTTCATGTACTCATTACCGGCCCAAAAATCTTAATACACCCTTTTTGAAGAATCTTAAAAGAAAATTTAAAAACTGAACGAGTACATCAGTATATGTGTTTTATGCACGTAAGTATATTTACTTATACTTGTGAAATCGTGCTATATGTCAATGGAGTAATGAAGGTGGGTGAGCACAGTGATAAGCTAAATATTAATTACTAGCTATATCCCACGGCTACGCTCGTGTGCATTACAATAAAATGTGTCCTTACCAGTTATCATTATAATACAAGATTTTATTTCAAAATAAAAAAAAGTAGCAACAATAAAAAATATTCTATAATACCTTATTGTAATAGCAATGTAAGTTTTAATGATCCTCTTTTCCGCATGTGCAGACTGTACAATAATTGTAATGAATTGGACATTTTTGCTTACAGTTTAAATTCTTTTTTTTTTAAATGGCAAAAGAAGTGTCTAAATTTAATATATAATTGTTCTCATTTTCTATTGTTATTGTATATAATATTTTGAGACTAGTATCAGCTAACGCTGCGCGTAGCAATTGACGGTGTACAATTTTAAAACAAGTTATAAAGCTTACTAAAGTCAATGTAATGCGAATTGTATTACTGTTGCTGCGCCTAAATGAATAAATAAATAAATAAGCAATTAAAATGGTAAGTTTAACACGGCGAAAAGAACCAACACAAGTAAATTGTACTCGAAAAAGTGATTTCCTTCATAACAATATTAATATTAACTGATTAGGTTTTAAAGCGATTAAAACACACTGAAGAATGGCGGAATATTATGTAAACATATAAGTTTAAAAAAAAAGTATTTAAATTTGGAACGTGAAATTATACATCATAAAAAACAAGGGAGTGGACACTTGTCGTGTAAAAATTCAATATCATTTCAAAATTCGCAAATACGTCTCGTTTGTTACATGTAAACAAAAGAACAGATGAATTGAGAGTAGATTTTTCAATACAGTTCCTTTTAGTAAATCAATTCAGCCATAAAAGAGACATCATGTGGCATACACACAAAAAAATTTACCAATTAGAAACCTTTCTTCTTTTTGAAATCTTTATTTTTATATATACTCGTATATATGTATGTATATATATATATATATATATATATAACTTAGAATGGTAAACAAGCTGATGGCCCACCTGATGGAAAGTAGTAACCGTCGCCTATAGACATGAGAAGTACCATGGACATAACAGAGTATACTGTTTCGCCCATGATACCCCCCATGCATTGCCATTCCTGAGGACTCAGATGTTATTCCTCTGTACCCGATAAATTCACGCCATATCCCACCCTTCAAACCGAAACACAGCCATATAAACACAACTGCTTCACGGTAGAAACACGAATGGGGCAGAGGTACCCAAGCAATCGACTTTTGTACAAAGTCTCCCTCTGGTTAATATTATACATAATTGTACACAACAGAATCTTTATTCCAAATGACCTGTCAAAAGTATCACAGTTCAAATGAAACGAACTCAGTAAGTACAATATCTTATCCGAAGATCACAGACCTTCTTACCTCCTAAACAATAAAGCGTCAAACAATAAATAATATTTTAAATTAATGCTAATGCCCTGTTCGCCAAAACACGGGTAGACGATATAACTCAAGGCAAGTGACGCTTCCTCTGTTTAATGTACGAATACTTGGCCGCTGTTATTTATTATGATTATGTCGGAATAAATGGCTGATAGATAAGCCTTTTCGCTGTAAGCTTAGTCTTTAAAATTAAGCCGGGCTCCATTAAGTGACCGCGGCGGACCCGCTGTTTAGAGATGGTTTAAACTTAAGAGTTATTCTATCTAATGTGCATTACAACTCCTGGACATCATGTTTAGTTATTTTTTTCAAGATTCAGATTCTGATAAAGTTGCATATTTGTATTGGCAATTTGGTATGGCAACTGCAGTAAGGCTTTGATGTTTTAAGAGAGACGCTGCTGCCCATTTCTCTATCATTAAATTTCCCTCAGTCACCTCTTACGACACCCGCGTAAAAGGAAGTGGTATATATATATATATATATATATATATATATATATATATATATATATATATATATATATATATATTACAAAAATTTATCCCAATTCTTAGCTAATTACATTAATCTCAAAGATGTATAATCCGGAAAGGAAATAAATACATTGTTACCACTAAGTGGGTAAGTGGTGAGGGCAGAAAATAAATATAAATAATTGTACTCGATCCAACTACATCCGTAGTCGTACGTATGGTCGTACAAATCTCCACGGACACGGGGAAATGGGACAAGACTCACATAGTGTTGTTCTGCGCATTAGCTGGACATACAAAGACAATATAATATTAGTTATTCCATTTTAACCGACTTTCTGAAGAAGAAGATCTACTTTTTATTATTTAATTATTTTTGTGGTTTATTTATTTATTTATTTAATGGAAATTCTATTGCATAAATATTCAATAAATTACTAAAAGATTTACAATAAATATACGAGTAGTTATAATAAAAAGAGGCGGACTTTGTACAAAAGTCGTTTGCTTGGGCACCTCTGTTCCACTCGCGTTTCTACTGTGAAGCAGTTGTGTTTGCATGACTGTGTTTCGGTTTGAATGGTGGGATATGGCGTGAATTTACTAGGTACGGAGGAATAACACCAGGGTTCTCAGGAATGGCAACACATGAGGGGTATCATGGGTGAAACAATGTACTCTGTTATGTCCGTGATACTGTTCATGTCTATAGACGACGACTACCACTTTCCATCAGGTGGGCCATCAGCATGTTTGCCATTCTAAGTCGCATAAAAAAAATAAGGCGGTCTTTTTGCTAATCAATCTCTTCCAAAGAACCTTTGAGTAAGAGGAATTAAAGAATGATTGGTAGAGCGTTAAAAAAAATGTAAAGCTGAACATATGTAAATATGCACAATTATATCCATACATAAATATATACATACACAAATTATTCGAATACCTTTCTAATTCTATTTACTTTTTACAATTATTATTATTACCTCTTAACTCCGTCAATTGTAAACCGGTTTAGGAATTTCTTTTTTATTTTTTTTTTTTTACTTACCGATTGGTTCGATAGAAATCATCATATTTAATTCAGTATTTTGGTTTATTAATCGGTGTTTTTTTTTTATTTGCGGAGCAAAATCAAAATCTAGAGATCGCTGTTTAGCGATAAGGCCGCCCATTGTTACCCCTTTATCTTGCTTTTATGTAATGAAATTTATATAATTAATTTTTCATTTTTTTGTGTATATGTTATTAATCTTTATAATTTGTATCATTCTTTGAAGCAACAATTAATTTTCTATTCATTTATTCAAAATTTTTGCAATCAGTTGGGTTTACTATAGTTGGTCATGTGTATTAAAGATGTCTTTTTGGAAACACAAAATCGCTTGTTGCGACGGAAATTTTATTACTACATATATATGATTCCTCATTCCAAATTAAAAAAAAAATAATCTGATATGTTTACAAAAAACCTAGTTAATTTTTTCTAAAATATTTATATATTATAAGTAATTTTAAATTTAAAACTTAAACAACATTTATACTTTTTTATATATTTTACATGCCTAATTATGGCCAATATGTATACCTATTTGCAACATTTTATATATATATATATATATATATATATATATATATATATATATATATATATATATATATATATATATATATATATATATATATGTATATATATATATATATATTATTTTCAATTACAAATAAATATCCATTCATTCATTTAATTCTTTCGGTAAAAATTAAACATATTTCTGTAAAATTTTAAATTTACGCGATATCATCATTCATTGTTTTTCAAATAAAATATAAGAAGTTCAGTCTTACTAAAATTCGTAATTACTCAATTACTAATAATAATTATGTTCTAATGCCATATTAAATCTGTAAATATACACCATTAAATAATATATTATAATGATATTTGTTGAACACTACAAAACAAGTGATGCGTCCAACGGAACGTTGGTCACAATAAAAATAACAAAATGGCTGCCATGTAATATACGAATGGTATTAATAACAAGGAAATATGTGGAAATAAATTTATATGACAATCGTTAGTGGCCATAAGTCACAGCTTCGCTGTCAACCGACAATATCTGAATTAGAAGTTTGTTTAGTTTTGTCTTTTTTTTTATTTGCAAATATTTCTTTTTTTATTCAGACTCCAATTCTAAGGGTGCATTCTAACAATGACACTAAATGATTTTCCCAATGAGACAGAATTTATAAGTGACAAAAAGTGTTGAAGTATATAATACTACTAGCGATCCGCCCCGGCTTCGCACGGGTGCAATGCTGATACTAAATAGCGCTGCCGCCCCCTACCCCCTTACATTACGACATTACATTAGAAACCCCTAAAATTATCAGTGTTTCTCTACAATATTATGCACGTATTATATATATAAACCTTCCTTTTGAATCACTCTATCGATTAAAAAAACGGCTTCAAAATCTGTTGCGTAATTTTAAAGATTTAAGCATACATAGGGACGGATAAACAGCGACTTAGTTTTATACTATGTAATGATGATTATTTTTGTATGTTTATTTTATTTCTATTTAATGTTTTTTTTTCATAAAAAAAACAGTTATGGTTATTTAAAGTTATTTTAAATTTCTTAATTTAAATAATAAATTGAGCTGTATAAATATTTGAATTCCACAAAAAAAAAAAAAAAAAAAATTTAATTGTCACAAAATCAGTTATTTTGATTTAAAAAACTAAACTATTGAACCGTTTTATATGGGATTTTTTAATAAAATTTCTATGAAACCAATCTGTATGTCCTTACAGATAAAAAAAGCATCTAAATCGGTTTACAAATGACGGACTTATGAGGTATCAAACATAAAAATAACCGAATTTAGCAGCATCGCATTTAAACATCACCAAAGCCTAACTGATGTTACCAAATCGACTGCCAAGTATAGCAACTACTACAAACCCCCTCCATAATGACGCAACTTACGTTCAGCAATGGACACTTGATGACAATTCAGAACTGGCAACCTAATAGCATTACGTAGACATAAAAAATTTAAATTAAGAATCCTCTTTTAGAAAGTTTCTAAAAATTTAATTTCTCAATTTAAATTTGGAACTAGATTCCAAATTAGAGCAAACCTATTGATGTAAATATTGAATCCTCCATAAGGGTAGTACACAATAGGTATTCCAATAACTGTAGTGTGTCACATTCGAAATTGGTCTTTAGTATAACAATGCAACGTTTGCGTAGGAGCACAGAGCAGCAAGTTAGCGGGTGAGCCGTGAATTATAGATGAAGTTAGAGTTTTCATATTGTTTACCGTGTCGCGTGGCCGTTTACCAATGCTAAGTGATTAAGAATACTGTGAGGGGACAGCGGTTGTATGGAGATGCTGAAGGATATTTATATTAGAGATATTGTAATAGATATATTACTGAAATGTGAATCGCCATCGACAGGGAGTTCACTCTCATACCCTACAGCTTAAATGGTCGCGTACAACGCGGTTTCAGAGGTGTTTTCTCTCACAAACAGTTAGGTTATGGAATGAACTCCCTGCCGACGTTTTCCTAAGAGACTACAGCATGGGCTTTTTCGAAAGGGGGTAAAGAGGTTTCTTCAGGGTCGGCAACGCGCGCGTAAAACCTCTGGTATTGCAGGCGTTCATAGGCTACGGTAACTGCTTACCATCAGGTGGGCCGTATGCTTGTTTGCCACCTCAGTGGTATAAAAAAAATTGTATTGTCATCAACTTCATATCAGCCACTGACTATCCACTGCTGAGACAAATAGGTTTCCCACATAAGAGAAATACCCATAAAGCGTTATTACATATATACATATTATTACAACCCCATAAAGAGGGGTTTTGTCAGTAGTTGCCACTCTTGACAAGCGGGTTGGCAACCGCAGTTACGCTTTGATGATATATTAAAATGGACGCTGCTGCCCGTTCCTCGGCCATTTTGTTACATTTTACGTCACCCACGGGAAAAGAATAGGCGGTCCATTCTATACCGGGACCACACAACAAACGATAGACGACGTAAGTGCGTAATACGAGTATACCATAATAACAAAAAGTCTAAACGAATCAGAAATCTCGATTTTTAGAAAATTAAAAATAAATGCCTATATTAGAGACTAGTGATCCGGCCCGATTTTGCACAAGTAAATAGAATTTTTGAAACTAGTATGTAGCCTGTATTACTGGCTGATAACGTAGCTATCTTTAGATGAAAGAATTTTCAAAATAGTTTGTTTATTTAAACCGGTTGTTTGTAAGAGATTGCCCTAGCGATAACGATAGCGTAAGACCGCTATTTGTATCTTTTTGTACATATTTTAGTCTGTACTTTATGAATGAATGAATGAATGATATCTCTTTATTGTTCCCTTTAAAGAATGATACAGATTATAAAGAATAACAATATGTACACAAACATAATTAATAATTACCTAATTACATAAACTTTATTATATTTAAAAAAAATTAATACAGCTTAGAATGGCAAACAAGCTGACGGCCCACCTGATGGGAAGTGGTAACCGTCGCCTATACACATGAGCAGTACCATAGACATAATAGAGTATACTATTTCGCCCACGATACCCCCCATACGTTGCCATTCCTGAGGACTCAGGTGTTATTCCTCTGTACTCTGTAAATTCACGCCATATCCCACCCTTCAAACCGAAACACAGTCACGCGAACACAACTGTTTTACGGTTGAAACACGAATGGGAAAGAGGTGCCGAAACAATCGACTTTTGTACAAACTCTCCCACATATATTTATATATTTTATTGTTTAATTGTCATTGTATATTTTTATATTTTTGGTACAATAAAGAGTTATAAATATAAATAAATAAATAAATTTATCTATTACTCTAAGTTTAATTAAATTAATAATGAAATAAATTTAATTAGTTAAATCTTGTTTTTATTTGTGAAAACCTGTAATTGGATTTTTGTCTTGCAATTTTTTTTTTATTATGAAATTTTAAACCAATAAATTATAAATAAACAATAAAATATTTCCTCTTTATTTTATAAATATAGACATACGACTCCACGGCTTCCTTCACCAAACTTCACCGCCAAACTACACAAGATACAATTCTCTAGTCAAATTCCAACTGCTAAGTTTAACTGAAATAACTTACGGGAATCGGCCGATCGCCTTTGTAAGCTACAAGGCAATTATCATTAATTATTATTAAATGTGACACTTTGGTGATAAACGGTAGCCCGATAACTTGGGCAAATAACTCAAGTTGGGGTTCAGTTGGATCGGGCCAGTGAAGCTGCTTGATTTGCTATTGCTTCGGTGGTGATTTCTCGATGTTTCTGGCAAACTTCGTAGTTTTGGTGGAATTCTAGACGTTTGGTATTTAACAATTTGAAAGTTCGTGATGTTTTATTGTTATTATTTTTTTTAAGATTAATAATAATAATAATATTTCTTTATTTACGGAATATTATTATTATAAATTAATTAATTTAATGAAGTTGAATATTAAAGTTTATGATTATGTATATAATATTTGATTTTTATGGAATATAATGGAATAAAAGTTAGCCTGTTAGATGTTAATATACAACAAAGCTTATACAAACAAACAAAAAATATAACCATGGATTTAGAAGTGACTTAATGTTTTGCCAATATTTGTATCGTATATCAGCTACCTTATACGACATGACGATTTTTTTAAGAGCATTGTTGAAGGAAAAATAGAGGGCAAAAGAGGACGAGGAAGACCGAGGAATAATTACATGGGACAGATAAAAGAAACACTAGGTGTTATGTCGTTTAGGGAGATCAAGGATATGGCCTGAAATAGAGCTGGCTGGAAGAACATGCATGAATTAGTTGCACCGACAAAAGGAAACTCCTAAATGAAAAAAAAATCAACTATTAAGTGTTCCCTGCTAAACATAGGTCTCCTCCTATCGGGGTTATTTTGCCAGTAGTTGTCACGCTTGGCGTTAGTTGGTATTAGGCTTTAGCAATGTTTTAAGAGGGACGTTGCGATCCATATTAAATTCTCTCAGCCCCTCTTACGACACCCACAGGAAAGAAAGGAATGGCCTATTCTATTCCAGTACCATGCGCCAATTGGTTCGTATATATTTTTATATATTTTAGATTAATCGAGATATCGATTCCCAATAGAGATACCTATATTTGACTCGAACTGAACACTTTCAAATTTAATCTAAATTCGCATAGTCCTTTCGTCTAATCAACGGCGCGCAATCTATCTGTACTCTGGTATCTCGATAAAGGCTCCCTTCTCGATATTAACAAACAAGGTGTTTCGTATTGTTCAAGAAGTTTCCATATCGAATCGAATTTGTTCCTAAAACTCGCCGAGTTAATGGGATGTAAGGAAAGGTGTTACGGATCTATGAATATCGACTCGGCCAATTAACTGATGTGGTATATTTGTTCATGTATTTATTCAACGTTCTAATATTGTATATTTATATAAAATTAAATAATTAAGCAATATAATAAATAAACTAAATGTACAAGTAATTAAATATATATAATTAATGTTAAAAAATTCATATTTTGCGAATTACGGATCGATTGGTGAAGCTGTCCGCAAAAAATGAAGGCTTCAGTCGTAACTAAATTAATAGGGAATTAATACCAGGATAAACCCTATCAATTGCAAAAAAAAAAAAAATAATAAATAAAAAAAAATTGAAAGGTTTAAAATTAGTTTTTTTAAATAAATCCATCGAATCGTTTCAACACGTATGAAATGTATGACCGAACTCAAGGTTGAAATAAACGCTTTCAACAACAGGAAAGAAAGAAAGGTTTCTATTCAAGTACATTCAAACTTAAGCATTTTTAAATACTAACTTTTTATAATTCTGCCGCTCAACTGCCAGGCAAGTAACTCAGCTGTTGCTTTTTTGAAAAACTACAATTTTACATATTACAAATTTGCGTGACTACAAACTACTAAACATTACCAGATTGTAAAAATTATGATATTATTATAAGCATATAAATAGCATTTGTATAAATTTATAAATTAAATCAGTTACAGTACCCACAGCAGACTGGTCCCTATAGAACACAACCGTTCACGAAAATGACGAATGAGGCAGCCATCAATAGAAAAAATATAAAAAAGTCTTTATTCAAATAGACTTGTTTTAACTCTTTTAAATTGTAATTTTTTTGTTTCTACTATTATGTTCGGAATGTAAATATCTGCTCAGAAGAACCCGCAAGAAACTCACATAAACTATAGGAACTTAAAAACTTGGCCCATCACGCCAATACTTGTCTGGACGTTTTAGTGAGCAGACTTACTCAATACACCCAAGTCACATTACCTATCCAGTAATTTTGCTTTCACTATCACTAAGGATGCCACATCCTCGTATATTCTTATCTCTACGTACCAATAACCGTGTCAGTCGCGTCGAACTGTATCGGAGATCTCTTTGTTGGTCTCTCATATCGAGCTGGATTAACTGGGACTATTCGATACCTGATAAAATAGGGCATACACAGATGTAGAATTATCCAGAAATAACTTCGCTCTGGTAACTTGATCACGGTATGAGATTTTGAGAAATTAATGCAATTGTTAATGAGAACGGTACTCAGTCATACCAATTTGGTTCTCTGGAATAATATTGCATAATGGTCAGTTTAGGCGTCACAGTGTATTTTGTGAAGTCCACAAAGTTACTTATGTCTATGTAATAACACTGCTGAACATTAACCTCCCTCTTGGGGGGTTTTGCTAGTAATTGTCACGCTTGGCAGGTGGTTTGGCAACCGCAGTTAGACATTGAATATGTTTTAAGGGGGTTACTGCTGCTGCTGCCATCTCACGCCCTCTCTTAGTCGCCTCTTACAATACCCGCAGGAAAGGGGTGGCCTATTCTATTCCGGGACCACACAGTGAAGTTTAGTAGACTTAGACAATCATAGACTTAGACATAGTTTGACAAAATATTGACTCTCTTAATCGACCAATTTTCTTTTTTTTTTTTAATCCAACGTTTTTAAAATTTAAAGTCTTTTTAGTGTACTTTACATCTACGTTTGTAGACATTTGGGCCTTATAATATGATATCTCAGATGGCATTTAGATGCTATCAACAGCGCTGTATTGAGGTGGATAAATGAGTTTTCTCTCACTGCGATTAAGTTTCCAAATTTTACCTATCAGCTTGTTCACAATAGGCAATTGATAACTTAAAGATAGGTTCGAATGTAAACAAATTAAACGATTTTGTTTATTTGATTTTGTGAACTGTTTTTTTTTTACTATCTTAATCATATCGGCCGCTTACTGTCCACTATTGAAATTAGGCCTCCCCTATTTGACCTTTGCCATTTGCCGTTTGCGGTTGGCAACCTGGAAGACCCCCCTTATGGAAGAGGTCTATGTTCAGCAATGGATAGTTAACGACTGATATGATGATAATGGCCGTGTGGTCCCGGCATAGAATAGGCTATCCCTCTCTTTTCTGTGGGTGTCGTAAGAGCCGACTAAAGGAGGGCGAGGAATGGGCAGCAGCGTCCCTCTTAATACATTTCTAAAGCCTGATTGCGATTGCCAATCCACCTGCCAAGCGTGGCAACACCCCCAAGGGAGAGGCTTATGTTCAGCAGATGATGATGATAATGATGTTAGATACGTTTGTGTACTCAAAAGATGGCGCTTACATTACGTTTAATGTCATTACATCATCATAACAAAAAATCTAGAAAAAAATTCCACTTGGTAAAATTTTTCATGCTAGGTCCAAAAAAAATTAAATTAAATATCTCAACTCATGATTTCTTCATTTCTTTTCACCAATAAAATTAGCGCCGATTCCCATGGATGCTCCCTCCCACCTCCCCATAGCTGGAAGCCATCGCTTACCGCTTCTAAAGTACTCGTTCTTTAATTAAACGCCAATTACTGTTACTGATTAACAAGTGAACGTGTTTAGTGTTGTCTGAAATACCGGAAAAAAATCCCGTGGGATTTCAACTTTTAAGTAAAGAATTTTGGAGTTATAATGAGCAATATAAATTGATGTGTGGTCCCGGCATTTTTGTACTTGTGAAGTCTCACTTTGGGGTATTTTTTTATGGTTTGCGGTATAGTATTGAGGGCATCCCGTCCTCGCTATTGGATACGGGTGACGGAATGCCTATACAAGAGGGTACATGGTGGGCGCAGTTTAGACGCAATATTTGAGGAGCATTAGGAAGGTACTACGGCCGGATACTGCAACAAATGTGTATGTGGTCGGCCCCCAAACTGGCGACCTCTGCTGGCTCTCTCTCCTCTACTGTTTGGGGTAGGGCATTGCCACTTAATGTAGTATTTGGAAAACAGTTATCCGTCGTATACAATAGATAATGTCATTACGATATAAGAGCATTCATATTGCATTCATAATGCAGAGAAAGCCCTTCAAGCAAGTACAGCAGCTTAACGGCAGCAATATGAGTAAAACGAGAGTTCCATTCTTTAGATAGATTTTTATATCTAGCGTTGAATCTGTGGTCACATTCATTTCATTACAAATTACCATCGGGTAGTCGTTGAGTCTACTACTTCAGTATATATTTATTTAAAAAAAAAATAACCTAATTAAATTTTTTCCATTTCTTCTCGGCTTAAAATAGTCGCAAAACAGTACAGTTTTGCGACTACACTTACAGTTAGTACGGTTAAAAAATAGTAACGTGCATATTTAAATGTGAAATGTTCTATTTCTTAACGTCTATTTCAAGCAGTAACTGAAAATCAATGGTTCGCTTATTAAGCAAACGTCTCACTGAGATACTGCCTTTTTGCATCACTGCGGTGCACTTATCACATCTTTACATATTATATTATGTAAAAAATTTTGTATATATCGCTCTTTTGTTAAACAGTTTGTTTTTTTTTTTTTATTTCATTTTTTTTACAACACATAGGCAAACGAGCATGCAGCTCACCTGATGGTAAGTGACTACCGCCGCCCATGATCACCCACAACACCAGCGGCATTGCAGGTGTGCTGCCGGCCTTTTAAAAAGGAATATGCTCTTTTCTTGAAGGTTATGTTGTCGTATCGGTTCGAAAATACTGCTGCTGGAAGTTGATTCCAAAGAGTGGTTGTACGTGGAAGAAAGTGTCTTGAAAAACGCACTGTTTCTGTTACTATTATCACAATTTTTGTGTATTTCTTAATACAAATAAGGAGTTTACCTATGTATAAAGTTGCCTGGAAGAGATCGCTATTTAGCGATAGGGTCGCCTATTATCTATTACTATCGCCTTCTTTACCTTGCTTCTTGTAATTAAAATTTTATTTTTTAATTATATATTGTTATTATATGTAATCTTTATTATTTCCTGTGGGCAACAATAAAGAATTTTTCATACATTTATTATTTTTATAAAAAAAAATATAGATAGAAAAAATCTAAATAGACTGCACATTAATTGTTGGTGTGTATAGTATCAAGCGGGATGCCAGCATGTCGGGTGGATAACGGGCGCTGTCGAACGCTCGTCTCTCGGGAACTGGCTCGCGGTGCGGTACAGGAGCAAATGGTAAATTATTGGGTGCAAATTAATTTTAGTACTAAATATTTAATGAATAATGTTCAAAATGCATCAATATATTGAAGATATTTTTTTTAAGTAATTGTTTGATTAATATTCCAAAATGACAAGCTTAAGTTAAAGACTTTTAATAGATAAAATCTCATTGAAATAAGTTCACCCTTTTGGAAAATACATGGTCACAAATAAATACAAAATGGTATAAAAAAAATGGGCATTTCAGTTGGACTTTTATATTTCTAATTCAAAATCATAGCAACTATTGGAAACGATGGACTTACAAAATTTTGTGGGAATTCAAGATGTTCTTTTATGGAGAGCAAAAAACTACTTGTTACGAAGCAAAATCTAGTCTGATTACTATTTGAACTATTTGGTAAAGAATGTAACTAAAATGACTTCTCGTAAATACTTCGGCGGAACACTTCATAAAAAAAAATGGTATATTTTTGTTTTGATTTTTAAATAGTTTCAATTTAATATTGAAATGGTAATATATAATATCTAATACGACCGTGTGGGCCCCCCCCAAGGAAAGGGATTGTTACTAATGGAGACTGACAATCCCATTGCTAGCAATATACCCAACCAGGTCGACCTCCTCGCGGTTCTCCCCGGAAACTATCATGGTTAATTCCTCATGAATTCATCATGATGGGCTAACTGGCCTGTTTTCATTGTCATCTATCACTCATCACTGGTGCTCCGCCAGCGTATCCCGTTAGCGCAGGCGGGGTTAACATACTATTTTCATCCATCAAAAAAACAAAAATACGGCCGTGTGGTCCCTGCATAAGCCACCCCTTCTAGAGACAAGTAGGACTGGTCCATTTTCCATGTATGTCGTAAGAGGCGATTAACGAAGGGCGAAGGATGGGCAGCAACGTCCCTCTTAAAATATCTCTAAGGCCTAACTGCGGTTGCCAATCCTCAGCATGGCATCTACTGGCAACATGCTTGGCCACCTTACTTGACATGACGATTTTTTAAAGAGCATAGTAGAAGGAAAAATAGACGACAAAAGAGGAATAGGAAGACCGAGGAATAATTACATAAAGAAACACTAGGTGTCTTTTTTTTAATGAGTGATAATGGAATAGTAACCCCACCCACGCTATCGGTATACACCGGCGGGGCACCAGTGAAGGATGAGAGGTGTGGATGAAACAGGTCAGTTAGCCCACCGTGACGAATTCAACAAGAATTGTTCACGATAGTTTCCAGAGGAAACCACCTAGAGATCGACCTAATAGGGCATATTGCTAGCAATATGACTCTCAAACTACATTGCTAACAATCCCTTTCCCATCAACACTAGGTGTCATGTCGTATAGGAAGACCAAAGATATGGCCTGGGATAGAACTGGCTGGATGAGAATGTATGAATTAGTTACACCGACAAGGAGAAACTCTTAAATGAAAAAAAATTTAAAAAAAGTAAGTTAAGTTAATGTTATTTATTTATAAGTGTAAAGATTTAACAACTTATATTTGCTACAAATTAGTATTGTTAAAGTTTTGTGGACCCTGGTTGCCTTTATTAAAGAATTTATTTATTATTATTTTTTAAATTTTACAAAAATTCACATCCCCCCTCTTAAGGAGAGGAGATGGCAACTAACCCTCGGCAGAAGCACAGTCGCCCCGGATTCAGGGACCCAGGGAGAGAAACCGGCGTACAATGCGGGCAGTATCTATCGCATCGCTTTCTGCATCTTTCCCGGGAGTGAGCCGCCTCGGAATCCCAACCGTCTGAGATGTTGTCCCAGTCTGTTTGGGATAAGACCGTTCACCGACAAAACGATTGGAATGATTTCGGTGGACGCCACCCCCACTTTTCGGTCACCTCGTGAATCCCAACCTGTGGACTTTGTTGGCGGAGATTTTGTCCCAGACAAATATATTGTTTGGGATAAGACCAGTATATTTTGAGATTTTGTTCACCGATATATACAAAACGATATATCGAGCAAGAATGAATGATTTCGGTGGACGCCTGAAGAAGGGCCCCCCCACGTGTATGAAAAGATTGATTTCGGTCACCTCGTGAGCAAACCGGACGGCTCACCTGAGAATGAGATACTTTTTCTCTTTTTTCTAACAACTAACTATCCATGTGTGTGTGAATTGGTATATCAAATTATAATTTATTACTCTAAACTAAGTCGTAAGATTTGGCTTTTTCACTAGGTTCTCGTGAAAGTATTATTATTATTATTATAAAAATAAAATAAAATAGCACCCGTACTTCACCACGAGCCCGCTGTCAATAAGTGCTCAAGTGATATTGGTTTAATTCTGGCGCCTTGACGCCGAGGTGTGCCGGAATGTTAATTAAATAGACTGATGCCCGATCCAATACCTGCCTCTCTGTTTCTTAAATGTCTTCAATACATTCCAATCCGCCTGGATAGATGAAATAGGATTTTTTTTCTTAATATAAAAAAAAATCCTTGTCACGATTCGTTCGCGCTAATCTCTGGAACCGCTCGAATGATTTTAATGAAGTTTTGTAAATGTGAATTGTTTAGTGTAGCTTGGGAGGTATGTAGTTTTTTTTTTTTTTTTTTTTAATGAGCAATATAATGTTTATCAAATCAGCTAGTACCTAATCTTTACTAAAATTATTAATATGAAAGTGAGTTTGTTTGTTACCTTATAGCTCCTTAACGGCTTGACTGATCACTTTAAAATTTCGTATACATATACTATATGAGATAAAGATGGATAAAGTCACCGGTAAAAGTTAGTTTATAATAAAGTACATTTTGCTCCACAAAAAATACAATTCAATTCTAACAAAACAAAACTTAATATTTATACATAAGTGAAGGATGGGATCACCATCCCATTATAGGTTTTTGTGTTTTATGCATGAAAAATTATTAATTCAGTCTTGCGCCACCTACCCACTTCTATCTGTTCTCCTTTAATCAAAGGTTGTCTGTAAGAGATTGCCCTAGCGATAAGACTGCCTTTTGTACCTTTATGTGTATATTTCAATCTGCATTTATATTACTGTATTTCATTTGAATTGTTCAATTGTCATTGTATATTGTTGTAAAGATCAGTAACCTCCGATATGCTGATGACACCACACTTTTCGCGTCGTCAGAGACGGAACTCGCCGCATTATACAACAGAGTGGAATATGAGAGTAGAATGGTTGGACTTGATATCAACAAATCAAAGACAAAAGTCATGCTCGTCGATAGAACCAGCCAACTATCTAGGACTGGTGAACTCTCTGATCTGGAGTTTGTGAGTGAGTTCGTCTACCTGGGATCTCTCCTGACCAACGAAGGAGGAAGCGAGCGAGAAATTAGAAGAAGGACTCAAATAGCAAAGACCGCAATGAACAAATTAACTTGCATTTGGCAGAACAGAAAAATCTCAAATGCCACCAAAATAAGACTAGTCCGTACTTTGATTTTCCCGATATTTTTGTATGGAGTCGAGTCATGGACAATAAGAGCAAAGGAGCGAAAAAAGATTGATGCTCTCGAGATGTGGTGCTGGCGAAGGATGCTGAGAATTCCCTGGACAGCAAAGCGCACAAATATATCTATCCTGACGCGACTCCGCATAAAAGATAGGCTCTCGACGGTCTGCTATCGGAGGATTCTTGGATACTTCGGTCATATTGCTCGACGACAGTCCGACAATCTGGACAAACTAATGGTTGTAGGCAAGATAGAGGGAAAAAGACCACGCGGACGATCGCCTAATCGATGGTCGGACCAAGTGACCGCCGTTACGGGACTGTCGATTGCAGCTGCCCTGCGAGAAGCTGAAGACCGTGTAAAATGGAATAACATCATAAGAGAGGCAACAGACACCTTTCAAGGACACGACCTTCAGTAATGAAGAGGACGAAGAGAGAGAGATTGTTGTTTATGGTACAATAAAGAGTTAAATAAATAATAAATAAATAGTATGGGACTGCTGTATGATCCTGCCATAGAATGGGCCACTCATTCTTTTCCCGCGAGTGTCGTAAGAGGCGACTAAGGAAACTAATTGGTCGAAGAATAGGCAACAGCGTCCCTCTTAAAACATCACCAAAATCTATTATATATTTCACGTTTCATATAAAACCCTAGCCATGCACAGTAGCTTCATAACAGGCAACGAAATGGGACAGATGTACCCATGCAAACGACTTCAATACAAATTCACCCTCTGATTAGAAATCAATAAACTATTAAAAACTTGGCTCATCACCAAAATATTCAATTATGTGTGATGATGCAGTATTTTTTTGAGACGCCATGTCCCCGCTCTTGGGTATGGCGCGAAATACTTAGGGGCCAACCCTTTCTTACACCCAAATTGGGATCGGATAAATGAATTCCGAATGGAGTGTCCCATTAATTCGGCCCCCGTACAATGATTCGAGGTTTAATTTTAATTGTGCAATTTTCTTTGCTTAATTTATACAAAGATTTTCACAAAAAAATTATTCGCACGAATATATTATGTTTATTTTTTTATTATGTTAATTTTATAAAACTAAAATGACTTATATAAAATAAGAATAAGCGAGTTGAAGTAGCAATGGCCTGGTCACATAGCTCGAAGAACCGACAACCGATGGGGAAAAAAGGTTTTTGAGTGGCGACCGCGTACAGGCAAACGCAGTGTAGGACGACCCCCCCCCCCCCCACTAGATGGAGTGACGACCTGAAATGCATTGCAGGGAGTCAGTGGATGCAGGTGGCTCAGGACCGTCCTTTATGGCAGTCTATGGGGGAGGCTTATGTCCAGCGGTGGACGGATAATGGCTGAAATGATGAATGATGATGACGAAAGTGACTTATAAATAGAAAGGGAATTAATACACGTAAAAGTTCCTGGATTAAACTCTATTATGAGGCAAAAAAATGTCTTGCAACACAACAAAGTTGATCCTAAGATACAATTTCCTTCTAAACTTATCCTTTAAATTCCAATTTTAATTTCATCAACATCATCATCATCTCAGCCATCCAATCAATCAATCAATCATCTTCATTCATATACATCTGTTACAGATTCTTATGATACGTCAATTTATAATTATAATAATAACTATATAAAATAATATTAATTTAAAAAATTACAATAATTAACATTTACAATACAATTCGCATTAATACAATATTTAAATCCATGCAGTTTTGTCATTTAGATAGTTATTTATTTTATAATACGCTTTTGTACAGAGCGTCATTTTTATATACCATATATCTTAAATTTTCTTTCATTTTTTAAATGTAACTATTTTAAATGTAAAATTGTCCGTTCACTGCTTACCAGAGGGAGACTTTGTACAAAAGTCGATTGCTTGGTTACTTCTGTCCCATTCGTGTTTCAACCGTGAAGCAGCTGTGTTTGCATGGCTGTGTTTAGGTTTTAAGGGTGGGATATGGCGTGAATTTACTGGGTACAGAGGAATAACAACCGAGTCCTCAGGAATGGCAACGCATGGGGGGTATCATGGGCGAAACAGTATACTCTGTTATGTCCATGGTACTGCTCATGTCTATAGGCGACGGTTACCACTTTCCATCAGGTGGGCCGTCAGCTTGTTCGCCATTCTAAGTTGTATAAAAAAAAAAAAACAGATTACTATAAAGAACGGTCTTGAACCACCTGTTCTTGATTTCTTAATTTGATAGTTTAGCAAAATTGTTGTGATATGGACCAATTAAATCGAGCAATTCTAAAGTAATTTTATTAAAAAAAAAAATCTACTTGTTTCTAGAATCATTACGCAGGAATATCAAATAGTAATTTTAATTTTAGAATTTCTGAGGTGGCAAACAAGCATACGATCTACCTGATGGTAAGTAGTTACCGTAGCGTATGAACGCCTGCAATACCAGGAGCATTACACGCAGTTTGCCGACCCTGAAGAAACCTCTTTATCCCTGTTTATGCAATAAACTGAGCTGTGACCATTTTGTGTTACTATGGCACACGCATGAAGGAAAGAAAAGAAAGAAAATTGTTGGTTTATGTATATATTTTTTTGTTTTGTTGCTTTTTTTATTTTCATTGTTTTATCTCTTTTACTGTGTATTATGTGTATGTTTTTTTTTTTTTTTATTGTAACTTGTATGCTGTAAGTAATGTAAATAAATTATCTATCTATCTATCTATCCCTTTTTTGAAGAACCCCATGCTGTAACCCCTTATAAAAATTTCGACAGAGAGCTCATTCCATAACCTTAGTATTTGTGGGAAGAAACATCTCTGAAATCGCACTATACGCGACCGTCTAGGCTTTAAGGTATGGTAGAAACAATTTACCAGCAATCACTATTGTATTTACTCGTAAAATACGTGTCAACAACGACGCGAAAGTTTAAAATTAAATAAGAAAACTAACCCCGAATAATTGTACAAAATGTACACACAGCACATTAGTGCATACCGCCCATTTTACAGAATTATAGCAACATTATAACGTATACAAAGAGAATTCATAATTAGCTGCCCAAACAAAGAAAACTAGTGCAGCACAAGTCTTCAATTACGTCCACCAATACACTGGGTGGTTTAAAAAGAGATACAAAAGATGGCTGCAATAGCGACCAATCGCCATACCCGTATGGGAGGAGACAATGCAAAAAGGCGCTAATTTCTCGAAACCAAAAAGTGGTAATGGTTATGCGTTGCAGAGCCAACGCGTTTGTCTCGCGATAACGTGCGCTTACAATTAGCTAGGACCGGTTTATGCCACACTGTGCAAGTTAGTTGAAAATTTTAAAATGTTTACAACATAAGCCTTTATCACTGACTGTCATTAAAAGGATTCTAAAAGACCAGAGGGAGACTTTGTACAAAAAACGTTTGATTGGGCACCTCTGTCCCATTCGTGTTTCTACCGTGAAGCAGTTGTATTTGATGGAAGATAATGGAATGGTAACCCCGTCTGCGATATCGGTATACATTAGCGGGGCACCAGCGAGAGATGATCGGTGAGGATGAAAAGTCAGGTCAGTTAGCCCATCGTGACGAATTCAACGATAAATTAGTCACAATGGTTTCCAGGGGGAACCGCGTGGAGGTTGATCTAAAAGGTATTGTTAGTAATAGGCTATTTGACCCTATTACTAACAATCTCTTTCCCCTAAGCAGTTTTGTTTGCATGGCTGTATTTCGGTTTCAAGGGACGGCAGTGAATTGACAGGGTACAGAGGAATAACACCTGAATCCTTAGGAATGGCAAAGCATGGGATGTATCATGGGCGAAAGATTATACTCTGTTATATCCATGATACTGCTCATGTCTATAGGCGACGGTTACCACTTTCTATCAGGTGGGCCGTCAGCTTGTTTGCAATTCTAAGTTATAATATAAAAAAAAAAAGCCTACGTCTACTAAATACGCGCTACATATGTAAAATGATTGCTTTATCTGGTTTAGATCGTCTACAATAATATAGTATGCCCCTCAAAATCCGAAAAATAAAAAATGTATGAATAAAAATATTAACCCATTAGAAGTCACTGTACTCGATTGAGTACAGGTATATACTTAAGTGCCAGTTACAGATCGCGTAAAGTTATCGTAGCCTACCTTGTTACTTTACTTTATCAATCAACTGTTCAAGTATATTGACGAATATTACGAGGGTAGTGTGATTTTTTATGATAAAAAGTGTAAGTTGAAGTTGTATCATCGAGACACTGTGGAGGTAAGTTCATTATTTAAGTTATTTTCTAATAATTACTGTTTATAAGTTGATTTTTTTCATTTCATTAGTATAAAATACGTATCAGGATAAGCTATAAACAACAATGCAATCATTACATGTAACTGAAATAAAACAAGAGCCATGTAAATGTTGGTGTACTCGGTTGAGTACAGTGACAACATAAGTAAGTAAAATAACTGCTATTTTTTTTCCTAACAATAAAAAAAAAGCATTTTATAACTCGAACGAGCTACAAGAGGCTTGAAGCAGCGATTGAAGCTGTTTTAGAAGAAAGTGATAAGGGTGAATATGACTTGGCGATCATCCCACCTTATCTAAGTGTGGTGACAGATGAGGAGGAAGGCACTGATGAGGATATGGCGACATGTCCCATGCCGCAAGACGTACCTGGTACTATTGAGATATTTACATGCCGAAAGGATAGCGATACGTAAGACAGCTCGTACGACGATAGTGATGAAAAACAGCTAGCGTCAAAAAGAATACGACTAGATTCTACTCGGATCGGACTCGAATTCCAAGTGGATTGGCGCTTCGATTTCGAACCCGATCTAGCGAAAGTGTTCCCCTACATACTCTTTGCCGGCCAAGAGTACTATTGAAGTCCATGACAGGAAGAGTACTATTTATGAACAGCTGAAAGGTCTTAAAATTCTGTAGAAATATTGGAAAAAAATATTGATAATGATATAATTGATATGATTATAGAAAACAGCCAATTATACGCTTATCAACACAATAGACATGAATTTCGACTGGATTCCTCTGCTTTAAAAAAGTTCTTAGACTTAGCACAAAGGATATGAAAAAGAAAGAACGTGCCACTTATGATTACAGGTTTGACAAAAAAGGTGAACTTTTATTAATAAGGTGGAAAGATAACAGTGTATGTACCATGGCAACTAACTAGGATATCATTGAACTGTGGTCTTTCTCAAGATGGAGTTGGACACTATGCTACTAAAATTGAAAAACAGCTGCGGTGTATCCTTTGTCATTCAAGAGTGCGTTAGCAGTATAATAAGTGCCTATAAACACTTTGTGTCGAAAAGGCGTGTTTGGAAATATTTCATACATAGAGGTGGTCAGTGTACTCAATTGAGTACATCCCCATAACTTCGTGAAAATTACTATATTTGAATTTTTTTTCGTATTTTGTATTCCTATGCTCTTATTTTAGTATGAAAATAAAGAATATTTAATAAAAGAAACAGTACTTTTTATTTGACTTCTAATGGGTTAATAAGATTTCGATCAAGGAATATAATACTCTGGCTGGATCGCTAATGAAGACGCTTCCTCACAAACACAAACAGACCACCACATCTGTATATATACATTGAAATAAAAAGTTAGATTGGCGTGCCATGTAAATATAGAGAATTCACGAATTTCCGGATAAACATACACTGAGTTTAACACGTGTAAGACCATAATTTGTAGATATATCTAAAAATAGAATAATAATCTTGCCTACGCTATTAGTTACTTTGACGATATAGGAGTGAGGAAAAATAGTTCGAATAAAGGCAGATCTACTGACCTCTTGTAACGAATTCACTAGAAATTGACTACGATGTGTTTCAAGATAAGCGTGTGAAAATTATCATAGATGTACCCATTTTATCAATGAAGTTGTTAGTCTCATTTTAACAGTCCTCTTTTTCCCAATATAATGTTACCAAGTCTTGAGGCATGGGGTTTATGATATAAGGTTCGCCAACTCTCGAGTTATGCTTTTGAAGCTACAAACATTTATTGTTCATAAAAGCCACAGACGAGCTTTACCGTATCTTGCATAGCATTTTTTTTTCCAAAATTCCAAACATGCATTTTGAACATTCAAGATTTGAGCTGGAATCTAATTTTAGTATTTTGAGTTCCTTCGCTTCCTAGAAGTGGTAACTCTTGCATGAACTCATCCTTATACTTGCAATTAGACGTGACTTGGCGGCTATAATCGTTAATGTTTAGCACCGGCCACATATTTCTGTACCTTTGTGCAAATGCACCCTCCGTCTAGAGTATCTGCGCGGACCAATCAGAACATGCCTTTATGCTAACTGTAACTGCCAGTTTGACGGGCATTCTTTTTTCAAATTCAAATATTCAAAGTTCCGTGTTCGATTTTTGTTATTCGTTCCGTGTATCAGATTTGTATGTGGCCTGTATTATTTGGTACACAAAATTCCTATCAGAGCCTTTTCTTTTTATTCATTTAAGAAACTTATATTCATATTGGGGTTAAAAATATAACAGGAATATTTCAAATGGAAATTAAATACTTAATTGACTATTCTTGTACGTAACCTTTTACCAGAGGGAAACTTTGTACAAAAGTCGTTTGCTTGTACACCTCTGTCCTATTTGTGTTTCTACCGTGAAGCAGTTGTGTTTGCATGGCTGTGTTTCGGTTTGAAGGGTGGGATATGGCAGTGAATTCACAGGGTACAGAGGAATAATACTTGAGTCCTCAGGAATAGCAACGCATGGGGGTATCATGGGCGAAACAATATACTCAGTTATGTCCTTGGTACTGTTCATGTTTGTAGTCGACGATTACCACTTTCCATCAAGTGGGCCGTCTGTTCGCCATTCTAAGTTGCTTAAAAAAAATATTTCATAATATTATCTTACTTCTAAGAGTAAATTCGTGTGGAACCTTTTTAAATATTTGTTATTAAATTATGTTAAAATGACTGAATTGGGCAAACAATGTACAAGTTTGGCCACAACAGAATATCAGTGTTTTGCTCTTTTAAGGGCAAAGCAATAAACTGAGTTGTGACCATTTTGTGTTACTATGGCACACGCATGAAGGAAGGGAAAAAAAGGAGATTGTTAATTTATATATTTTGTTTTTTGTTTTTTTTTTATTTGTGCTTTTTTTATTTTCATTCTTTTATCTCTTTTACTGTGTATTATGTGTATGTTTTTTTTTATTGTAATTTGTGTGCTGTAAGTAATGTAAATAAATTATCTATCTATCTATCTAATTAATTTGAATGAAATTCAGTCTACATATAAACCATATCCTTGATTAATAAATATAATATTTTTTATCCTAATTAACGCAAGATATAGCAAGGAAAATAATATTATAAACAGTGTTTGCGAGGAAGGAGAGCACTAATTATCCTCCGCACATATCGACGGCTGATTTCTCCAGGGCGCCTCTACCGTTTGATGGAGCCAACGTGGGGCTCCTTTATTATGGTAGGGCTCCTAAAACATCGAGATAAATACTATAATTAGAGTGACTTTTGTAATTCCTGAATTAGTTTACTTTGTACGCTTCGACTACATCTTTCATCTCCCTTGGATTTCATATCCCGTGGATTGGCAACCGCAAT
This sequence comes from Galleria mellonella, assembly GCF_026898425.1. Classification (NCBI taxonomy): domain Eukaryota; kingdom Metazoa; phylum Arthropoda; class Insecta; order Lepidoptera; family Pyralidae; genus Galleria; species Galleria mellonella. The sequence continues at coordinate 1,756,704 of NW_026442050.1, forward strand.
TAAGCTTTGAAGATGTTTTAAGAGGGACGCTGCTGCCCATACCTCGCCATCCCTTAGTTGCCTCTTACGACACCCACGGGATAGGAAGGAGTGATCTATTCTATGCCGGGACCACATAGAGATGCATCTTTACTTAACATCAAATAGAATTAAGGTCATACGCGTTCAGATTTCATAAAAGAAAATTATCTTTTCAACTAACTTAAAAAAAGAAGGTTCCCAATTCAGTTAATTTTTTTTTATCTGTTACCTCGTAACTCCGTCCATTGTAAATCGATTTTGTGAAAATTCTGTATTTATCTGAAAGGATATACTTAAAGATTGGTCGCATAGGAATTTTATCAAAATCGGTTCAGCAGTTTAATTTTTATATCGATATTCTTCATGGTCTTTCCACAATTGAGATGCTTTTTTTTTCTGAAATACAATCTTAAATTATGTAAAATTATAGCAATCGAAATTTTCTTGATACCTACTCTTATAATCCTTGTAAATGATAATTTAGCAAGGGATTTTTTTTACACATAAATTATTGAGATATTTATATACAATTTATATTGTCAAGAGTGTGTTTGTTCCACTCACGTTCTATTGTAAATTATACAAAATTCACAAGGCAGCCTATTAGTTAAATTTTAATTTAATTAAATGAATTGACAATGTTTGCCATTTCCAATACTTGTTTCATAATAATTATATTTCTCACTTCTAAGCTGAGAGTCGCTCTTTTCGTGGCCCCACGTCTGCAAACTTGTCGGCACAGATTAAACAATATAAAGCCCGTTATGTTGTCCGCTGTACACATACAAACATACAACCTAGTATGATACAGTCGGTACTAGTTGCCTGTTGACAGAAAAGGTAAACTGGAATCCTTAAACACGGGCTTATTAATATAGAAACTGTGAACGAGATAAAAAAGATTTGGGTGAGGATGAAAAGTGAAGGAACGATGATGATGATGTTCGGATGATGAATTTTAAAATAAATTAGATAAAAATATAAATTTTTAAATTTAAAATTTAATTTAATAATTTATAATTGGTACAAATTTATATTGTTAAAATTGCCTTTATTAAAGAATTTATTTATTTATATATTTATTTAATGGATTAAAGTAAAGTGGTAACCCCGTCTGTACCATCTGCGTTTCTACCATATGCGTTGACCAATGAAGGATTCTTTTTAATTGATAATAATGGAATGGTAACCCCGCCCGCGCTAACGGTATCCACTTACAGGGCACCAGTGAGGGATGATAAAATGAGGATCACATAGCGGTAAAATCGTCACAATGGGTCAGCCAACCTGACTTCATCCTCACATAACATCCTTCACTGATGGGAAGAGATTGTTAGTAATGCAGACTACCAGCCCCATTGCTAGCAATATACCCTGTTCGGTGAACCTCCACATGTTCCCCCCTAAAAACCATCGTACTTAATTCTATGTAACCGACCTGCCTTTTTATCATATCAGTGAAAAGGTGCCCCGGAAGTGTATATCATTAACGCAGGCGGAATTACCATAACATTTATCACCCATTAAAAAACCATACCATTTTCAGCCATTAAAAAAAATATCCAACAGTATTCATTTATATATTTAACATCAACAGACTTTTTTATGGTCGGATCAATTTAGTTTGTACATATTTCCACAAAGTTGTATTAAAGGAAACTAATATATTAAAACCACCGTGTGGTCCCAGCATAGAATAAGCCACCCTTTCTTTGCCGTGGGTGTTGTAAGAGGTGACTAAGGGAAGTTAATTGTGGAGGAACGGGCAGCAGCGTCCCTCTTAGAACATCACCAAAATTCTGCGATCGCCAATCCGCTTGCCAAGTGTGGCAACTATTGGCAAAACCCTCCTTATGAGAGAGGCTATATGAAGATGATGCAAACTAACGGAACAGAATAACGCAAAAGACACAAAGTAACCGACATAGTTTGAAGGATAAGCAAGCTGAAGGATGACCCCCCCCCCCCCCACTAGATAGAGTGACGACCTCAAATGCATTGCAGGGAGTCAGTGGATGCAGGTGGCTCAGAACCGTCCTTTATGGCAGTCTATGGGGGAGGCTTATGTCCAGCGGTGGACGGATAATGGCTGAAATGTTGATGATGGTGATAATATATTAAAATTATATTAAGTTATGTGAAAACAGGTTATTGCTGAAACAATTTTGAATATTTCTTAATACATTGTCACAATATCACGTTCGAAATCACGGCCTTACTTTTAACAAAGAGATGTTAAATTAAAACGCTTCCACAAATTTCGTGTGCCACAATTAACACGAGCAATCGGTTTCTTCAATTACCCCTTACCCCCCCTTAAACATACGTACAACGTGTACTTTGATACCGCCGTGATTTCTCAGGGGCTGACTCTCAGTTTTATATAGCATTTGTACGTGTTACTAGCGTACATATGGTGTTACGTGTTTTATTTCACATACAATAAAGTTGCAGTTTAATTTTAGATTTATTGCAGTGAAGGATGCAATTATTTTTAGCGATGATATAATAAATGTCTTTTTCTACAATTTTACACACACAAGCACGCACCCACGCACGCATGTACGCATGCACGAACCCACGCACGCATGCACGAACCCACGCACGCCGTTTCGTAAATAAATTATTAATAACTGTCCTTATTCAGTAATAAATTACATTTCGTTAAATCTACTAGCCATCGAACTAGGCCGAGCCTGTATCTCAGTGGATTTTTATTTTTTTAATACTAGCGACCCGCCTCGGCTTCGCACGGGTGAAACGCTAAAAAATGTGTTTATTTACGACATTACATTAATAACCTCTAAAACTATCAGTGTTTCTCTACTATATTATGCATGTATTATACATATAAACCTTCCTCTTGAATCACTCTATCTACTATAGAAAACAGCATCAAAATCCGTTGCGTAGTTTTAAAGATCTAAGCATACGTAGGGAAAGACAGCAGGAAGCGACTTTGTTTTATACTATGTAGTGCTTTATTTTATTTCCTTTGACTTAAAGTTTTATAAAAGATATATTTTAATTATATTTGTATTTTAGATTATATAGATAATGTTACCACACAAATGCTTCGCCAAAAATAGGTCAACTTTTCCATCCATGTGTGCATGAATAAGTTTACCATAATGTACAGTTATTTTTCAGTTTGTGTGAGATATGTATAAAGGTTATGTTGAAACATAAAGACAGTTCTAAATACTTACAAATGTTTAAAAGAACAGAGTAAAACGTAATGATATTTCACTGATGTTTTTTTTTTATATTTTTTCACTGTGCATTTATGTCTATTGTAGTTTGTGTGCTGTAAGTAATGCAAATAAATTATCCATCTATCTGATTATTCATAATTATTTTGATTTATTTTTGAGAATAGAAATAAAATGGTATTGTTAAAATTAATTTAATTTCTTTTCTTTAAATTTCGCCATTATTAATACGTGTATATTAATTTCTATTAATTTTTAAACAATATATACATATTAATATTTATATTGCAATTAGAAAAACATCTGAGTCCTCAGGAATGGCAACGCATGGGGGGTATCATGGGCGAAACAGTATACTCTGTTATGTCTATGATACTGCTCATGTCTATAGGCGACGGTTACCACTTTCCATCAGGTGGGCCGTCAGCTTGTATGCCATTCTAAGTTGTATAAAAAAAAATTAGAAAAATACTTCTTTACATTTTAAATTTAAAAAGACAAACTTTTAATTTAATTACTTGTAACACCGAATAAAAATGCTTTGTTTTGGAAAAAAAATATACCTATACCAAAATTCAATCAGCAAAACGTCATTTTGGATGACTAAAACTTAACTCATCTACTCGTATATATCTCATTCGTGTTTCTATCGTGAAGCAACTGTGTTTGCATGGCTGTTTCGATTTGAAGGACAATGAATTTACAGGGTATATAGGAATAACACCTCAGGAATGGCAACGCATGGGAGGTATCATAGGCGAAACAGTATACTCTGTTATGTCCATGGTACTGCTCATGATTATAAGCAACGGTTACCACTTTCCATCAGGTGGACCGTCTGTAAAAAAAATAACCAAATATTTGAATTTAGAGTTTGTAATAATTTACAAGTAGATATGGTTTCGTTATAAGACGGTTTCGCTCCTGACAGACAAGAGAACGGTTATTTTTAAAACTTAATAATAGGACCATTAAACTTATCGATTGATGGAAATATTATCAAGATCGGTGTAGAATGTAATTGTGTAAACAAAAGAAAGAACAAATAAATTGAGAACGTTCTTTATTATTTATATATATATATATATATATATATATATATATATATATATATATATTGTTGCACTTGAATAATAGATACAGCGATTAGTATATATATATATATATATATATATATATATATATATATATATATATATATATATATATATATATGGTATATATATATATATAGTATATATATATATATATACCATATATATATACTATATAAGTTCTCCACTTGTACAAAGTTTTATTGTGCAATAAACAAATAAATTAATATAAATATTAATTTTTCAACTTACAAATTAATTTTTTATTGTAAAATTTCCGGTCTAGTTGGTAACAATCTCTTACGAGATTAATTAAAAAATATGCATATGTTTGAACGTCAACTTGACCGAAAGAGATTAGGTCGCTGTCCCCACATCCTGAGCTTTTATACTGTGACGACTTGGGCAAGTTATAATTTGATGAGCTCAGCTTCTTTTCAACTTTGCAGGTATGCAATTATTTCGGCTATTTGCTACCAGAATTGGGACAGATTTTATGTTTCTCTTTGTGTATTATGAATTTTTTTCATATTTTTTTCTGTAAGTACTAATATTATAATGAACAAAGATCTGATTGTTTGTTTGTAATGGATAAACTCAAAAACTACTGAAGTGATTATAAAAATTCTTTCACCAATAGAAAGCTACATTATCCGCAGGTAAGCTTATGCCATAGATTATTTTCTAAAATTGATGGATAAAATTGATAGATAATATAAACTTTGTAATGTTATATTTTCAAAAAGAGGTGCTATATATATATATATATATATATATATATATATATATATATATATATATATATATAATAAATCTCTTCATTTTCAGGTATATACCCATAGTTTACAGTTACATATACAAACTGTTATTATTATTGTATATATATATATATATATATATATATATATATATATATATATATATATATATATATATATTATTATATATATATATATATGAGTTTGTTTGTAACACCTTTGCGCCTTGACATCTTAGATATCCCGAGTATGATTGCAAGCAGTTTGGACTGCCCTTACATGGATAACTGCTGTGGGATCTCAAATGTACATAAATGTAAATAATAAAATAAATAATAAATGAAAGTTTGCCAAAGTGTTTCTTTTATTTATTTATTTTATTGTACTAGCATTAGACTAAAATAATGTTGCTAACAACTGTGCAATTTGCCAGACACTATGCAATTTGGTATACAAGCACTGTATATGATGGAGAATATATATATAGCATATATCCTATATTTCATTACATAAAACATTCTATTGTTACCTATAAATTACTCAGCGGGCTATGGAGATGGAGAGGGCTCGGAGTCTCTCTGCGTGATAGAATCCGAAACGAGGATATCCGCAAAAGAACCAAAGTGACCGACAAAGCCTGAAGGATAAGCAAGCTGAAGTGGCAATGGGCCGATCACATAGCTCGAAGTATCGGCAACCGATGGGAATGAAAGGTTCTTGAGTGACAACCCCGTACAGGCAAATGCAGCGTAGGACGAACCCTCACTAAATGGAGTAACAACCTCAAATGCGTTGCGGGGAGTCAGTGGATTTAAGTGGTTCAGGACCGTTCCTTGTGGCAATCTATGGCGAAGACCTAGGTTTAGATAGATAATGGCTGAGCTGATGACGATGATTCTAGTTTATTAAAGAATACGTTCCCTATATATACATTATTAAATGCATTTTGCAACAAAACCAATATAAAATACGATTCAATTTTATTTGGACATTCAAAACTTTAGTGCAATCAAGCCGTTCGCTGGTGAGACCGGCGACGTCGACCGCTCGAGGCTAACTGACGAACTTTTAATTTCTCAACCACAGACATTGACGATGCCGATTGGCGGGAAAGTTACAGAGCACAGATAACAAAAACTTTCCGAGCATAGATATGGTCGCGTTCTCTATATAAATAGTTAAAATGAACTTAAAAAGTGAAGACTTGTAACGATTATATGTTACTAGCTGTATCCCGCAGCTATGTTCGCGTTAATCAGTAATAATATAAGAATATAATATCAATAAAATATATAAAAAAAAGTATTCTGTGTACTAAGTTAGGATATGACCTATCGTTGTACCAAATTTTTTTTTTTCAAATTCCTATCATGTCCGTTTAATAGTTTTTACGTGAAAGCAAATGAAAAATTAGCGAAAAATTCGATATATTTCATCAGAATACTATTGGGTTTAAGAGGTCGTTGTATGGTTTTGAGATAGAATAAGTTTGGATCATAACTGTAATCAGTAATGTAATGTACATCTATGTAAACGTTTCCTTCTAACTTACTGTTAAATGACATAGGATCTATGAAATGATGGTATAAGGCAGTAGGAATCACAAAAGATCCGTATGGGTCGACGTGCAATGACTTAGCTGACCCCATATGCGAAAAATAAGATAAGATAAGATAAGATAAGATACTGTTAAATGATGTTTACAATGTAAGGTTGGCAAACTGCGTATTGATAAATTTTTGTATTGTTTTATTTTTAATGGTTCATTTCTGTTTGCAAACTGTTATTGTAACTTAAATAAATAAATACATATATACATATCTGTCATACCTATCTCCTATTAGGATAGAAAGAAACAATGGGACGCCAAATGCTACAATTCTACGATTGCATAACTGAACCAGTTGGTTCACTTCACTAAAGTACAGAGAAATGAAATTTTAGTTTTAGACAGAGGTTTAGAGGCTACGTCTATCTCTAGAACTAAAATTTCATTTTGATATCATAGCAACATCTTTATTGGAAAGACCTATATGTATTAAATTAAATTTCTAATGCATTTAAATCAAAATTCTTCAAAATGTATATACATAGATAGATAAATACTCTTTATTGTTTCCTCCAAAAAATTACCATAGTAAACATATTATAGATACAAACATGTAGGTTATGATGGTCCATCGAACTGTATTTTTTTTTTTTATAACACAGGGGGCAAACAAGCACGCGGCTTACCTGATGGTAAGTGACTACCGCCACCCATGATCACCCGCAACACCAATGGCATTGCAGGTGTACTGCCGGCCTTTTAAAAAGGAATATGCTCTTTTCTTGAAGGTTACGATGTCGTATCGGCTCGGAAATACTGCTGCTGGAAGTTGATTCCAAAGTGGTAGTGTGTGGAAGAAAGTGCCTTGAAAAACGCACGGTGGAGGACCGCCACTTATCGAGATAGTTGGGATGGAACTTTAGTTTGTGGCGGGTTGTACGATGGTGACAATCAGCAGCAGGTACAATTCGAACAATTCCTCAGAACACTTCCCATGATATCTTTGATAAAAAACTCATAGAGATGCAACGTCTCTATGCAATTTCAGTGGGTCGAACCGGGTATTAAGGCGCTGATCGTCAATAATTCGAGCCGCCCGACTTTGAATGCGGTTCAACGGAAGAAGCTAGCACTGTGGCGCACCTGCTCATAAGTAATTTTACAAAACTATTAAATTAAAACATTAGGTTAAAAGATCATCATTATTAACTGTCCACTGCTGAACATAAGCCTTCCCCTTGGGGGGTTTTGCCAGTAGTTGCCCGCTTGGCAGGCAGATTGGTAACCGCAGTTAGGCTTTAGAGATATTTTAAGAGGGACGCTGCTGCCCATCCCTTGCCCTCCCTTAGTCGCCTCTTACGACACCCACGGAAAAGGACAGGGTGGCCTATTCTATGCCAAGATGACATGGCGTTACCACACACCATGGGTTAAAAGGTAGTTTTGGATAGATAGCGTCTCAGTATCGGACCCAGTATAGAAACTTATGGATGTTATAATTATGATGTGCAGGTCGGCTGCTCACCCCGCGCGCTGCCATACCCTTGGGTCGCCTGGACCGGTTTCCGTAGTGATGGGCGTTGCATTTAATGATGCACCACAAACTCTATTAAAAGTACCTTTCTCTCCCATTACAGCCACAGCCTGTAAATTTTGCAAACATAATCTGAGAACGCAATAATCTTAATCAAGAAAAAACCAACGAACATTACACGAGTCAGCGAATCGGCCTAATGACACATGTTGGACGACTAAACAATGTTTTAATGCGGCCAAACTCCCTTACGCAGATGGCCGGCCGTATTTGTTTAGGACAGGCTAACTGTCGACCGTTTAGCGACCTACCCGACAACGGTGTGGTGCAAGTCATAAACTTTAAGACTCGTGTTGCATGACTTACGATTTACTGGCTTCTAGTTTTTTTTTTTTTTTTTAATAATAATATTTTTATTCAAGAAAGATACAGTTGCATAAGGTACAATATAATTTTTTTTTTGGATGATGAATGGAGTGTTAACCCCGCATGCGCTAACGGTATACGCTGGCGGGGCACCAGTGGGGGATGATAGGTGAATAATGAAAAAATCAGGTCAGTCAACCCAACGTGATGAATACACCTGGAACTCAGCACGATGGTTTCCAGGGGGAATCGCGTGAAGGTCGGCCTGACAGGGTATATTGCTAACAACGGGATTGGTAGCCCGCATTACTAACGATCCTTTCTCCCCATACAATATAAATATTAGTTTATAACAAAATGTACACAGGCATACATTCTTAGAACCAATATGAAATTAATCAGATGTAAGACTCCCTCAAAACTAGTTTAAGTCCTTGACTGTGTGTAATATAATACTTTTGTTAACTTTAAATTTTTTTTTTTTTTATAGATCTTAGAATGGCAAACAAGCTGACGGCCCACCTGATGGAAAGTGGTAACCGTCGCCTATAGACATGAGCAGTACCATGGACATAACAGAGTATACTGTTTCGCCCATGATACCCCCCATGCGTTGCCATTCCTGAGGACTCAGGTGTTATTCCTCTGTACCCAGTAAATTCACGCCATATCCCACCCTTCAAACCGAAACACAGCCATGCAAACACAACTGCTTCACGGTTGAAACACGAATGGGACAGAGGTACCCAAGCAATCGACTTTTGTACAAAGTCTCCCTCTGGTAAATTACATTTAATTATTGCTTTATCATACTAAAACACTTTTGGAATGGAATTGAATGAATTGAAAGCCCATACAAATGCAAGCAGTTCTAAATCAATTAATATTTTTAATATAATAATCTTATTTTTGGAATAAATACAGCCGCACCTTCCTAATGGTAGTAACCGCTTGTGACTTACACCACACTTTACACAGCGTGATACAGGTGCGAGATTAAATGGCCGCCGTGTATACAGGGTGTTCATTACGATATTGCTGCGAATACAGCGAATATTGCCGGCAGTTTTTATTAGGGACGTCATAACGTTTTACTTTTTTGATGAGAATTGAAAATGTGTTTGATCTGGTTGAAGGGACGACGCGCGTTCGGTCACAGCCGGCATTCTGCTGATTGTTTATTGCGTTCCGTTTCACGCGCGGCCGATCGTTTAGCTTCGACTAATTTATTTGTATTATGTCTCTACATGAATATGTTAATTGGATTTTTTATTTGTTGTTTTTAATTAATTATGATCGTGTATTACACGAATGTCATGTGATATTACATACATACTTTTTCGGGCGTACTTTTTTTTATGTGTGAAAATGGTATGGTAACCCCGTCTGCGCTAACGGGATACGCTGGTGGAGCACCAGTGAAGGGTGATAGATGAGAATGAAAACAGGCAAGTTAGCCCATCATGATGAATTCATCAGGAATTAACCATGATAGTTTCCAGGGGAACCGCGAGGAGGTCGACCTGGTTGGGTATATTGTTAGCAATGGGATTCTCAGTCTCCATTACTAAAAATCCCTTTCCCCCCGACTTTGGGTATTTGTTTGAATGTTTGTTCCGACATCACACAAAAACTACTACACCAAATTTGATACGGTTTTTACTATTATGTACTAGGTCTTAATATCTAATGTATATTTTATAACGATACAGCGTTTAGTTTAAAATTCGGGTATTTTTTTTCCTCGATTATTTTCTCCATAACATAGGTGATGGATACCACCAACAAATGCATTTCCAATGAGGGTTGACGTTAGGCATGCGACCGGTCTTTTTTTTTAATGGGAGTAAATGGAATGGTAACCCCGCCCGCGCTATCGGTACAAGTATACTCGTACCGATAGCACGGGCGGATAACACCGACGGGGCACCAGTGGAAGATGATAAGTGAGAATGAATGCATGTCAGTTGGCCCATTATGATGAATTCAACAAGAATTTAACATGATGGTTTCCAGGGGAAACCGCGTGGAGGTCGACCTGAGAAGGTATATTGCTAGCAATGGGGCAATTAGACCTCATTACTGACAATCCCTTTCCCCCCGCACGCGACCGGTCGTAAAACCAAAAGCTAGAACTTGAGGTACGATTAATATAGATAAAAACATATTACGTCAACCCCAACATGTATATAATTGGTATAAGAAAGAAAGAAAGATAGAAATAATTTAATCGAAGAAGCATGCGGCCCACACAGTAGCGCACAAAACAAGAACAAAAGAAATCAAAACAAAACAAACAAAAGAAAATAATAATTGTATACAAATATAAGGGAAACATAATGATGATGATGATGATGAAGAGATTTTTTTTCAATACGATGTGTTTTTTTTTAAAATCGTACCAGAGTTTCCTTGTACAGTACGCAAAGGAAGTCGAATGCCGGGGGACAATGTTCAAAACATACTTTCCTGTATCGTACTAAAAGTTTAATTTTCCTGCTGACCGTACTAATTAAGGACTAGGATAACAGCAGTACGAGGATGTTAACGGGACAACATCCTGTCCTACAGGACTCGTCCTCGGTAAACACACGGATATATTTAAAATATCCTAATATCAGAGGGAGACTTTGTACAAAAGTCGTTTGCCTGGTACCTCTGTCCTATTCGTGTTTCAGTCGTACAGCAGTTGTGTTTGCATGGCTGTGTTTCGATTTGAAGGATGGGATATGGCGTGAATTTACAGGATACAGAGGAATAACACCTGAGTCCTCAGGAATGGCAACGTATGGGGGGTATCGTGGGCGGGGGTATTATGGGCGAAACAGTATACTCTGTTGTGGCCATGGTACTGCTCATGTCTATAGGCGACGGTTACCACTTTCCATTAGTTGCGCCGTCAGCTTGTTTGCCATTCTAAGTTGTATAAAAAAAATATATATGTATATACAAGGTATATTAAAAAAATATACCACGAAAGTGGCAAATAAGTATTTAGCCCTTCTAATGGTAAAGGGTCACTGTAGCCTATAGACGCCTGCAACACTAGGGGTGCCACGTGCGCTTTGCAATGAATTTCTGAAGAATTCATCTGAGCACAATCCGTTGTACAAGCGATAGAACACTCGGAGTGAGGCAAAATCTCTCCTAAGTCTTGGGAAAGGGTTTGATACCGCTTGTAAACCTGAGATCATCGACTTTTGGCAACCCAACAAATATTTAATATTTTATATTGCCATGGCAACAGTAAACTCCTCTTGTTTCACTTACCGTACCGAACTGAGTTTCTTGTCAGTTCTTCTCGTCTCGATATCATTCCGAACTGACGGTAGATTTGGCATATCATAATAGACTTCCATCGTGCATTTTTCAAGGCACTATCTTCCACGCACAACCATCTTTGGAATCTTTTATCATGATAAATTCGGTAAAAGATGCACAGAGATGCAATATCTCTGCGCAGTTTCAGTGGGTCGAGTCGGACAATAAGGCGCTGACTATCAATAATAGGTACATAAAAAAAAATTTAAATACAAAAATTTTAACTACCTTATAATCAACACACTTTAGTCTGTAAATTGTTCCAATGTAAAGCAGCCTTTATCCAAAAATTCAAAATGCCACGATCAAAAAACTCCATAAACTATGGATAGTGTACCGAAACAGCAGTTCTTGAGTTACGGGCGGACACACGAACATAAATATAACCGTAACTCAGGCAGTTGCCGCCACCTGTTACGTAATCGATGTCCCATACACATTATCAAGTCGCTAGCTGCCTGTGTGTACCCGGTTTACAGTTTACAATGTATGTGTATGTATGTAAATGTATTTATCTCGACTATTGGGGTGATATCACTTCGTTATTTATAATTAAAATAATATTTATTCAATAAATTTGAATAATAAATACTAATTAATTATTTTCTCTCTAACTACACTGGGTTAGCTGGAAGAGATCTCTTTTAGAAATAAGCCCTCCCTTGCTAACAAGCTGCGATTAGTTTCGATCGCTGTATCTATTATTTAAGTGCAATACAGAATATATATATATATATATATATATATATATATATATATATATATATATATATATATATAATATATATATATATATATATATAATTTTTATTTTCGTGTTGATTGGTTTTTAGAAAACCAAAAACCAATCAACACAAAAATATAAAAGTTAATAATCAAAATATATTTAAAAATTATTATTCTTTATTTAAATTTATTATAATTTAAAATTAAATTAAAATTTACTTGTTGTAATTATTTTTGCTTTAATACACATAACAGAGTATACTGTTTCGCCCATGATACCTCTCATGCGTTTCCATTTCTGAGGACTAAAGTGTTATTCCTCTATACCCTGTAAATTCATTGCCATATCCCCCACCCTTCAAACCGAAACACAAACATTCAAACACAACTGCTTCGCGGTAGAAACACGAAAAGGACAGAGGTGTCCGAGCAAACGACTTTTGTATAAAGTCTCCTTGTGTATACAATATAATTCTAAACATTGTCCCAAAATTTGTAAATGGAGATATAGCTAATAATTATGTAGCTGGCCATTCCATACCGAATTAGTCTTTAAAGACAATTTACAAAACACAACTGTACCCCATTAAGAGTACATAAACATAACAGGAGACAGTAAAAAGTAACAACAATCGTATGCCTCCTTAACGACCAAAAAGAACATGGCCGACCGAGCGATGCCACTAAAATTTTAATTAAATATATTGAAACAAAATCATAAATACAGAGCGACATAAATTCCTACCTTTATTAAAGCCATTAGAAGGGTCGCAGGAGGTTCTGTATATCATGATATTATTGTGTTTCCTCACACGAACAGAAAGTGGACTGGACCCCCTTCGCCCCCTCCGATCCCCCATCGGCCCCCACTAATTCGGGTACGCTTGGTCAATACAATTAAGCCCGGACAAGATTTCACACGTACGATTTGAATTTTAAACAATAGTTTGTCATATAAATTTAATTTTATATGCTCATGTTGCGATACAGGGTGTGTTTTTAAACTACTTCAAGAGAAGGAGCTTCTGAATGAGTATTTTTTCTGGCATCCACGCGATATCCTCGGAGATTCTGAAGCGATTTTGAGAATTCTATACAATCGACACGATTTATTTCCGTATTGATTCCATTCTAGATTTATCAAGTTTAAAGTCGATCTCCCTTATTAAAACGTCAAACCTTTTATAAATCTATTTTAATTATAGAACTGTTTGTTTCTAGTGTCTCGTTTTTTTACGCTAAATTCCTAATTTGAGAGAAAATGACAAAACAGTGTAATAATTAAAGTGGATTTGTATAAAGTTTTAGATTTTATGAAGAAGACCGAATATGGTTTGTGGAGAAAGATCAAGAATCCCATCAAAAATATAAAATGTAAAAAAAAGGATAAGTCTCGTAACGGGGTTCTTTCACTACAAAAAATTGCGAGATTTCATGTAAAACCAAGACAGTTACTTTAGTTAGTATCTATTCCAGGGTCAAACTGTTCTGGAAGGGCCTGGGCGGTTATCCATAAGCCCGGGGCCCAAGATTAGATGATGGTAGTTGTACCAGTTGGTTAGGCACCGCAAGCCCAGAACCAGGCCCATAGGGGGGCCCACGCCGGCTGAAGCCCGTGGCAAATGCCACCTCGACTATATGGCCAGTACGACGCTGGTCTATGCTTACCATAGGCACTAACTAAAATAACACCTAATCAACAACTTGTTTTAAATTGTTACCTACTCAATTACCTATGGGGGAAAGGGATTATTAGTAATAAGTATTTACCATTTCCATTACTAGCAATATACCCTGTCGGGTCTATCTCCACGGGTTTCCCCTGGAAACCGTCATTAATTCTTGTGGAATTCGTCACGATGGGCTAACTAACCTACTTTCATTCTCACCTATCATCCCTCACTGGTGCCCTGCCAGCGTATACCGATAGCGCAGGCGGGATTACCATTCCTGTATCATCCCAAAAAAAAATCAATTATCTATTAACGTATATAATGACTGACATATTGTGAATGTGAATGTGAAAAAGACTCTATTTTCCGCGCTTAGCCTCTCATTTGGGCCATTGTGCGTATGTGTCGTGGCTAGTACAGCCAACCTAGCTCCGCTCAGAAGCGCAGAAGCTTCCTGGGTTCTTCAGGCCTCACGGAGCGACCTCACCGTTCCGAGGATTTCTAAACGTTGATGGGCCACAGCCTCACATTCCAGGATTACGTGAGCAGCCGTTTCTTCGGCGTCGAAACAGAATCACTTGACTGACATCTTTATATCTATAGTAATTATCATGACTTGGTAATTGCACGATTATTTGAGAAGTAAATTGCAGTTATAGAATTATGTTTACCGACCAAAAATTACAAATACTTACTGAAATTTTCGCTCGTGTTTACATCGTAATAAAAAAATAAAATAAATATAATTTACATAAAACATAAAATTCCTAACTAGACCCCTCCTAATTTTTTTTTCTTAAATATCTCTCAAGACAGATATTGTTTTTTTTTACAATTTTATTATATTAGTAAAATAAGATTAGTATATATATATAAACACAAAATTTTTTATAGCAAAATTGTTCGACGACATTACATCCTTATTAGATTACATTAGATTTACATTAGTCAAGCCCTTCAATTCATAATCCATTCATGAATTCGCAAACTTCGAAACACCCTGTGAATTATCAAACTCAGCAATATTCAAAATGAATTGTCGTTTAAAACTAGGCCCAACGAGGGTCGCACTGTTAACTTCTAACGCTGTACAAAGAATAAAACAAGGATTTTGACGTTAACGCAAAACTAGTGTAACACAACTAACTTTGGCACGGGTCGGGAGCGGAGGGGACAGGACGGGACGGGACGGGACACCACCACTCTTAAAGTGACAATCTTTATTAAGTATTTATTATATCTATTAGGTACATATTTCTGCTGGGGGAGGGGCGAAGGGATTGTTAATAATACGTACCAGCAATCCCATAGTTAACAATCTACCTTGTCAGATCGACCTTCACGTGGTCCCTGGAAAATATCGTGCTGAGTTCTAGGTGTATTCCTCACGATGGGCTAACTGATCTGCCTTTTTATACTCACCTATCAGTCCTCACTGGTGCTCCGCCAGCGTATATCGTTAGCTCGGGCGAGATTACCATTTCATTATCATCCATTAAAAAAATACATAATTCTACTATGCGTCCTTACTTTAATATTTATTTATTTATTTAAACTTTAATGCACAGTGAAATTCTATGTACATTTGGCGTACTTAACACCGGACGATATTTTCTACCAGTCAACCATTGGGCAAACAGAGAAATAAGTAGACGGTGCAATATTGAATAGAGGAAATATGAAAGTAATACTTAAAAAAGAAACACATTTTTATAATATTAAAGTGAGTTTATTTGTCCGCCTTTTAACGCCTTAACGGCCTAACCAATTACTATAAAATTTGGTATACACATACTACCAAGGTCGAACTGTAGTTGTCAACCCACCTGCAAAGTGTGACACAGAATATACAAAGCATAACCGCATCATGTCCTTGGCCAAACTATAGACAAAAATAAAAAAAAAAAACTTATTTTTAATAACTCTATAAAGCAAGTACCATCCCACTTCTTTGGCCACTACGGGCCGCGTTACAGCGGTTAACGAGTTTAATCGCCACGCAGCGCCGCAGTCACGCCACAAAATACTAATTCTCCTTTTACAAAACGTATCAAACTTTTCTAATTACTGTAAATGTGATGCTCCCTTTGCTATTGCAATTTTGTCAAAGTATTATGTTGTCTGACTCGCTCGCTGGTAATATTCTCGGTGTATTTTTTTTTTTACGCCTGCTTCTGTAGCGGAATACATTTTATATTCGTTCGTTAGTGGGCGCCTTGTCTATTTCGGCAACACTGTTTCACAAAGTTAAATCTAAATTTTGTACAAATTTATGTTTGTGTATGATAAATAGGAAATCTATCTAGTTTACGGAAGTCATCATATATACCTAATGTATCTTATATAAAACAATACTGGCATCTGGATACAATTTTATTATATACAAAATTATATATATTATATTACATGTCTTAGCCTTAACACATAAATGTCGAAAAATCAAATGTATTTTTTTTTCTTTTAATTATAAATCTTACAACATGTCCATATAGACAGAGAATTGAAATTAAAAAAAAAAGTCAAAAAAATTATAAAATATAATCGCTAATTTTAAGGCTAATGCACTTTTTAATATATGGGAATAGGTATAAAAATTTACAATAAGATACCAAAGGATATATTGAAATTACCCTTAAATAAATTCAAAACATCTGTTAAATCATATTTACTGAGCAAAGCCTATTACTCACTAAACGATTACTTGAATGAAGTGTGCATGGCAATAGTTGTTCATTCACTTAATTTTAATTTAATGTTAGACATAGACAAACTATATAAATATACATTGTAAATAAACTGGCTTTAAAAAAAAAAAAAGTAATTCAATTGAGTTTCTTGCCAGTTCTTCTCAGTTGGATCTATATACCGAACTGGACGGTAGGGAAAAAAATAAAATTATAATGTAAAAATTTGACGTTCATAAGCGGCTAAAATGTCCTACATGAATAAATGATTTTTGAATTTGAATTTGAATTTGAATATATAAATTGCAAATTTCAAATATACAATAAATATTTGAAAACAAAAATTAGGCTATTTTTTTATAAAAGACTTGTATAGTGTGTCACCATGACATGACATAATGCTAATGTCTATCGAAATCGAAAATTAATAAACAAAAAAAAATACAAAGTAAAGAAATGATATATATTTTGAAAGTAAATATCAGATAAAATGGACACAGCATGCCACTAGTAGTCATCTATAATTAAACTCTATGGTAACAAAAAGTCACATACAATAAAATAAGCAAATTAATTTAGGTCAGTATCCTTAAAAGACCACTGAGATTACTGGCCATAAACATTAAACAGAACAGAAAACCGAAGAGGAGCGAGATGACCGAAATTAATTCAATAAACAACATCACATATGCAACCAAAGACAATAATTCGCACGCGCGCGTTTCCGAACGCCACGTGACCGGGCAAGATGGCCGCCGACCTTTTGGCGGGAAACTGGAATCGTTGTCTCAGTAATGGCGTCTTTTTACGCTACCTGCTTGCTAATTGGAAATTAGGGGCCTAATGTGTAGGGTTTTACTTATTGCTCGGATTGTTATTTCCTTTTTCGATTTACGAATTTGTTTGTCTTCTTCTAATTGTTTAGGTGGGGGACCGTTACTTCGATTCAATTTTGCTATCAGACTTAATCACATTTGATCCAATCAAATAATTAAATATTTTTTATCTTTAATATGTTAATATCCTGTGGATTTATGTGAATCAGTAGATAATAATGTATGTGCTAAGTTAAACAAATTCCATTTAAATCCGTTCAATAGTTTTTACGTAATTTTCATCCGTTTATCCATATATTATTACAAACTCTAGCATTTAATAATATTGTTAGGACTAAAATTATTACTGTATGCTAATCAATTTATATATTCTTGTCACATGGACGGAATCACGGGTAAAAACTAGTATTAGTAATTGTTATCGTCGTAATTCGCTTGTCTGGTTAGCACATTTATTTACATACGTAACAATTTTCTAACTTTATATTTTATGTATATTTTTATATATAAAAGGAGGGCGAGGGATGGGCAGTAGCATCCCTCTTAAAACACCTCCAAAGCCTAACTGCTGTAGTTTAGCCAATCCACATACCAAGCATGGAGACTACAGTAGGTCGAGACCCAAAGAATGACCTTGTCATTTGCAGATAAATTGTATGCGATTTTACGTAAAATAAATTAATATAATTTTTTTTTATATAATATATGTATGTAGTAATGGGGATATACTTATGTATATCATTCTCATATAATCATTAATTCTATAATTAATATTTACCTAATTCTGTGTATACTGTGCTAATAATAGTAATAATTATTTTAATAATTCTACTTTAGTATTCTAATATTGTCACTTGTATGTCATATTTATTTTTATTTTTCAGTGTCAATTTTACTAGTGTAAAATCTACGTCTTAAGAAAATGTTTTATACAACTGTTATTGGTGTAAATACAACATGCAAGCCCTTTATGTCAATTAAAATTAACGTCTGTGTTTACACCGTTGATGTATCTTTTAAAATAAATAAATTATTCATTCGGGCCTTCAATCAAACTGTTTATAATATCCAAAGGTTGCCTGAAAGAGATCGCTCTTAGCGATAACGTCGCCTATTGTTTTCTCAATATATTTTTTTCTTGTAATTGTTTGTATTTATAATAAGTTTACTATTATAATCTTATGAAGTAAACAGTAAACAGTATCTACTTATCAATAACAACGTTATAACATCTTTATTTAAATATTGTAGTGTAGAACTTTAAATATAATAAAATTTTCTAACAATTCAAACATACTGAACCTCCATTTAAACAATAACAAAATATTTATCGTCTCACTTAATATTAAGCAAAAATAAACAGTATAAGCGTTGTGCCCTAATTAGATCACCTATGAATATGGCGCGCAAAGATGGCTGCCGCATTCCCGCCATCTGTCGGTTGTAAAACGAATTTATTTATACATATAATTGCTCCGTACGGCTATGGTCGACGCGTATGCACTTAATTTCGTTAATATTAACGCTAAAAGCGCGATTCTGCTTAAAACAAGGGTTATTGTGCTAATTGTCGTGAAGTTTTACGATTGTACGGGGTGGTGGGGGAGTGTGATGTAGAATGATTATAACGCCATCTATCTTTAGACCGTAGACATAAAAATTTGATTTGTAATTATTCCAAAATCGTTGAACTACAACTGTGTGATGATTTAAATGTCAGATACGTTTTTATAAAGTTTTCTTCAATTCTGTATTCTTAGTCAAGTGTCATTTCAAAACCATTCAGTGTATATATATATATAGTAACAATATTTATACATAGTAGTAAATACACCGCCTTTTTAATTCTTCTACTTGCCTCATGGTTAACTAGTAGAGAACACATTTAGGTGTTAAGTTCGCCATATGTACACTTACTTACATAATTGTGCATTGAAGTTTAAATAAATAAATATTGTTGTACAAAATCCACACTTCAGTGTAACTCACGAATTGAAAAATAATTTAAATCGTTGTTTTGAAATATTGAAAAATAGAAAACCAATTGAGAACCAGTGTCAGTAAAAGTTTACGTCATTTGAGAATCCCATAATATCTTATCACAAATTTAATGAAATTTGTGACTAGACGATGTCTATATATGAAGGATATTTAAAAAAAATATATGAGGAGCCTTAATAAGAGCAACACAATTTAAAACAATCATTTTAAGAAATTTTGTCGATCTTTCTATATGTCTATTACAGCATCATGCAAAAAATATGTCACAAAATTGAATTCGGTTTTAGTCACAGTTGTATTTCTGAAAATCTAACTTATATATTAAAAACTGGTATATATTTTATCTTGACACGCCATCTAGAAATAATTTATTTAATTAAATTTTTTACTTCTCAAATTCACTAGTACGAAGTCGCGGGCAAGTAACTAGTAAATTATAAACTTAATTCTCTCATATCACCTACGCTTTCTGTTTTATATATGTGTATTAAAACACGATAATTAAAAATTGTGTCCCAGAAAAACCCAACATAAATTGTGACAAAACCACTCATTTTGATTCAAAAACTAAACTACTAAATCGAATTTGACAACATATCTATGGTACCAATCTGTAAGTATATCCTGTGAGAAAAAAATCTAAATCGGTTTCAAATTCAAATCATTTATTACACGAATATGGGTGCATACATTAGATAAAAATATTTTTTACAAGTTCATTAATCCACAATCTACCGTATCGGAATGTACAATACAATGATTACATAGTATAAAACAAAGTCGCTGTCGCTGTCTATCCGTCCCTATGTAAGCCTAAATCTTTAAAACTATGCAACGGATTTTGAAGTGGTTTTTTTTTAATAGATAGAGTGATTCAAAAGAAAAGTTTATATGTATAATACATGCATAATATTGTAGAGAAACACTGATAAGTTTAGAGGTTTCTAATGTGACGTGATGTAATGTGTGTCCACGCGAAGACTGGGCAGATCGCTAGTTTCATACAAAATAAATTCCAAATCGGTTTATAACAGAAAGAATTATGATGTAACAACATAACATAAAAAAAATGCACCCGAATTGAAAACCTTTTGAAGTCGATTGCAAATAATTGTTAAAGTCATTTTCATCACTTACCATTCCCTCCTATTTCTCATGGGAGTGCAACTTGTCACCGTTTCTCAGTCAATAATGCAATAAAAAGCCATGCTTTCTTTAAATCAAATTATTATCCCCCAACCCCGAGTGGAGCGTAATGACACCATTACCCCCGTACGGTGCAATAAACCAAATAAAACCACGAGATATATGCATTAGAACCATTACGGTGAAGAAAGGGTAAGGAAATCCATTCTTTGATTATTGCCACTAGCTTTTGCCGGCAATTTCGTTCGCGTAAGCGGGATTTTTTTTATACAAATACGTTGGCAAACTGCATGGGGCCTATCTGATGGTAAACGCCTGTAACACCAGAAAGGAGTATCACGCGCAAAACCATAATAAACTCTTTTAGTAGAACCCCATACTGTAGTACTCACTAAACTATAATTATCTTCTTTAATAGAATAAAAAAGGAAATAAAAAGAAATGCTTTCAAGTACTATAATATTAAGGAATTATACTATAAACTTTTATTTATACCTAACTATGACGCAGTTACAGAGTTATAATTTTTATTACTTATCTCGAGTCATTATAAGGAAAAAACGAGGAAAGAACACATAGCGCCATCTATCAATCATAATGTTAGTTTTGTTAGTTCAGAAGTAATGCTACGCCCATATTGTCTTTATGCTTGATACCTTATTATTTCTGTTAACAGTGCAAAACATATTTATATTATAGTTGAGATGGCCACCTGCTGAGCTATGTATCCCGTTCGATTCTACAACGGAGGTATTAAAAGAGAAAAGTAAAAGAAAAATAAATTATTGTATAAAAATATAGTGAATTAAAACTTCGTTGTTACTATGTTTTTTGCCAATACTAATGGAATATATTCCTAGATGACGTATCAAGATAAAACATACCAGATTTAAAGTTAGACCTTCAGGGACTCTTGACTTCCAAGTGTCAATCAACTTTGAATGTCGCATCCAATTTGGTGCAGTAGTTGTCCCTTAATGCCGGAACAAATATACAGACAGACAGACAAAAATTTCTAAAATTAAGTATTATTATTTATTATCCATTTGTCTTAATAAAATCAAGTGAAAGTGAGTTTGTTTGTTATCTCTTGTCGCCTTAATGGCTTAATTAATCACTATGGAATTTAATGTACAATATGGAATGGAGAAAGACATAAACTGCATTCTTTGCCGATCAGTGATCATATCATATCTTGATTCTCTTTTCATTCCAAAGGTTGGCTGGTAGAGAATGCTACTAGTATTAAAACCGCCTTTTGTACCATATTTTCATTTGGTCAATTAAGTTATTTAAATAAATAAATTAATAATAAGTACCAGGAGGAAACTTAGTACAAAAGTCATTTGCTTGGGCACCTCTGTCTCATTTTTGTTTCTACCGTGAAACAGTTGTTTGTATGGCTGTGTTTTGATTTGAAGGGTGGGATATGACAATGAGTTTACAGGATACAGAGGAATAACATCTGAGCCCTCAGAAATGGCAAACCATAGGAGATATCATGGGTAAAATAGTATACTCAGTTATGTCCATGGTACTGTTCATGTCTATAAGTGACGGTTACCACTTTCCATCAGGTGGGCTGTCAGTTTGTTTGCCATTCTAAGTTGTATAAAAAAATAAATATATTCCGGTTACGAAGACGAAGACAAGAGTAAACGCTTGTTTATTATAAATTGCCATATTTAAAATAAAATATCCACTTTTAAATAAGGCAACAGACAATAAATATCTACTTTAACCATAATACGTGACAGTTCAAATATTTACTTAACAAACAAAACGCAATCCGACGTTTCATTCAGAGAGACCGTTTCGTTTCCACTTCGTAGCCAATTCCATCAAAAGCGACGTTGTTTAGTGCAAATTAAATGCAATTCAACCCTCAAAAAACATTTGGAAATTCCACAACAAATTTTGTACCAAATTGGCGGAGAATCCAAAACCGGGAGAGATGTTTATTCTGAGGGGAGGAGCGAGTCAAGTAACCCATTTGAATGCATACTTGTCTGTCAGTCAAGGCGATATCGGGAGCGAGCAAGCGAAGCGCGTGTTACCCACCCACCAACAGGGGTAGGACTGCCCCGTCGCGCCATCTACAGGCTTACAAAGGCGTCCGAGGGGTAAGCCACTGCAAGACTATAGGTCACGTGTTCCTGGACGTGGATTCGAACGAGCCAACTTGTCACATACGCGATTAAACCTGATTGTGATGTAGGCGCTCGGGATAACTGTTGATTTGATTTTATGTTACACCGAAACGTCTGTTTGCGCGTTTATTGCTTATAAACTCTCGTTTGAATCGAACTGTATCGACAAATAAAATTGGCAGTTAAACGGTTATGATTGTGAGTGGATTTTGAATATGGAATATCAATTATTTGAATTGTATATTTTTTTTTCTTTTATCCTCTATAACCAGAATAATGTTTATTGTTATAATGTAATTTATTTAAAAACGTTTATAACGTATTAGAACGATTTATAAATCCTGAAAAAGATTATAAGAATTTTACATACAATAGCTGATCCGGCAAACTTTATTCTGTACCAAATATACATAAAAAAATTTTTAAAAATCGGTCGAGCTGTATATATATATATATATATATATATATATATATATATATATATATATATATATATATATATATATATATATATATATGAATTATATCTAGACAATTTTTTGTATATTGTAGATATTTAAGAAAAAAATATAAGGCAAATATACATAACAATAATTGTTAAAAACAATGTCTGTCTAATTATGAACCGAATTTGATGCGATTTTCACTTGTATTTTTTTTTCTTTTTTTTTTACAATACAGGGGCAAACGAGCATGCGGCTCACCTGATGGTAAGTGACTACCGCCGCCCATGATCACCCACAACACCAGCGGCATTGCAGGTGTGCTTCCGGCCTTTTAAAAAGAAATATACTATTAAAGGAATTTCTTAAGATAGTCTAGAAATAGTTTATTTTATTAGTATCTATTCCTACTTCTTAATTCCACACTTGCCAAATAAGAAGCAAAAAAAAACAAATATTTAAATAATTTAAAATTGAATTTTAATTTCTTCATACATCTTAAAGCATATAAAGCCAATATTCATGAGAAACGTATGATTTATGACAAAGGACGACTAGAAACTATTGACTGCAGAGTGCGCCACAATTCTAAAGAGTAGTACTTATCAAGTACTGAGATATCGGATAACCAAAGATAACATAGATTGATATAAAATCTATTTGCATTACTTACAACACACAAATAACAACAAATATTACTGCATACATCAAAAAAAGAAATAAAATAATACATACACAAAAAATTTAAAAAAAAATTTTAAAGATAAGCTGTTTTTATATTTTGTTTTTAATTATTGACTAAAACAACTGTTATTATTTATTTTATATTATTAACCTAATAATAGTGTCATACTTTATGTGTGTTTTTAAACCTGTCTCAATAATTATGATTTTACATATATATGTCACCAGAGGGAGACTTTGTACAAAAGTCGATTGCTTGGGTACCTCTGTTCCATTCGTGTTTCAACCGTGAAGCAATTGTGTTTGCATGGCTGTGTTTCGGTTTGAAGGGTGGGATATGGCGTGAATTTACTGGGTACAGAGGAATAACACAGAGGAATAAAACTGAGTCCTCAGGAATGGCAACGCATGGAGAGTATCATGGGCGAAACAGTATACTCTGTTATGTTCATGGTACTGCTCATGTCTATAGGTTGCCACTTTCCATCAAGTGGGCCGTCAGCTTGTTTGCCATTCTAAGTTGTATAATCTATATATATATATATATATATATATATATATATATATATATATATATATATATATATATAATCATCATCATCATTTCAGCCATTATCCATCCACTGCAGACATATGTCCATAAGCCTCCCCCATAGACTGCCATAAAGAACGGTCCTCAGCCACCTGCATCCACTGACTCCCTGCAATGTATTTGGTAGAGAATGCTACTAACATTAAGTCCGCCTTTTGTACCATATTTTCTTTTGTTTAAATAAGTTATTTAAATAAAAAAATAAATAATAAAGTCAAATTTTAATTTGATATCACGGCAAAATTTTTATTGTAAAAAAAAACATGAATTGATTTTTTAATAAATTTAAATCAAAATTATATTATTCATTTATTACAAGATCGTCTATTAAACGGTAATTTCGCGAAACTATCAATTTTAAATATTAAATTATTAGATAAGTTTAAAGAAATTATTTATTTATTTAACTATAACAGGGAAACATACAATAAATATTAATATTTGTATGGCCATATCGCTTAAAGCTATTAAACAGGTACCAAACTTAGTATTATGTGGCCTTAGTTAATAATTTAAAAACTGTTTAATGCAAAAATAATCTCATTTCATTTCTATTTCATAAAATTTTTTGTCTTTTCTTTCTGCGATGTACACGTAGTTTAATACGATTCCATCGTAACAAAACCAATTCCGCGCACACTCTGTATAATCAAAACCGAACATTGAACATGTCGGGCCACGTCCAACAAACTTCCGTGCTCCCCACCCTCAAACGTGCAATAAATAATGGGGGGCACAACAAAAACTCTCAGAAGCATCACCTCGTCGCGTCACCCTGCTCAGATTTCATTACCATAAAGAACTGGAGGCCTTAAAACCCCCCCAGCAATGTAAAAGGTGACGTATACCAACCAGCGGGAACGGACCTCTCGAATGTTACCCCGTCTTCCCGTGGTTCCCCCGCGGTAAAGGCGCGCAAGGGGGTAAGGACGGTCAGAAAGGAATGGCAGGTTGGAATCCCTAAGCGGGCCAGTCCCCGCGTCGAAATGTGCAGTAAATCGTCATAAAACTGTCTAGATCCATGATGTGACGCTGCCCGGGGGTAATTAAAGGACGATTTATAGTTTTGCGAGCGCTCCCCCCTTTTGGTCGAGACGCCCCCTGTCTCTACTTGACGGAGGATGTCGAACAGTTGGTTTTTGTTTGGATCGTTTGGGGTTTGTGTGATATTATTTAATGTATTGTTTTTTATTAATGTTTTTTATAGGGTAGTTTATTATTTGTTATTATTTAATAATTATAATATAATATAAAAATGTAATAACAATGTAAATATCTATAAAAATACTTCTTTAAATATATACATATTAAAGTAAAAAAAACTCGATAGTTGTATTTATAAATGATTAACGATTTGTGGTCGCCATTCGCCATATATTTATTTTATATTAATTGTTTCCCGCGTCGTTTTCCATGACAATTAAATATGAAGTATGCTATATGTTAAATTAACCTACCCGTGTATCAAATATAATCAAACCCGTTAACCTATTTAAGCGAGATTAAGTAACAAACGTACAAACATAACGAAATATCTAAACATTTTTATAAACTTTTACATTTATAATATTACTAAGACAGTCGTTAAATAGTTTTTATTAGACGATATGTTGTTTATCTTAAATTAATAATTAATTTACACACACTGTTACAAAAAATTACAACGTCAACACTGACTGCTACATAAACATTACAACATTAACACTAAATGCTACGAAAATATTACAACATCAACACTAAATGCTACGAAAACATTACAACGTCAACACTAAATGCTACGAAAACATTACAATATTGACACTAAATGCTACGTAAATATTACAACATCAACACTAAATGCTACGAAAACATTACAACACTAACACATATTGCTGCGAAAATATTACAACATCAAAGCACTGTAACGAAAACGCTATAAAATCAACATACACCGCTACGAAAAGATTACAACATTAACACGTAGCGCTACGAATATATTACAACATTTATACATACTGCTACGAAAATATTACAACATCAACACACACCGCTACAAAGGAATGCGTAAACAAAACCATTACTATAATTAGGTGGATTTATACAGGGCGTATCATCAAGTATAAAAAGGAGATTTAAAAAGCAATTATTTCAAAAGAAATATGTCCACACGACGGGCAAGTTTGTTGAGATTTAGTATATTTGTAGATACTAGATGTGACTAGAACGGCCTTTTGAGTGAAGTCGTATATCGTATCGTGTACATAAATTTATTTATTTATTCTTATACAACTTAGAATGGCAAACAAGCTAACGGTCCACCTGATGGAAAGTGGTAACCGTCGCCTATAGACATGAGCAGTACCATGGGCATAACAGAGTACACTGTTTCGCCCATGATACGCCCCATACGTTGCCATTCCTGAGAACTTAGGTGTTATTCCTCTGTTATTCACGCCATTTACCCGTTACAGCCATTTGCTCTTATAGGTACCCAAGCAATCAACTTTTGTACAAAGTCTCCCTCTGGTAAAACAACAACACATACAACATTGTGAATTACTGTAAAGATCTTATAACTGAATACAGTCATATTGGCTAAGAGTGACAAATGAAAATGAAAAGAAGACTAAAACAGAAGGACTAAAACAGAAGAAGACTATTGAAAAGAGCTTAATAAATTTAAGTAATTTACTTTTATCTTTGAATGGATGAATGAATGAGAGCTCTTTATTGTTCCCTTCAAAGAATTATATAGATTACTAGCGGCCCGGTACGTGCTTTGCTACGTATAAAGTGAAATAATAATAAAAAAATTTAACAAAAAAATATTTTATTAATTGCTAGCTATTTTAATTGTACTGTCAACACTAAAAAAGTTTCAATTCGACAGCACAATTCCCATCTTAAAAAAAGTTTGAATTTGACACAAAAATCACCATTACACAAAGTGATCTGTCATTTATTGAATTCATTTGTTACAAAAAATGTGATAAATGAAGAACCGCTCGACCGATTTTGTGCAAACTTCACATAAACCATCTACCCAGTTTCATTTAGTCAATAATATATTTCAGAATAATATTTTGTACCTCACTAAAACAAAAACGTAAAACTATAAGGCAAATAGTTTTGTCATGTGAATAAAAAACATATTTCATCGACCCCAAGTAATAATTCGGATGAGGATAGGAGGATGATGATGATTTTGTATTCTATTATTATTCTATTCGCTTTATATCTTTATATTATGTATTTTATTCACTTTATATCTTTATATTATGTATTTTATTCACTTTATTTCTTTAGATTATGTATTCTATTCACTTTATTTCTTTAAATTATGTATTCTATTCACTTTATTTCTTTAAATTATGTATTCTATTCACTTTATTTCTTTAGATTATGTATTCTATTCGCTTTATATCTTTGCCGGGACACAAATCCGCCACCTCAGCGTTAACTTTAATTAGCCACGTTTCGTTATGTCCCCGGTAAGCTACCGTGTCAGGTATAGATGTCTCTGTATCCCAAAATTAATGTATTCAACATTAAAAGACGTAACTGTAGAGCCCGGCTTATATTACACGTACTAAGTAAGTTTTTTCATGCCTTTTTTATTTTTGCTGTTACCCGATTACGAAAGTTTTTTTATGCAACTTTTTTTTTATACAATAATATTGCTTGATTTTTTCTCTATTCAAAAATGCACGGCCTACGTATTTTTGTCAGTTTGCTCAATGGTTGACTGGTAAAGAACACCGCCCGGTGTTCAGTCCGCCAAATGTACAATGTACATAAAATTTTACTGTGCATTAAAGTTTAAATAAATAAATAATAGTATATTGTTCCTGATGATCGACAGGTTTCATATTTCATGGATAGCTTAGCTTCACGGATAGGAGGTAATGAATACAAGTTTTTTTTTTATGCAACTTCAAATGGCAAACAAGCTAACAGCCCACCTGATGGAAAGTGGTAACCGTCGCCTATATACATGATCAGTATCATGGACATACTGAGTATACTGTTTCGCCCGTGATACCCCCCATGCGTTGTCATTCCTGAGGACTGTTTTTCCTTCCTAATAATAGATTCCTGTAAATTTCGAAAAAATTTTGGGTATTCTTATTGAATTATGTTATTGTATATATATATATATATATATATATATATATATATATATATATATATATATATATATATATATATATAGAATACAAAGAATTTAAACGATATAAAGGATTTTAATATAGCCATGTGGTTCTGGCATAGAACAAACCACCCCATCCTTTGCTATGGATGTCGTAAGAGGCGATTAAAGGAACTTCATTCAAAGGAACATTCCTATTAAAACATCACCAAAACCTAACTGCGGTTGCCAATCTAAGCGTAGCATATATTGGCAAAACCTCCTTTATGAAGGAAGTTATGTTCAGCAGTGGACAGTTAATGGACAGATATACAAAAAAAAAACTATAATATAAGATGAAAATATTAATAACCTGTATTCTATATTGATCTCGTTAATTTATTGGCTATTAGAATACTGATATAACGTAGACGTCCGCTACGCCGTAGCGCTACGCCGTAGCCGACTACGACAACAAGAACAAAACAAAACATTTTAATATCACCACAATAGCATGAAATCCTTATTTATAATAGCAATAACAACGTTCAATAATGACACAGGCATACTATGGACAAATTTAACTAGACACCTACTGCCCCTCTCGGTTCATATAAATGTAGGTGTGCGAGGTACTGTGGGGAGGACTTCAACAGATCAAACTATGGTGGGTATTTGGAGCGATGTTGGCGATTTATCGTGGGCGTTAGGTTCGGTGCCCCGGTCACGTATGAAGGGACGGGTGTCCGTCACGACCCCCGTGATAGGATGATTTGGACGTGTGACGTGTATTGACGGATGGTGCAAGGTGAAAGCGGCTGACAAATAAATTAAAATTGTACTATTCAATAATAACTACCGTGAGTCATACTGTATTGTTAATTATTTATATTCAAATCATATTCGAATCTTATTTAAATTTCTCATAAAATGTAAAATTTACATTAATGTAGAATATATAAGTATAAAACGATTTATTTATTAACTTGAATGGAAATAAGACTATAAAGAACACTAATTGTCCTCACATATTTTTTCACAATAATAATAATAATTAATAAATAACTAATAATACGGTCCAAACATTTACTTTCACTAAATAGTTAATTATAATAACTTTACTTGTGTATTAAATTCAGATTTACCGTGAACCGCACTCATGAATGGGCTCCTATCGAGTCCGAAACGAGTCGGACAATTCCGAATTTATTACGTGACTTAAATCGCTAATAATTATGATGCCATATTATTAAAAATTATAATAAATCGCATAATTATTATTTTTCTTAAAATTTCATTTTTAAAATGAAATATAATATAATATTTTTAGTACATTCTTTGATATTTTTGTAGGACTGTATGTTTAATCATAATCAATTATAAATCAAGATTATTATTATTTTGTTTTTACTAACCCACTGTTTTGCAAGTGTGAATTTCAGAAATAGGAAAACCAATAAAAAAATTAAATAGACCATTTCTAGATTTTTTTTATACGACATAGAATGAAAAACAAGCTGACGACCCATCTGATGAAAAGTAATAACCGTCGCCTATAGACATGAGCAGTACTATGGACATAACAGAGTATACTGTTTCGCCCATGATACCCCCCATGCGTTACCATTCCTGAGGACTCAGGTGTTATTCCTCCGTACCCTGTAAATTCACGCCATATCCCACCCCTCAAACCGAAACACAGCCATGCAAACACAACTGCTTCACGGTAGAAACACGAATGGGACAGAGGTACCCAAGCAATCGACTTTTGTACAAAGTCTCCCTCTGGTAAAATGTAGATGGTAGATGGCGAATCGAAGTAAATATCGAAGTAACAGTGAAAACCGCATTCAATTTGGTTACTGCATCACCTTGTTTCTGCGGGATGCCGAAACATACAAACAGACAGATACACAACTAGACAAAATTAATGAAAAAGAAATATTTTACACCTACTAAAACCTCTTATAACATTTTTTTTATATGCAGATATGTACAGACATCATTTGGTTACAATTTTATTATATTAGTATGATATGCATATCTCATGTGACTTGGGCCAAACGTCAAAATTCCTTGGTTTGAATACGAGTTAGATTATTTGACGTTATTGAATGGAATCGTTACAGAAATAACTAACAGCATGAAGCATATTCCATTTTATATATTACACTAGTTTTTACAGGCGACTTCGTCCACGTGACCGGAACAAAAAATACCCTACCCCCTCATCCATCCCATATATCATGTGTACATCAAATTTCCTAGTGAATAATTAAGCTGTTGAGACACTATATATCTGTGCCTCTAGTGAGAAAGGGTATAACTCAAGTTATAGCCTTTTTCTTTTTTAGGCTACTTTAAATAAGCAAATTTTTCTCTTTCGAATAGTATAAGAATCGTAACGATATCTTTAAAAACAATAGAGATAGTAAACATGTAAAAGGCTACAATTAACAAAATATTTGTGGTAAAAAAGTCATAATTAGAAATAAAACTACAATATTTTACAAAAATTATTTTTGTAAAATGAATCAGTTCGATTTGAACCCTTTTACACCATTTAATAGCGATTATTTTTTATAGCGTAAAATACACAACATTGTTTTTCTTCAATACTTCAATAAAATCGTTTTAATTCAACTTAAAACTATTTTCACATCATAATTTTAATATTTTTCTTAAGTGTGATTAGGTATAATAGAATTATTTTTAAAACTATAGGTTTTACACAAAAACCGACAATTTCATAAGAAAGAGGAGAAAAAATTACTATAAATGCAATCATTGTCTTGTTCAATTAGCAAATAATAAAAGCAGCAGAATTTTTTTTCTTTATTTAAAATAGTTTTTTGGCTCTCCTGAAAAGTGACCATTTTGAATTGAACCCTTTCTCACTAGAGGCACAGATATAATCACTTCATTACATTACTAATTATGACCCCCAATTTATTCGTGTGACTATTTATATGTTTTGTTTTAACTTTAAAACGTACTGGATCGACTTACGTGTACTTTAATCGAGAATGAAATGTAATTTATTTGGCAGAAATATTGTAGATACTATTTTTTAGAATGGCATACAACTTGACGACTCACCTGATGGAAAGTGGTAACCGTCGCCTATAGACATGAGCAGTACCATGGGCATAACAGAGTATACTGTTTCGCCCATGATACCCCCCATGTGTTGCCATTCTTGAGGACTCAGGTGTTATTCCTCTGTACCCAGTAAATTCACGCCATATTCCACCTTTCAAACCGAAACACAGTCATGCAAGCACAACTGCTTCACGGTAGAAACACGAATGAGACAGAGGTGCCCAAGCAAACGACTTTTGTACAAAGTCTCCCTCTGGTGGTGAGCTTGGACTTTTCTTTTGAACATAAAGTAAATTAAAATCAAGATATTTTTTTGCAATCAAGTGTAATTTTGTATAAAATATTCGAGTTGTGGTTCAAATTCGTAATAGATTTTCTTCTAAATACCTACAGATTATATTATACATATATCCCCATTCTCCGCTCTTATCCCGTAGAATTCCCATCTAAATAGCTATAAACAGACAACGTTGCCAACCTTTATGGTTGAACATTCACCAACTCTCACTCGTACGGTATTGAATCGGAAACAAAACTTAACCCCTCCGCATCGCTGTAACTTTCAAAATTGCCCATTAACTTATAAAATTAGCTATTCAAATTAAACCGACCAAATCAAATGTCCCGAGTTTGGTGTTGGAAGCGATTATTCATCGGAACCCAGCCAGTCGTTCGTCGATTAATTTTTGCCACTCATAACATTATATCAAGTCGGTCGAACCGTGAATGCTTAATTTTATGATGTCCCTTGAATCGGTGGAGTGAATGAAACTCAAATAATTGCTGTACGTAACGGTAAAAGAGGCAAAATTCTAGTTTACCTTGTACGACTATAAAGATTTTTTAAAGAACATACTAGAAGAAGAAGTAGAAGGTAAAAGAGGATGGAAAAGACCGAAAAATAACTACATAGAACATATAAAAGAGACACTAGGTATCATATCGTATAGGGAGGTCAAAGATATGACCTGGATTAGAGCTGGCTGGTAGAGAATGCATGAATTAGTTGCCGCAACTAGAGGAAACCCTTAAGTTAAAAAAAAATACATTTCGGAGTAAATTCATACCTACCATTTTTTTTTTCAGATATATCGAAGTCACCATACCGAATATTTTAAAGCCAGGACTATGATGCTTGGAATAACCCGTAAACAGCCTTTCATAGTCTATAAACTTTATTTTCATTGTAAATCAATTTAAGAATGTGCAATAAAACATATACAAACAGACAATGTAAATGCAGTGAAAACATCTGGGCCCATAACCTATTATAAACTCAAACAGCAGATGCACAGAAATGAATTTTCATCTCAGCCATTATCAGTGCACTGCTGAAAACAGGCCTTTCTAGAGGGAGGAGACTCCCTCTAGAAACAATCTTGAGCCATCTGCATCCACTAAACCGCAGTTTGGCTTTTGGTGATGTTTTAAGGGGGACGCTGCTGGGCAGCAGCGTCCCCCTTAAAACCCCTCTGTCATTAAGTTCCCTTAGTCACCTTTTTTTTATACAACTTAGAATGGCAAACAAGCTGACGGCACAAGCAGTACCATGGACATAACAGAATATACTGTTTCGCCCATGATACTCCCCATACGTTGCCATTCCTGGGGGCTCAAATGTTATTCCTCTGTACCTCCTACGACATTCACCGAAAAGAGCTTTCCTTTACCGGGACTCCACGACACAGATTCACAGTGATATTCTTCTGTGTAAATGCAATTTATGAACATGAAAACTCTAAGTTAATGGACGCATTCTGAAAGTTTCATTCCATATCATTAAGCTGCAGTTACATAAGTTATTATCTTTTGGGCAAAAACTCTAATTGCCCTCAGTGGGCGGTAAGTAGGCGCGAGTTTCGAAGATCGCGCCTCGCCCGATAACTTCGGGCTGGCTTTAAGCATTTTGTTACGGGCAATATGACGCAGGGGTTCACAACTTATGGCTTTCTTTGCCTATATAATAGATAATAGATATATACGAATTACTTATTTACATAATAATATGTATGTTTATAATTACTCCTCTCCATCCAAAGGTTGCCTGGAAGAGATCGCTCTTAGCGATAAGGTCGCCCATTGTTTTCTCATTGTGATTATTTCTTGTAATTGTTTATATTTATAATAAGTTTACTATTGTAATCTTTTGGAGGAAACAACAAAGAGTATCTATCTATCTATTTCTTTTTGATGGGTAAAAATGGAATGGTAACCCCGCCTGCGCTAACGGGATACGCTGGCGGAGCACCAGTGAAAGATGACAGATGAGAATGAAAACAGGTCAGTTAGCCCATCATGATGAATTCATCAGGAATTAACCATGATAGTTTTCAGGGAGCACCGCGAGGAGGTCGACCTGGCCTGGTATATTGTTAGCAATGGGATTCTCAGTCTCCATTACTAACAATCCCTTTCCCCCCTATCTGTTAGTGTTACCCTTTGTTTTTTTTCTCAATTTCTTGTACCCAAAAGTTGTCTGGAAGAGATTGCTTAGCGATAAGGCCACCTTTTGTATCACTTCTCATTCAAATTAACTGTATTTATTATTTTTTTAATAAATACAATTTTTTTTTTATTTTGGTCGTATAATCCCGGTATAGAATAGGCCACCCCTTCCTTTCCCGTTGGTGACGTAAGAGGCGACTATGGGAGGGCGAGTGATGGACAGCAGCGTCCCTCTTAAAACATCTCTGAAGCCTGACTGCGGTTGCCAATCCGCCTGCCAAGCGTGGCAACTACTGGCAAAATCCCAAAGGTGAGGCTTATGTCCAGCAGTGGACAGTTAAAAGCTGGTATGATGATGGTAATGATTATTTTATAAATGGTGCAATAAAGTGTAAAATAAATAAATAAATATATTTTTTTATTACAATTTTTTTTTTACATTATTTTATACAAAAATCCACAGTTTTTAAAAAATAACTTACATGCTGAGTCTCTTATGAATACAGCCAATAACGGATTTTATTTATACAAACAAAAATTTTGATTCCAAAGCGAGGCAGGCAAGTTGGAGTGGGTGTATGCAAATAATATAAGCACATGTATGAAAGAAACCATACAACCGACCATATCCCATTCGTGTTTCTACCGTGAAGCAGTTGTGTTTGCATGGCTGTGTTTCGGTTTGAAGGGTGGGATATGGCGTGAAGTTACTGGGTACAGAGGAATAACACCTGAGTCCTCAGGAATGGCAACACATAGGGGCGAAAAAGTATACTCTGTTATGTCCATGGTACTGCTCATGTCTATAGGCGACGGTTACCACTTTCCATCAAGTGTACCGTCAGCTTGTTTGCCATTCTAACTTTTATAAAAAAAATATATATATATTATTGTGCTATTTAGAAATATTAAATCAATATTAAAGATTTTCGTGTTTGAAAATGATCCGTTTCCATTTCACGTAGGTAGGCTACTGGGAGCCGAGTGTTTGCGACCTCGTACAGTTCAGATAGCGTCGAAAACTTTTGTGCATCGAGCAGAGGGCAACTGTAATTATAATATTTCACTTAACATCCGTCCCGTGAGCGCGAGATTCCAGTTTAATTCTTAAATTAACGCTAAATGTACGGAAGAAGACATTTTTTTTAATTGATGGTAATGGAATGGTAAACGCCTTGTGCTATCGGCATACACCAGTGGGACATCAGTGAGGGATGATAGGTGAGAATGAAAGGGCAGGTCAGTTAGCCCATCGTGATAAAAACACCTGGAATTCAGCACGATATTTTCCAGGGAGGACCACGTGGAAGTCGACCTGACAAGGTATATTGCTAGCAATAGGACTGATAGTCCGCATTACTAACAACCCCTTTTTCCCTCTGAAAAAAACATATTTATATTCTATTATTTTTTT
This sequence comes from Galleria mellonella, assembly GCF_026898425.1. NCBI lineage: Eukaryota > Metazoa > Arthropoda > Insecta > Lepidoptera > Pyralidae > Galleria > Galleria mellonella. The sequence continues at coordinate 1,792,563 of NW_026442050.1, forward strand.
CCTATTTTAAAAACAAATAGTTCAATTAACAGATAAAATACCACATAGTATTTATTTATTTATTTATTTTTAGTAAATAATTATTAATCAATAAAGTTTCCACTATTAACTATTACATACAGAGCTTAAAAATTTATATATTTATATAACATTTTAAGTATTTTTTTTTTATTTTATGCGTTTGCTTCTCATGAATTACTCAAGCTGTGCACATAATGTAATTGGATTGTAACCTAGCCGAATCACAAATGTAATTATTACTGAAGTTTTTTTATGGTTGTAATCTGTTTTGTGCCAATAAAATAAAAAAAAAAGAAAACGAGGTTCAAAATACAGCAATAAGTACAAAAAATTATACCAAGAAGCAAATACTATGACATTGAAATCAATCCTTTATACATCGCAATCGAATTGGTATATATGTCAACACTAAAGAACAATTTATTGTAATTGGTAAAAACGCGAAATGCAAATGTGTTTTCAACATATTTTGTTTTCTTAAAAGATACACTTTAGCAAATAAAAGTACTTTATATTATTCTCAATTTCGTGTATAATATAGTATCATATATGTGTAGTATATTTGTTATTCATATATATATTTATTCGTTTATATATGTAATTTTAGTATGTATGTATATCAATAATTACTAGTACCGCATTCGTGTATTCTGACACTTCCCTATGGTTGACTGGGAGAGAATGCTTTCAGCATGAAGTCTGCCATGTACACATATTTGTACTAATGAATAAATAAATAAATAAAAAATATACTACATAATGGTAATTTATTAAGTGAGTTTAATCCGAAATTAATGTGAATTTACTGGGTACAGAGGAATAACACCTGAGTCCTCAGGAGTGGCAACGCATGGGGGGTATCATGGGTGAAACAGTATACTCTGTTATGTCCATGGTGCTGCTCATGTCTATAGGCGACGGTTACTACTTTCCATCAGGTGGACTGTCAGCTTGTTTGCTATACTAAGTTAAAAATATCGTTTTAAAAAAAATTATCAAACACAACTGCTTCACGGTAGAAACACGAATGGGACAGAGGTACCCAAGCAATCGACTTTTGTACAAAGTCTCCCTCTGGTGGTGGAAAAAAGGTCATCACCCATTTCGATATCGTCCATATCAGTCGGATATCTATTTTTTTATTTAAAAGTCTGTAATCCAATATTAGTTTTTGGATAACAGACTTTTAACATGTCCCACAAAAAAAAGACAATTGTTTGTGATTAAACCAATTATTTTAATTTAAAAACTAAAGTACTGACACCATTTTGATAGAATTTCTATGTGGCCAATCTGTATGTATACTCGTATACTTACAGATAAAAAAGGAATTATCCAAATCGGTTTAGAATTGACAGAGTTATGAGGTAAAACAAATATTAAAAGAAAATATATAACCGAAATTAGAACCTCTATCTTTTTGAAGTCGATTCTTTGTGGAAATAGGATCTTAAACTATTGAATAGGGGGAAAAGGGATTGTTAGTAATAGGATTTGACAGCCCCATTGGGCAGCAATATACTCTATCAGGCAGACCTCCACGTGGTTCCTCCTGGAAACCATCGTGGCTAATTCTTGTTGAATTCATCACGATGGGCTAACTGATCTACTTCATCATCACCTATCATCACTCACTGATGTCCTGTCAGTGTATACCGATAGCGCAGGCAGGGTTGTCATTCCATTAACACTCAATAAAAAAAAATTCATACCATGTTCAAAACTATTTTACAATAATTAGCGTAAATTGCGTAAATACGTAATATTTGTAAATTGCGTAATGCATAGAAATTTCGTAAATGCAACATATACGTCTATCACCAATTCAGATAAGCGTTGAAACTCGAACATCGAGTAACTGTTTAAAGTGAACATCGAACAATAAACGTCACTATCGAATTTTGAATTTAGAACACCCGCCATTTTAAACAGCAACCCGCCAATTTTGACGTGTCATGTCACGCTCAGAGAACATTATTGGCAAAATGTTAGTAGATCACTAACTAGCTATTAGCTGGTCTCCTCACTAATATTATAAATGTGAAAGTTTGTTTGTTACTTCTTAACGCTGTAACGGCTGTACCAATCACTATGAAATTTTGTATACACGTATTTTGTATACTAGTTTTAACCCATGACTTCGTCCGCGTGACCGGGGTACGTTCTTTGACCAAAATAATAAAAAAAAGAAACAAAAAAAATAGCCTAAGTCCTTCTCCATCCCATACAGTAAATGTATAACAAATTTCATAGTAATTGATTAAGCCGATATATCGCTAAGAAGTAACCAACTCACATTCACTGTTACAATATAGATAAGTAAAGTTGTTAATATAATATATTAAGAAGTAAGAAATTTAAATAAAAATTAAGTCAACACAATACGAACTTAAAGTGAATAAACAATTAATTTACTTAAATTAATTTTAGAAAACTAATTTCTGTGAAACTAATTATATATGTATATAGCAATTCAAAACGTGATATTCGATTTTTTAAATATTTTACACGAATTTTTATTCAACGAGTTATCTTGACGACTCATTTTTCTTTTCTTGTACAAATCAAAATGTTTTCCGTTATGGAACTCAGTTTGATCAAATCTAATAAGAGTAAATTAAAATTACACATGTCGAACTTATAATAAGAAAATTTATACAAGGCTTTTTTTTCTTTATTCTAAACAATAAAGAATTTGCAGTAATATAAAATCGCAAATAGTAAACCAAAAAACCTAGAAATGAGCGACGAGTACCGCCATCTGTCGTGGAACGGCATAACAATCGCTCCCCCCAGGCGGTAGATGTCGCAGTACGATGCCAAGTGTCACCTCGAGACATATTTATAGCCAAAAAACAGCATTTTCTCTAGCAACGGAATGGCTTTTAAATGACTGGGTGAATTTGTGCGCGATCTCACGAATTTGTATGCAGATTTAAGAAGAAAGATGTCTGTGAAGAGACAATGTGTTTTTCGCTCGTGCAAACAAATTTGTTATTTATTTGACGCGTGCGAGAGGTTAACTTTATAGTAGCTAGTAAGTAGGTACTTAACTTGAACCTATTTTTCAACCGACTTAAAAAGAAGAAGATTGTATTTTTTTATGTTTGTAACCTTGTTATTTATAAACCAATTTGGAAAATTCTTTTCTTATTTGAAAGGATAAACTTACAGAATAACTCCATAGAAATTTTGTAAAAATTGGTTTCTTTGTTTCATTTTAAAATAATTGAAGTCGATTATTTTTTATGTAATAAAAATAAATCTTAAATTATGCGACAATTTGTATCCTTAATATATAAGTACATTATCGTAAATCTGCAGAAATGTTTTTTTTTTCTTTATTGACCATCTTACAAAAAAATGTTCAGTACAAAAAGTAGACTTAATACTATATAGCATTTATGTAGGACGTGTAAAAGAATTTTACGTATTATTATTATAAACTAGCGAGCACCACCGACAAAAGTTTTTTTTTTTTTTATATATAAATAAAATACAGCCGACAACAGTAACTCGCTAATAATATAGTTTTATATAAGTTAAAGAATTTTCAAAATCGCTTAAGTAATTGTTAGTTTATCTATTACAAACAAACAATCAAGTTTTTCCTTTTTATCATCATCCACCATAAAGATAAGGTTAAACTTCGGTTAGCCAATATATAAAATCGAAATGTCAACAATGACCCGAAGAACCCAATATATAGATATCGCAGCAGTAACGATATTACCCATGCCTCTGTTTCTTTTTTAATGGATAGTAATAGCTTTTTTTTCAATATGTGATAGGTGAGAACGAAAAGGCAAGTTAGTTAGCCCATCGTGACGAATACATCTCCTCATACTCCCTCCAATGTCAAAAGATTCCAAACCGTCTTTGTTACACACGAAGACTTACCTAGATACAAGCACGAAGACTTCTGAAATGGTTTACTCAATAAATCTCGGGTCTACATCAGAAGCACGAAAGAAGCCTAAAGTATTCTAAACGCTTTAATATACTCAATACAACAAATCAAAAAGAATAACTAAGAATGGGCATCTTGTCATCTTTATCAAATAGTTAAGACGAGATACCCCACAAATGTATGGGGTATCTCACACTTGTTAACTTAAAAAAAAGCAAGAAGTAAGTGGCATTAATGATTCAAAGATAAAGGCATTCATTTTTAAATGATCCAAAGATAAATTTAAAAATTCAGTGATTTAGATGCGTAATGATAATTGTACAAAGATTTACATTTATTTATTGTACAAGTTTGAAATGCTCCTCTAGCGGATAGTTATAGAAACTCAGATTTCCATACAAAATTATCAAGTAAAATGTAAACGCACTCATAGCGAAAAACTTTGTAGAATTATCGTACCTTTATTACTAAATAATATAATACTATCCTACATGAACATTTTATAGAGATAGTTAATACAGAACGTTGAGTTTACAGAGTCACATACAAATTGACAGATGTTAGAGGGAGGCAAAATGGAGGAGTCCGAACCCCGACGAGGCACGGAGCTGCCCATAAATATTAACCGTCTGAGACGTTGTCAACCGGCCACCCTTATTTACTGCTAGTAATTAGGAGTTTGCACTTTGCCAAAGCGATTTGCATCGATCGTGCCGATTTTATCGTTCATTTGCTCCTCTTAATGTTTTATTAGCAATTTCTTTAATTGTGAAAACTTATCTGTCTTTTGACATAGCGATTAAATTATGAATATTTCTTTAAAAATAATTATAAACATTATAAAACCAAAGTTTTTCATTGGACCGTCGCTGTTTCGTATCATTAACATCAGTAATTTGATATTATTGTGCCATCTATGAACATCTAGCTGTACTAATAGTCTATAGCACAAAATTAACCAAAGGAAGAAATAGTATATACAGTTCTTAATAGATGGCGCTGTACTTTACAGTTTTACTTTTAATAATCATTTGACTAGTTATTTTTAAATCAAAATTTACTAAACTAAATTAATTTTCATTTAAAATAAATTATTTGCATAATATTCGGTATTATTTAAAATAAAATAAAATAGTCTAATTTTTCAAACAATATGGAAACTAAACAAGCTACAGCTAACAAAACGCAAAACGTCAAAAAAACGCGGGTAATTTTGACACTTCAGTGTATTTCGTTTTATTTTCTTTTAATAATACATCCAAAATTCCAAAACAGACTTAATTATATTATACACCAAATAATTAAATAATAACAGGCGTTACATGTATATTATTATACATAATTAGACAACAATATATTCAAAATGGATCCGTACGAAATAGAGTTTATAGGTGAAAACAGAATCATAAGCATCATACCAAACTTTTCGTACGACAAAATCTATTTGATTTGTGGCGAATTCGGACCATTTCGGGCTGGTTTACCATTAAATGTCCCTCTGTGGCTGGCTATAATGTTGAAACAAAAGCAAAAATGTCGGATCGTACCGCCAGATTGGATGGAAATGGATAATTTAGAGAACCTTAAGGAGGAAGAGAAACGTTCCAGGTAAATTTACTTAATAAATGAGTATTTCTAATTAAATAGAATAATAATCATCATATCAATCATTACCTCTCCACTGCTGAACATAGGCCTCCCACTATTGGAGGTTTTGCCAGTAGTTGCCACATTTGGCAACCGCAGTTATGCTTTTTTTTAATGGATGATAATGGAATGGCAACCCCACCTGCGCTATCGATATACACTAGCGAGGCACCATTGGGAGATGATAGGTGAGGACGGAAGAGCAGGTCAATTAGCCCATCATGACGAATTCGACGAGACGATAGGGTCCCATCAGTGTGGGAATTTGCCACAGGCCCCAAATGGTAGTACTAATACTAATGGTAATAGTTACACCACTGCTTGAGTGGCTTTTAACAAAGGTAAGGTATGACAGCAAAGTTACTCTGTGAGGAAACAATGTCTTAGGTCTCAGAAGTCAAACAGGACAAGTGCCTGGACAAGTGCATTGGTGGTCACATTCTATTTTATGATTATTTATTATTATAAAAATATAATAGTCAGTGAAGATATTAAGTGAATGATGTAATTTTTTTTATATTTGAAATAAAGTTCTTTAACCTACATTCATTTGTTCTTAAAGAAGAGAAAAAAATTAAAATTTTGGTCACGAGAGTATCTATCAGATCAACTTAATACAAATATAAAGTAATAATATTAACATTACAGATTCTTCACAAAAATGCCCAATGCACACTATATGGTGGAAGCAAAATTGATCCTCGGAGCAGCTGGTGATGATATTCCCAACTCGGCTGAAATAAAGACAATCATCAAAGATATCTGGGACATCCGCATGTCAAAACTCAGAACGTCCATGGATGCATTGATGAAGTCGGGAGGCAGTTACGGCCGACTGGACCACTTGACCATGATGGAGATCAACTCGGTGAAGCCACTATTACCTGCTGCTATGGATGATCTTCTTAGAATACAAATGGTAATGATTTATGTACTTAAAACCTGATGCAAAACACAAACAAGTTAGAGTAAGAGGGGGAAAAATCGTTATTAATTACTGATAATATTCCCAGCATATTACCAGAGGGAGACTTTGTACAAAAGTCGATTGCTTGGGTACCTCTATCCTATTTGTGTTTCTACCGTGAAGCAGTTGTATCTGCATGGCTGTTTTAGTTTGAAGCGTGGAGTATGTCAAGAATTTACAGGATACAGAGGAATAACACCAGAGTCCTCAGGAATGGCAACGCATGGGGGGTATCATGGGCAAAACAGTATACTCTGTTATGTCCATGGTACTGCTCATGTCTATAGGCGACGGTTACCACTTTCCGTCAGCTTGTTTGCCATTCTAAGTTGTATAAAAAAAAACATTGATCCTAATGTTTTCGACATTTGGTATGAGCAATAAAAAAAAAATAATAAAAAAAGGCGCTCCCTGTTACATAACAATCTACCTATCACTACACCATGGAAGTTGTTGAGATGAAATATGGCAATAAATGAATGTTTTAGTTTGCTAACAGAGCACGTTTTAAATAATCATTTAGAAACATTGAAAACCAGAGGGAGACTTTGTATAAAAGTCGATTGCTTGGGTACCACTGTCCCATTCGTGTTTCAACCGTAAAGCAGTTGTAATTAAGTAATTTTAATATAATTTAACCTTTTTTTTTGGTATAATGCTATTTTTTTTATTGCAGATGGCCAAGAAACCAGCGCCTGCAAGTCTCAATAACTCAACATTCAGTCAGTCTGGCAATTCACAGAATGTGTAAATGTAAGATTGTAATTTATGTAATATATAATCTATGTTCTATATAAGTCTATTTTATTTCATTACTAGCGGCCCGTCCCGGCTTCGCACGGGTGGAAATTTTTACAACATTTTACATTTTTATCTGATCCTACCTAGCTACCTATTTCGTAGATGTGCCCGCCCCCACCTGCCCCTCTCTCGCACCGCTACAATGCCCGGCTAGCTAGCCACGCGGCCGACATGGCGCGGGTGGCGGGCGTAAGAATCCCTAATCTTTTCTAGCATTAAATATAGTTTAGTTTTTTTTATAGCATTAAATATAGCTTTCTAATGGTAAAAGAATTTTTGAAATTGGCGAAGTAGTTTTTTGAGTTCATTCATTTCAAACATACATACACAAATCTTTCCTCTTTATAATATTAGTGTAGATAAATAATGTATGTTTTGCCTCATCAATATGTTTGTGTTAATGACTGAGTGAGAATGATGATCATGGAAAATTGTAAGTATTGTAAATCTTTGAACAAAATTAATTGACTATTGTTAACAGTAGTCAATTTTGTTCTAAGATATTATATAAAATTGTTTATTTATTTATTCTATTTGGAAAACATAACAGATAATAAAAAATGTACATAGTTAATGATAGAAAGATAAGACATTGGACAAGGTTGATATCCTAAAACGTGTTAACACGACATGAATGAGATGCAGTTTAAATGAAGTTAATGAGAACTATTAAAAAAAATACTAGAACAATTGAACGTGAAATTCTATATTAATGTATACATACCAGAGGTAAACTTTGTACAAAAGCCGATTGCTTGTGCACCTCTGTCCCATTCGTGTTTCTACCGTGAAACAGTTGTGTTTGCATGGCTGTGTTTCGGTTTGAATGGTGAGATATGGCGTGAATTTACTGGGTACAGATGAATAACACCTGAGTCCTCAGGAATGGCAACGTATGGGGGTATCATGGGCGAAACAGTATACTCTGTTATGTCCATGGTACTGCTCATGTCTATAGGCGACGGTTACCACTTTCCATCAGGTGGGCCGTCAGCTTGTTTGCCATTCTAAGTTGTTTAAAAATTAAATATACAGATACAAAGGAAAAAAATGAAAGTAACGCTGTAACTACGTTAATTCCGAAGCCGTCCAATAGAGGGCGCTACCTGTTACCAGTAGTAATAAATTACAACAATAAACGCGATAATTTCATAAATAATTGATAGTTATTATTAATTTACACCGACGTTAATGTTGCTCTGGCGTTAATTTATTAAAACAGTGACCTATATTTAAAAGTAGACCAATTCATTGTTAACTAGTGATCCACCCCGGCTTCGTGCGGGTAAATAGAAATATAATTTAGCTTATGAAGTAACATAGGCTATAGAAACTACCTTATCAACTTACTAGGTATTATTTCGTATTAGAATATTTAATTCTATTTTATAAATGTATTTACTATTTTATAAATGCAATAAAGTAAAATAAAATAAATAAAATATTATATAGCTTTCTATGGACAAAAGAAATTTTAAAATTGGTTGAGTAATTTTTGAGTTACAGGGTACAGAGGAATAACACCTGAGTCCTCAGGAATGACAACGCATGGGGGGTCCCTTAGTCTCTATTACCAACAATCCCTCTCCCCCCCCCCCCCCTCCCGGAAAGATTTATTCCCATTGCTAGTAATGTACCCTGTCAGTCTGTCGAGCTCCACATGTTTCCCCTAAAAATACTCGTCACGGTGTCTCGCCAGTGTATACCGATAACGCATTTACCATTCGATTATCATCCATTAAAAAAAAATACATTGTTTAAACAGTTGTTATGTCAAAGAGAACGTACTGATTTCACTAATTTATAGCTAATATTTTCAACAGACAGTGTACTGTCAAGATAACAAAACACAATTATTTTCTCTAATTAAGAGGGCACAATTTATCTATTTAAGTATTTAATTGTTGTCTCTAAGTAGGTCGTCGTCCTACATATCATTTCAATATATTTAATCAATCAATCATTTTGTGATCTTGTCTTTTTATTTTCAATATACCACCTCCCATAAGACTGATCGCCACTAAGTCCAGTTTCAAAATTAATTTCCAAAAATTCTTAATTGAGAGGCAAAAGTTAATTCCTGCAAACTTACCTCCATGTTCCATTTGTCTGCTAGTGAACTGTCATATCTGTCTGTTTACTGTATATTAAACTTTTTTTTTTTATTGTATGGATAATCTGGTAGGTAATTTTATTGTTACCCTATTCCCTTTGGCCGCAACAGAATATCAGTGCTTTGCTCTTTTGAGGGCGAAGCAATAAACTGAGTTGTGGCCATTTTGTATTGCTTTGGCACACTCACAAACGAAAGTTGTATTTGGCTTTGTGTATTTTTTTTTTTGTCATTTATATTATCTCGCTTTTTTTGTGTATGTATGTTGTAATTTGTGTGTTGTAAGTAATGCAAATAAATTATCTATCTATCTTTTATTTGCTTATGGGACCAGCTAAGCCGTTACATGTCGACCCATTGGCATCTTTTGTGATATCCCCTGCCTTATACTAACATTTTATAGATCCTGTGTTACCTTAACGATATCCTATGATTTGAGATGTTTATAGTCCCCTGGTTCTGGATAAGTTGTTCCTAATATATTTATGCAACTTAGAATGGCAAACAAGCTGACGACCCACCTGATGGAAAGTGGTAACCGTCGCCTTTTCACGGAATTCTTCACGATGGGCTAACTGGCCTGCTTTCATCCTCACTTATCATCTCTCACTGGTGCCCCGCTAGTATATACCGATAGCGCGGGCGAGGTTATCATTCCATTTTCACCCATTAAAAAAAACCTTACGTAAAGCATACGCCGCAGAACTTAATCCAGTTGCAAGATTTCGAACGTGAGGACCCCACTGTGTTTTATTATGGAGAGTGCTTCAAAAAAATACAGTAGAAACTATAAAATCAAGAGGTTTCTGTTTAATTTTATATTAGTATTTAAATTATGGTTTGTAGATAGAAAAAAAAAATTACGCATTATGTTTTTTAGCGTTCAATTTCTAATTAAACATGGAAAGTCCAAATTGTATCTGTATCTATTAGCCATGTGGTCCCGGCATAGAATGGGCCACCTCTTCCTTTCCCGTAAGTGTCGTAAGAGGCGACTATGGGAGAGCAAGTGATGGGCAGAAGCGTCCCTCTTAAAACATCTCCAAAGCCTTACTGCGGTTACTAACTCACCTGCCAAGTGTGGGTGACCACACGACACATATATATATATATATATATATATATATATGTTATTGTAAAATGGTAATAATATAACAGTAAAAGACATATTTATATAGGAAAATGTGTATTTTGACCTTAGAAACTATGACCAATATAAATCTAACATAGAGACCGTCTAAATTTACGTTAAATCTAGCTTAACTATGTCAGTTAGTCTTTTATTATAATATAATAGGGTCCCTAGAACTTAGATCCTGATATCGTCTTATTACCTACAAATAAACTAAATATTGTATTTAGTTAACATAAAAGCGGCGTTAGGCAAGATCGTTATGATCGGATATAACCCGGCTGTAACCGGATATAACCGGTTTTTTTGTATAATATAACTTTTTAAATCAGTAACAAATATATACCTTATATTGAGAAGGAAAATTAGCTGATAGTAACCATTTATAAGTTCCAAAATCAAAAACAAAAAGCTATACCCCCTTATTGATAAAAACTTAAGACGTTATACAAACGTACAATATTTTAACTGTATTTTGTCACTATCCTTAAAATTGAGAAATTAGTACAAAGGAAAAGGACAAAACAGTAGCTGAAACAATTATTTTATCAATCATTGAATTATTTTAGAATTATACAAAAAATCTTTCTCATTGATTACTTATTGATTTTTACTAATTAATCTTAAATTAATAATTAGATAGTTTGATCCTTTGTTTTTAACCTTCTTAATATTATTGTTAAAAGTTTCGTAAGCAAACGTATTTCAATGTAATCACTGCCGGTTTAACTCACATGTAACAAGATCGAAAAAACTCGACTAGTTTTGGAATCAATTCGCGATCCTTAGTCACGAGTGATTGCCGCCCTTATGTTCACTATCAACGCAGAAGCCAGACTTATATAATAGTATTTTGGAATGTAATATTTCTTTTGAGATTTGATATTAAAAATAATTAACCAAGTTATAGTTCAGAGTTCTTATAGTAAATTATTTAATGATTTTACCAAAGTATTATATACTAAAATATAAAGATCCGTTCAAAAATATAAATGCTAGTCCAGTGATCCTCAACCTTTTTTTTTTGTTGCGGCACATATTTAACGATTTCAAAATTTGGCGGCACACAAAGGAAAAGATAAAAATTATTCACTGCATAAATAGTTTATGACAAAAATTTTAAATATTTGCAAAATTTGGCGGCACACTTTTAAAATTTGGCGGCACACTTTTAAAATTTGGCGGCACACTTTTAAAATTTGGCGGCATACTTTTAAAATTTGGCGGCACACTTTTAAAATTTGGCGGCACACTTTTAAAATTTGGCGGCACACAAAAGTGCCGCGGCACAGTGGTTGAGAATCACTGTGCTAGTCTATGCTGGAACTAGTATTTAAATTTTAATGTTATTAAAAAAATATAATTATTATCTTAGTAAGTCAGGATTCGGTTAATTACTTACAAAATAAGAACAAACACACGAGACCAAATTGAAGATAAATATGTATATATATATATATATATATATAAATCTAACAACATAATCCTACAGCTTTAGCCGTGTTACAATTATGGTGATTCGCTTTGCTCAAAGAATATACACTTTTTTTTTTTTCACCATAAGCAAAGCTATCAAACACTTTGGTCAACTCCAGCTTACACACATGAAAAGAAAACTATTTTAATTTTTTTTTTTTTAATATCTACAGTGTTTATGGACAGACCGTCTATTTACAGTAACAACAATATTTCTGTTAACTCATTTTTCATTTATAAATTATTTTGTAAAACAATATAATATATACAAAGATCTGCCGATATAACAATGCCAAACATGTCTCAAAGATAAAAATATACTTAATTTAAATTGTTTTAGTCAAAAAAAAAATAAATAAATAAATAAACCTTTGCAAGAACGGACACTCGCATTTATTTCTCTAGAATTGAGTATAAGTTTTACGCAATACATTTAGGTACCTTACTACGTTTTAACTTAATAGTCGAGGAATTGGCAGCGGAGGCCCTTTCAAACGTCACCAAAAGCCTAACTGCGGTTGCCAATTCGCCCGTCAAGTATGACAACTATTGAGAAAACACCCCTTATAGGGGGAGGGTTTAAGCCATGGACAAATAACGGCCGAGATGATGATGACTATGTTTTTGATTGTTTTTGATTCCAAAATCTTCTGATACTCCATAAGCATATCGATCAACCTTTAACAGCTCTACTAGCGCAGAAAGTATTGTTAAAAAAAAAAAGAAAAACGGAACGCAAAGAATATATAGAAATATCTATAGATTGTTGTTACAATATCTATACATATATTGGCCCAATAACAGATATATTAGACAACAATTATCCAATATATAATATCAAACAGAAGAACCCGCTCGTAATGAATATAGATATCAGACTGTTATCGGCGATATACCAATAGGTGGTCATCAAAGTCCAGAAGAACTCAATATCTATACATTGAATATCTGATATCTATATATCAGATATTACCCATCTGTACAGAGAAATGGCTAATGTCAGCCACGAATATTTGCAACTGTTAAATAAAAAAAATAAAATGGTAGGCAACATTTTTTTTGGTTTTACTGCAAAAGTGTCCGTTTATCACAAAGAAGTGTATATATACTTAATAATGCGCGTTCATAGCATTTTTCAAAAAGCCTTCGATATAATTCCCACGAGGCAGCCAAAAACGCATTGAACATGTGACCTTTTACACACAATTTTTGCAGTACCCTATAAAAATGTGTGTACCTCTGTTATACTGGTTAATAACTAAAATATGGCACGGGACAGTCAAAGATGAGTAATCCACTGAAGTGACTCGGTTCCTTTGAGACGATGCCCAGTTTGTTACGTTCTTTCTACGGCAATGAACACAAGAGATCTTCGGTGAAAGGATAACAATGCATGTAATGCCTCTAAAACTAGATATTTACAAATTTTTACAAATGATTATCCAGTTCTGTACATCTTAAAATTATGACTTTTAAATTATCTAATACTAAATAACAAATGACTTGCACAATTGTGCGCTACTCAAATACAGAAATATAAATGCTTAACCACAGACCATGAGTCCAAGAGATGACCCAAAGTTATTGTGGGCGCTGGAAGTTGGAACAATATTCCAATTTCAATTACTCTTAAATCAATTCTAATAAATGAAGAAATTTAAAAAAAAAAAGCCAATTCCCCAGCTTTTCTCCAGTGTAACCAATATCTAGGTCGCATAGGGTCAAAATGCAATATTTACAAACTATTTTCTAAGCCCAGTAGTGGCTATAATATGCTAGAATCTTGCTTTTATGGAGAGCTATTTCCCTTTGGAACGTCAAGTAGTTGCTGATATATTTCCCCATTGATAAACTGGTTAGGATGTTTTTATTACGCGAGAAGTTGTAACATGCGCGCTTGGATCTTGGAGAAAGTCGCATTAGTGACCGAGGATGTGGCAAATTAACCCACTCAATAGTCTGCTAAAATATTATTTTAAAAGAATCATGCAAAAAACTTGTGTTCCTAAAAGACATTTGGGGTGATCTATTAAACTCATTGTCTGTAGACTTAAGCGTATTTTCATTGGTATACTATCAGAGACCTAAACAGCAACTATTTTGCTCGGATCTACTTTGACCCTTAAGAACATGACATCGTCTTTGACAAAGTTCCTCTTTTTGAGCATTTCGTGGGAGACAAACCTTGGGAAACCGAAGCCTAAAGTGTCCGGTTCTTTCGACGGTCTTTGGAAGTTTTTCCACGTGGGGTCTGGAACGAAGCTTTCGACGATATTGCACGCTCTATCAGGGTTGGAGCTCTGATCGAAGAGTGTGAAGGCGACGGAGTGAGCGAAAGGCCAGCGAAGGATCGCATCGTATTCGCCTGGAAGGATCTTGATGTACACCGACATGTGTGTGGCCTCGCCCGCTCCATTTCCATTTAGGAATAGTGAAGCCTGGAAGAAAAGGAATACATTAGTATTTAGTTTTGTGTGATTTGTTCGTTTGTTAACGGGGTGCCGTGTAGTCGCGGCATAGGATGGACCACGTCCTTTACCGTAGTTGTCATAAGAGGGAACTAAGGGAACTTGATAGTCGAGGGATGGGCAACAACGTCCCTCTTAAAACATCGCTAAAAGCCTAACTGCGGTTGCCAACCTGCCTTCCAAGCATCTACTGACAAAACACCCCATTAGGACTCTCCTAAATCACTGAACGTAGGCCTCCGCTTATGTTTAGCAGTGTACAATTAACAACTGGTATAATAATAATTACATTAAACCTGTATATTTCAAAGAACTGACTTATAAGTAAGTTACTATGACTCGTAAATTTATATCTAGACCAGATCTAAATCGGCACCGCGTTGCCATGTGAGTAAGCTTCTATATTCGTCCAGTTGTAACAGTGCGTGCACTTAGTCATCAGATGTTATTCACCAGTGTAATAAAGCAGGGCAACGCCGCTTTGTTTACTAACAAAGGTTTGTAACAATATGTATATTTGATGAAGGATCACTAACGACATGGGCTCCTAATACTCGAATGGTTAATTCAATAGTATTATTTGCTATTGCTCAAAGATTTTTTAAGTTGACTAATTTGAGAACTGTTTTTCTTATTGACATATCTTTATAAGATTTATTTATTTTATTGTACTGTATTATAATGTAGGTATATACTGTATTATAATCTACTGAATGCATTCAACTTTTAGGATAAGATAAAAAACACGAATGCGATAATTAAAGTATATTCTTGTATATACTTATAACATAGTACAATGTTTCTATCTTCTCTACAAGCTTTATTTGCTATTCAGGGAGTGCTAACAGATACAGAAGTGATTCATTGGGTAAGGCAGAAGAATCACTAACTACAGTACTAAGAATTAAAGATCACGATTTGATCCCGAAACTAGTCGAGCTTTTTCGATCTAATTACACATAAGTTAAACCGGTTGTAACTACATTAAAATATGTGTGCTTAGGAAACTTTTAACAGTAAAAAAAGGCTGAAGAAGAATGAAAGTACGATTCGTGCTGTAAAAATAAGAGGTTTGAGAGACGTGGAAAGTAAATTGTAGTGTAACATTAAAAGACAGAGTAAGAAATAATCTGATTAAAGAGAAGTGTGATCTAAACGATGATGTAGTGTCAAAGATTAAAAACGGAATATTCTGCCTTATGTAATAGGAGAAAAATATGTGGTCATTGTAAATGGTTAAAAGAAAACTCACCTGTAATTTATATCCGTACTGGCTGGTATAAAAAATAGGGGACACCAGTTCAACGCCATCTTTGCATTTGGCCTCCGCCATTTTAGATGCCCACTCAGTAATCCTCCAGACGAGTACACCTGAGCAATTGACTGATAGACGAGCCACGGCTGCTCTGAGGGACTCCAACTGGCGGGCTTGGCGGGAAGCCAACGTTGAGACTAGAGCTAGGTGCTGCTGGCAATTTTCCTCTGTGTGCCTTTCTAAAGCTTGTCTTGTACCCTAGAAGATTAAAAAAACTGTTGAAAAATTTATAATTTTTAAATTGAAAAGTTAGTGATTATTTTGAGGCTAATAAATTTGTTTCTTTTTTACTTTATTTTTAGTCGTACACTTTTGGTTTATTTGTAAATTTATGATCGTATCTTGGAATAAGAGATATCGTAACTTTTTCGTTTTTGGATATTGTAAGAGGTAACCGAGGAAATAAAACACAATGCCTGATGTGTTTAGGGGAAAAATAGATAGTAATGAGGTCTAATATTGTAACAGTATGCTATATATTTTAATATATGGATACATAATGGGTTCCCATGTTTAGAAATGTCAAAACTAATTCAATGGTAAAGGCACGAAATGATCTGAATTAGAAAGACAAACAAACTAACGGTACACCTGATGGAAAGTGGTAACCGTCATCTTTAGACACTACCAGCACGATGGACAAAATACACAATTATGCCCGTTTTTACGACTTGCTATTCCTATAAACTACATTATAATACATAGATTACTATTTGCTCTTCTATTGCAGTTGTTTTATTTGTTTTATATATTAATATTTAATGTATTTATTTATGTATGTATTTACTGTATTTATATATTTATTATATTATGCCTATGTTTATATTATATGAATTTATCAAATATTGCTTTATTTTTTTCTCTATTTAATAATGCACCGCCTACATATTTCTCGGTTTGCCCAATGGTTGACTGGTAGAGAACACCGTCCGGTGTTAAGTCCGCCAAATATACATTGAATTACACTATGCATTAAAGTTTAAATAAATAAATAAATTATGCCTCCGTTTCCTGCAATTTCACTATAAAAAGTTGAAACTGCAATCGTCGGAGAGAACCGTCTGACGGCGGTATTTTTTTTTATATACAACTTACAATGGCAAACAAGCTGACGGCCCACCTGATGGAAAATGGTAATCGTCGCCTATAGACATGAGCAGTACCATGGACATAACAGAGTAAACTGTTTCGCCCATGATACCCCCCATGCGTTGCCATTCCTGAGGACTCAGATGTTATTCCTCTGTACCCAGTAAATTCACGCCGTATCCCACCCTTCAAACCGAAACACAGCTGCTTCACGGTTGAAACACGAATGTGACAGAGGTAACCAAGCAATCGACTTTTGTACAAAGTCTCCCTCTGGTAAAGAAGTCTCAATGGTCTGAGGGCGTATAAAACGGGCGGGGAGGGGGGGTGACCGCGGGGTGCGTTACCTTGAAGCGGCAGCCGGCGTCGCGGAAGGCGCACGGAGCGCCGGCGGCGGCGCAGTGGTCGCGCAGGTGCGCGTCGAGCGCGTCGCGCGGCACGCACGCCGCCGCGCAGCGCTGCGGGCACGGCACCGGCGCGCGCGCGCACACCGCGCCGTGCGCCGACACCGTGTCCTGGGGGGCGGGGGCGGGGGCGGGGGGGGGGGGGATTGCAATAATGCGGATTTTCACTCCCATTGCTAACAATATACCCTAACAGGTCGACCTCAGGCGGAAAAGGATTGTTAGTAATGGAGACTGAGAATCCCATTGCTAGCAATATACCCAACCAGGTCGACCTCCTCGCGGTCACAGCCATGCAAACACAACTGCTTCACGGTAGAAACATGACTGGGACAGAGGTGGCTAAGCAAACGATTTTTGTACAAAGTTTCCCTCAGATAAAAATAACTTATGTCCTAATTTAGCATATAGGATACTGTATATACTGATTTACGCGAGCGAAGCCGCGGAATATAACTAGTTAAATCTGGGGGAAAGGGATTGTTAGTAATGGAACTGAGAATCTTATTGCTAGCAATATACCCAACCAGGTCGACCTCCTCGCGGTTCTCCCTGGAAACTATCATGGTTAATTCCTGATGAATTCATCATGATGGGCTAACTGGCTTGTTTTCATTCTCATCTATCACCGTTCACTGGTGCCCCGCCAGCGTATCCCGTTGGCGCAGGCGGGGCTACCATACCATTTTCACCCATCAAAAAGAAAAAAAACTCCAGCATCAACAATTCTATGAACACTTAATACACAAACCACTTTCTGTCCACTCGACACTTCGCTGAATGCTTGGGCTCGAGTTACATTCAAAATATTGTCAATTTAGCAAATCTCACCTGTGTGTATCTCTGACCGCAGTGTCTGCAAGGCACGAGCCGTTTACTGCAGTGCTGTTGTATGTGTTGTTGGGTATGTCTGCGTTGCACTTTGGCTCCACACTTGTTTTCACAGTATATAGGCTCATACCCACAGTTGCCTTGATGCTCCTGAAATGTGTTGAGAGTACTTTCTTAAAAATACGTAATACATTTTTTATACAATGATAATCTCGTCTGTTCGGGGGGAAAGGGATTATTAATAATGGGTTCTAATAACCCCATTGCTAGCAATATACCTTATCAGGTCGATCTCCACTCGTTTCCCCTTGAAAAGAATTGGTTAATTCTTGTCGGATTCTTCACGATGCTCCGACTGATCCACCTTCATCCTCATCTATTTCCTATCACTGGTGCCCCTCCAACATATACCCATAGCGCAGATGTAGTTACCATTCCATTTTCACCCATCATAAAATCCCTACACTATCGGTATCCACTGGCGAAGTACCAGTGAGGAATAAACAGGTGAAAATAAAACCAGGTCAGTTGGTCCATAGTAATGTATACTCCAAGAATTAACCACAATGACCCCACCATATTACTAGTAATAGGAATATTAGTCCTCATTCAATTCTAACAATCCCTTCCCCCCAAAATTTCACTTGCCATTTGTCAGGTAAACACTGGTGTTCCCCTGCAAACCATCGTGGTTAATTCTCAGTTAATCAACCACGATATGATTTGACTTCTCACTCTTCATTCCATCTCCCATTGGCGCCGCTTCATCATCATCCATAAAAAAGTAATCATAGATTTTTACCACAAGAGGCATTCATTTTTAAAAGTCTTTAATATTTCTCATTCCCACATGCTCATATATTGTGTCGCTCATCTAATAGCATCCTATGAAACGAACCCCTCATGTTCTAATCCTTTTCTCAGAAAGTGATAACTAAGGCATTATGCCTATATAGCATAGAGGTATAATACCTTAGTTATGCGAGACTATTATTAGGGTTATAGACTCTATCCCTCTAATTTCACTGCCGTATACCACCTTTAAAACGAAACAATCATGCAAGCAGTAAGTAAGCTGAAACATGATCGGGATAGAGAAACCCATGCAGGCCACTACAAAATCTCAAAAAGATCTAGTCATCTAGTTCTTGAAACAGATTTTTATAGATTATTATTTGCAAATGGTGTCTTCTTTTACCTCGAGCGCACTCTCGGAGAACTCCTTGTGACAATGCTCGCAGTTAGCTCGGCGGCGGGGACAAGTGTACCGGAGATGATCCTGCATCAGTACACGGGGTATCATCGCTCCGCACTGCGCCGAGCACTGGACAGCATCGTGCTTACATGTGTTGAGGTGCGCCTGCGCATAATATAGTCTAATTAGTCTAGTGAGAATAAATACTTCGGAAGTGGAGGCCTGGTAACAGTATGTATTGATAAAATTTTGTTGAAAGGAATCTTAATAAATAAATCTATCTATCTTAATAATAAATTAGTTTGCATCAGTACATACATATGTAAATATTACAGTGCAAATTTAATGTGCTAATAAAAATCCGGATTTTGGGATCCGGATAAATATTTTATCTCAGTCTATTTTAAAAAGGATTAGATTCTAAATTAAACTCCATTTTTTTATACACATATTTTATGATTTTTACAACAAAATACTAAATAATATAAATACCTACTACTACCTAAACAACCGGTTTTAAATTTTGTCTATGACTAAAATTTCAAGTGTAACTTTGTTCAAACGTGTGCCTACACGGAAATAACTGTTCATAAATATTAAGTAATTACAAACATTCCTAAAGCATTTAAAAGAAACTATACAAGTAGGTACTTTCATACTTTGAAGTCATTATAAATTTTTATGAATAAAGTCACGTACTGGTGGCAAACTAACATCAAGTCACTAAACAAACATGATGAAGACCGACGCAAGTCTCCCGCCCCATACCACACGCCAACTCGAATGTTAGAGATAAAGAATATGTTTTAACACGAATAGCTATATGACTTGTAGCACGTATTATATGATCCACTTAACTATACAAATACTAATAATATATACAAAACAACTCTTACCCCCAATTTGCGTAATTCATCCGACCATGTACACCCATCTTTATGGTGGATGCAGTACACCACGGATGCTTTCTCAGATTCAGGATCTGGATATATCTGCAACAAAGAAATACACAGTTTAAAACTTCACTCGTACCATACAACGAATTACCAATTGAAAAATACCTCAATCACTTTTTTCTTTAATTTGGAAATTATATATTTGATCATTTTGAACGTTTGGGAACGTGAAACACGACGTCAGAAGGAACTGTTGCCGCCAAGACTGATTGAGGCGCTGGCTACACTAGTAACGAATTAAATAGGACAACGCGATTAAAAATAAACCACATCTCAAAAACAGAATACAAAACGAGCGGGAGCTACGCACCGTGCGCTCGAATATGGAACACATCGGAAATATGCAAAATGGCGGCTTGTTTTTCGCGCGTAATAAATCCAACGAAACGCAGGAGTGCTCACTAGAAGGGCCTGATACTAAATGAACGTTCCCATTTATGTGTACGTTTTCGTTATCTTTTATGGGTGCAACGAACAGATGGCTCGCGCTGTGGACCACTGTTCCCAGTGTTTGTGTCGAGATAAGCGTGATTTTTCTCTTTCCAAACCAGCTGGATAATGGATTGAGCAAATACACGTGTAGCATTCTTTCGAACCAGTTCTTTCGCGTCGTTGCCTCATTTGTTTCTTTCCTATAAACGCAACGTGGATATAAATGTAAACCCTATTTCAAAAATAACAATATACAACATTTTGTTTGTAAACAATGTTAGCTAAAGATGTGATGCATCCTGTTAGATGTAGAGATGTCCCCAGTCAATACGCGCCCACCGTCTACTCGGTGATTCCGTTTACATAATGTGTCAAGACGTTAACACTTGTCGTCTATCGTACATCGTCAACTTCTTGTTTACGTAGCGCCGGTTCGTCGAGTTAAACGGGCGATGGATGTGACACATTTGGTTGGTGTAAAAGATCAAAAGTTCTTAGTAATACCACGAGTTCTATTTACAAACATTGATGCATGTGGTCATCGGCATGGCTGCTGCATAACCGTACCACCTTAGGATCATCATTCTGCTCGAGTGAAACAAAGTGCCCACTAGCGTCAATGATAAAGGAGTATCAGTCGTAAATCTGAGTGGTAAAACTGAAAGTCGTAAACAGAGCCCACCGTGGATAGACGCTCTCGTAGTTGGTGGTGTATAAATTTACAAATATAGAATGTTATTTGTGTCGTATTCTAAAAAGATGGACCGCGATGTGTTGAACTCTCCCGCAACGCACAATTATAGAACTCGTATAGTAAACGCAGTAGAATTAGAATGTCATAGTTTTCCATGGATGCACGGTTCTTACTGCGTTTCGGAGTGAGAGCTCCGCCAAAGCCAAAGGATAGAAATGAAAATGTTATACTGCCATTTGTAAGACATCATTGGCTCGAAGTTGATGTTAGCCATGCCACCAGATATGTCTTAGATAACATCAGAAATAAAGTGAAGATCGTTAATACACTATTTTATGTACCTACTCGTTATCTGTTTACGGAGATCACAAACATTTTATTTGGGCTAATTAATCAACGACGGTATGCAAATGGTCGATAAAAGTCTTACGAAATGCAATCAAAGTGGACAAGAAATCTGTGATAGGTAGCAGACCTTACACCCACGTCTGCTAGGATCTAAATGAAACTGATCAACATTAATTTGTTGTAATTAATTAAATTAATGTGCAAAGAAACAAAGTGGGCGTCAACTGCAAAAGAATCTATAACAAAATCTTCAAATTACACCTAGATTTATTAATTCTACGCCCACTTATATTGTACATATTTCACCAGAGGGAGACTTTGTACAAAAGTCGTTGGCTTAGGCACCTTTGTCCCACTCGTGTTTCTACTGTCAATCAGTTGTGTTTGCATGGCTGTGTTTCGGTTTGAAGGGTGGGATATAATAGTGAATTTACAGGGCACAGAGGAATAATACCTGAGTCCTCAGGAATGGCAACGCTTTAGTATCATGGGCGAAAAAGTATACTCTGTTATTTCCATGCTACTTGCTTATGTCTATAGACGACGGTTACTATTTACCATCAGGTGGGTCGTCAGCTTATTTGCCATTCTAATTTGCATAACAGAGTATACTGCTTCGCCCATGATACCCCCCATGCGTTGCCATTCCTGAGGACTCAGGTGTTATTCCTCTGTACCCTGTAAACTCACGCCATATCCCATCCTTCAAACCGAAACACAGCCATGCAAACACAAATACTTCACGGTAGAAACATGAATGGGACAGAGGTAGCCAAGCAATCGACTTTTGTACAAAGTCTCCCTCAGGAATAGTCTACAATTGATTAGTTATGACTCGTGTTCTCATGACGTAAGTAAACAACTACAAGGAAATACATAATGTTTTACGCTTCCATCGAAATATAGAGCGTCTCTCTAAATTTATACAAATAACAAGATAAGCATTTATCAATAAAGGGAATGTTTGATAAAGCGTATTTCGTAGATGTATATGTATATACATATAAGTTTATCTAACGGTCACTAATACCCGAAGTGTGACGCCAAAATAAAGTAGGTACTTATACAGAAAGAATGTAATTTAAAATTGTGACGCATTTCGTACTTTTAGTGTGTTCAGTATTACTAGACTTTTTACCAGAGGGAGACTTTGTACAAAAGTCGTTTGCTTGAGTACCTCTGTCCCATTCGTGTTTCAACCGTGAAGCAGTTGTTTGGCTGTGTTTCGGTTTGAAGGGTGGGATATGGCGTGAATTTACTGGGTACAGAGGAATAACACCTGAGTCCTCAGGAATGGCAACGCATGGGGGGTATCATGGGCGAAACAGTATACTCTGTTATGTCCATGGTACTGCTCATGTCTATAGGCGACGGTTACCACTTTCCATCAGGTGGGCCGTCAGCTTGTTTGCCATACTAAGTTGTATAAAAACAATAGTATTACTAATTTCTTATAATAAAAAATAGGTTCAACTACTTTTTTGTAGTGTCTAAGGAAGCAAATGTTTTTTTTAGATTTCCTTTCATTTTCATAGAGTTTGTCGAAATTTCATTCTCTGTTCGAAAAATTTAGATTTATCTATCTTCAGTCCAGGATCCTTACAGTATAGACAGATAGAACCGAGTGTGAAGGATGATGGGGATTGTACGGCCGCCATTATTGGCAATACATCCTGTTAAGTAGCCCAGCTTCCTGAAAACCATCCTAACCTTTTTATCATCATCTATCCTTCCTCACCCAGCATCGTAAACAAATTCAGATGTAATTACTGGATTGGAATGGTAACCATGTGGTTACGATTCCATTTTCATCCATTAAAAATTTACTGGCCTCTATTCTTACATACATCTTTTAATCACAATTTTATGGGTTTAATTTATTACAAGTATTATTTAACCATATTAGGTACTGTTTCAATTTATGCAAGGTTCAATATTTTACATTCGAGGCCTAACAAACTAATCAAGAAGGCTGTACGTTTGTCTGTCTGTCAGCGTGGGTGCCGTGATGCAACAGTGATGTGGGCGGCCAAATAGTTATTTACCTTGTAACTTTATTGAGTTTTATTCCTTGCTGCTTACATTACAGGACTTACATTTTGCCTTTTAGGATTTTTTATTCAACTACCCTCAGATTGTAGAATATGTTTTTCCCGTGAAATGTTCCCTCTATTCTATAACCTCGAGTCCTTTAAAAGAAGTATTAAAAAAAACTTAGTAAACCGAAATAGAGCGGGCAACCGTAAAAAGAATATTCTCTTTTCGGTTGACCATATTGTCCCTGAGTTCGCTCAGGACCGGTCACATGATGTGCTATTAAAAAAAAAAACTAAATTTTGCTCTAAACAAGCTTACTACTCACCTGATGTAAATTGGTAATCGTTGCCTATAGATATAAACAAAACCGTGAGCCCTAAAACTCTACAGATTGCTTCCTGATGAATATTTTTTTATGCCTCAACAAGATTATCTTGTCCAATTTTTTTTTGTTTTTTTTTTTTATTAGTATGACTCCATGAACAAATAAAACGATGTTAAAGTCCCTTCTTGATAGGTCGACGAGTTTAATATTAAAGTTATTGTAATGTTTAATTGTACATGTTTATTAAAGCATCCGGGTCGTTATGGCTAAAATTTTCCTCGTCCTGTGGGATTTTAAACGTGATATAGCAAATAGAAATGAGTACAAAAACAAAAAAACCAATACTTTTTTAATACATTAGATTGAAAATATTTGAATTTAGAACGTATATTGTGGATATACAAGTCTCAAATCTGCTATAAAACCATCAATTTTTTGCTCCGCAAAGATGTAAGATTTTTATTGTTTTTTTTTTTATTTAACATAACTAATGTACGAATTGTTTTATAGTCGGGAATAAGTATACTAAGAGATTATTTACTTACTCAATCTAACATTTTTCCAATTGTTTTTTTTTTTTTTATTAAAAAGAAAAAGTTCAGCGCCATTATTAAATATTAAATCGAATGGCGCGAATGTTGACAGACTTTTTTTCACTCTATGGCCGCATATTTTTTTTTTTATTTAGAATAATAGTGGGAAGCAATGAACGCGTACTGGAGTAACTGGACTCGTGTACTTCCTATTAGCTCAATACAAACAGACCATAATATGGTTCTTAGTTAACGATTTTACGGTTTCTGTTCTCTACAGAGACGCCGCAGGTTGATTGACAAGTGACGACGTTCGACTGTCGACTTTGCTTTTAATGTACTAATCGTGAAAGTTGAGTGTTATTGCATAGGAAATAAGATTGAAATTCCTATATACTATAGTGATAAGACGGTAAAGATAATTTTGTTTATGGCAAGCTATCGACACGCGCTGACGTGGGAATGTAAACAACGCCCTAAAAATATATTTGGGATTACTTTCAAGTATCGTAGTAAACTCGTAGTAACACTCACTGATACATTATATATTACTCATAACGCGCATTTTGCTTCATAGATGATATATTTCTAAATTTACCCATACTAATGTAATAATGTAAAGAGAAAAGATTTGCTTGTTTATTTGTAATAGAATAAATTGTCAAATGTTCCATGCCATGGAGGGACCTGGGGACTAGTTTTTTTTTATACGACATAGAATGGCAAACAAGCTGACGGCCCACCTGATGGAAAGTGGTAATCGTCGCCTATAGACATGAGCAGTACCATGGACATAACAGAGTATACTGTTTCGCCCATGATACCCCCCCCCCCCCCATGCGTTGCTATTCCTAAGGAGTCAGGTGTTATTCCTCTGTAACCTGTAAATTCACGCCATATCCCACCCTTCAAACCGAAACACAGCCATGCAAACACAACTGCTTCACGGTAGTAACACGAATGGAACAGAGGTACCCAAGCAATCGACTTTTATACAAAGTCTCCCTCTGGGTTACGGGTTTTTCGGATACCTATTTCAGACACTAGTTCTTCGCAACTTTGTAATTTCTATGGTATTATTTAAAGTGTATATTTGTATATATGTGTACTCAAAAAGTTGTAAGAATTGTAAATAACACAGAGCATAGAGTATAGACAATTTTTTTTTTATAACATGGATCTGGATTCTAAGTTCGAACGCTAACACATAGACTCTATGGTACCGTACTGTACTGTAGCGATGCCTTAATGCATTCTCTTCATACAAATATGCCATTCATATCAGATCACTAATTGTTTCATAGTGTGAGTTGGGATTCGTAACAAACAATTTTCAAGTAACCACAGTACGTATTAAACAATAAGAAGTGATCGTAATCTAATAGTAATAGTGCGGTAGCCGCACAAACGGAAGCGGGTTCGATGCCCGGCAGCGGAACCGTACCGTGGAATATGTAATGACTATTACTATTGTAATTATAGTGGTTAACTGTTTATTAAATATTCTTTAAGAATTACTGTTCATATATTAATATTTATTATTTCGTTAACTGTCCACTGCTGGACGTAAGCATTCCCATAAGGGGGGGTTTTGCCAGTAGTTGCCACGCTTGGCAGGCGGGTTGGCAATCGCAGTTAGGCTTTAAGAGACGTTTTAAAAGGGTCGCTGCTGCCCATCCCTCGCCCCCCCCCCCCTTTGTCGGCTTTTACGAAAAGGAAAGGATTTCTATTCATCCTATGCCAGGACACACACGGCGATATTGATGTGATTGGCGATATATATATATATATATATATATATATATATATATATATATATATATATATATATATATATATATATATATATATATATATATATATATATATATACATATATATACATAGATAAAATAATCGATTATAATTAATAAGTAACATTACCGCCACATCCTGTTAGGTAATGTAAGGACACATGTCATTTCGAAACCTTTCTATGGTTTTAACTAATGGCATGTGGGCGATTTAATATCCTGTTATTATCTCCATTCATAAATAGTTGACCTGCTGAGATCTTGAATGGACTGACGTACTGTCGATTAATCACTACACTAATGCACCTTTTGTTTTTGTTTACGTAACGTCAGTTTGTGTGACTCTCGACTCGAGCGTTCGGAATCGATTAATCGATACTGGTATAAAATAAAACTGATCATATGTTTTTCTTTTTTTTTTTTCGAATACAAAAATACTGGCTGGAAACAAAATATTCATTCTTTTGCCTATTCATTAAAACACGCTGGCACAAAATGTCTGAGGAATTAAAATAATAAAATATTATTTTTCTTTCGAATTTCGAAATGAAAGGGTAGTTGAAAATAGAACACTTCATTCGGAACTGACTACCCACAATATGTGTAACTGGATATCAATTAGGATGGCTGTCATCACAACGAGAGCGTCAAGTTACATATGGAATTTAATTCTAGCTTCACTTTCTGCTTATTCCTGTAATATCTACTCGGAAAGCCAAATTATATTATTGTTCACAACCCGCATACGTTTATATATATATATATACATCGTTTTTATATTTTATTTATATATATTATTATATAGTAAGAAATAATTAATGCATTTACAAATATAGATCATGTTTAAAATATGTAATAATTCAAGCAAGTAACTTAAGTAAATCTCTTCTTACAAAAATATAAACATTTATATTTCAATGTTAGTAAAATTATTATGATATATACACTCTAAAAAAAGAAAAAAATTTCAAAGTAACAGGTAACATTTAGTGAAAATATTGCATTTAGATGCATTTAAAAATAGTACTTTCCAATTGGGATCTCTCTTTTTAATGTTGGTTGAAAAGGATACAGTAACAAAATTGTATTTCCAAAATTCTAAACATCCGCCCATAACTTCCGTACAATCACCACTGAAATACCACGTTTCAAACCGAGCTATGCGAATACGTTGTTTCTAAACGTTGTTTAGGCACGTACTGTCAATCTGCGTGCCAACAACGCCGCTAGAGGACCAATCTATTTAAATTATAGATCACAGAGATAATTCCAACTAAATTCTAACATTAAAAGAAATTTTATATATTGATAAAAACAAACAAATATTACTGGCCATTTTATCGTTACACTTAAATAAAAAAAAAATACCAAAAATTACAGAGCAAGTTCCATGTTCCAATTTCGAAATATTCATTCGTAACAATATTATTAGTGGCCAGTGAACCACAAAAACAATATGGTGGATTACAGCGGATAATCCTAAATGGCGGGAGGCTATGTTACCCGTACAGTAACATAACCCGATTTTATTACTCTGTTTACGGCCGGCTACTGTATGTAATGCTAATAGTTATTGTTACACGACACTTAATAACTGTCATATGGCTTAATAGGGTAGTAATGGGTCCCTTTTGACTAATATAGCTGTATTTCTATGCAGCTGTAATTTTTACCAGAGGGAGACTTTGTACAAAAGTCGATTGCTTGGGTACCTCTGTCCCATTCGTGTTTCTACCGTGCATGGCTGTGTTTCGGTTTGAAGGGTGGCATATGGCGTGAATTTATAGGGTACAGAGGAATAACACCTGAGTCCTCAAGAATGGCACCGCATGGAACCCTCCATGCGCTATTACCAATGCTAGTAACCAATTGAACAAGAATTAACCACTATGGTTTCTTGGGGGAACCGCGTGGAGGTCGACCTGATAGGATGTATTGCTAGTAATGGGACTATTGAATCTCATCACTAACAATACCTCCCCCCCCCCCCCCCATTCTCACCTATTGTCCCTCATTGGTGCCCCGTCAGTGTATATCGATAGCGCAGGCGATGTAACTATGTAACTATTCCATTATCGTCTTTTAAAAAAAAAAACAAGTCCGATGTCAAGGAACTGTGCTATACAGCTATGCTATTACAAAATATTTATTACTAACTGTTATCACAAACAATGCCGATTCGATAACAACATACAATAAATCAGTCGCCCATCGCCCGGAAGCTGTCGGCGTCTTTGCCGACATGTCGCAACATATGTAACGATGAAATTAAATTTTCATTATAACACGCCGACTGATACAAACGAGTGTGGTTATTTTATATTATGTAATCAACAATTAAACATATTTTTTTTAATAATAATAATAATAATATTTATTAAATCCAAAAATACATGTTTCAATTTTACATTCGTTCCCAAAACTTCACACTAGGATTCCCTGTGTCGTGAAGTCTTGGGCCCTCTTCTAATTACAAAACTTATTAATTATATATATATATATATATATATATATATATATATATATATATATACATATACATATACATATACATATACATCTCATTAAAAAAATTACGCAACAGTACATATTTACATATAAATATATAAATATACAAGCGAACACTTCCTATCCGATAAATGGGTATTGGCGACCCGCACGAATGCTAAAGTTAAATGAGTTAAGAGGCCATCTGAAAATCAGCGCTATATAGGTACATCTCGCTGGAGGTGTGCATATATAGCAACAGCTGAGGCGGCTCCAGCAACCAGCAAAATGAATTTATTTTTCTTTTTTATTGTTTTTTTTTTACTTATTATTATTGTTGGTAATAAAAACTATCTATCTATCTATCTAACACGATAGGCTACAGTGAACGGCTATAGAGAGGTTTTAAGAAGGACACTGTTGCCCATTCCTCGACCATAAAGTTTCCTTAGTCGTCTCTCACGACACCATCGAGAAAGGAATGGGTGGTCTATTCTATGTCGGTACCATACAGCAGATAGATAGATACTCTTTATTGTTTCCTCCAAAAGATTACAGTACTATGTCAATATTAGAGAACGCATTGTGCCAAAAATCGTATCTGTTTTAGCAAACATATCATTTTCATCATCATAACAGCCTTTAACTATCCACTGCTGAACATAAGCCTTCCCTTTGGAGGGTTTTGCTAATAGTTGCCACGCTTAGCAAACTGATTGGCAACCGCAGTTTGTCTTTAAACAGGTTTTAAAAAGGACAGCGCTACCCATCCCTCGCCCTCTCTAAATCGCCTCTTACGACCACACACGGGAAATTGAATGCATGGCCTATTCTATGTTGGAACCACACGGCCTTAGCAAACATATGGTGTTAACATAACATAACATATTATTGCGTTAAATACAATTTTTTCCTTAATAAAAAAGAAATTAAAATATGCAGAAATCAAAACCCCTCTGTTACACTTTGCGATAAATCCTAAACAAGTAGGTATACATTAATCCAGAATGACCTTTCAATGAGATTAGAAGTCACTAACCGTTTTACTAAATTGGATAATGGCTAAAGGGTGACTGCGCTCGCGCAGATTGATCGATAGCCGGAAGCCACCATTGCGGGCGGAATGCAATCCCTCTGGCTAGCAACATTGGTACTCAAAATATTTACTAGCGAGGTGGGAAAAGGATTGTTAGCACTGAAGTTTGACAGTCCCATTGCTAGCCCTATCAGGTCGACTTCCGCGCGATTGCCCCTGGAAACCATCGTGACTAATTTATCATTGAATTCGTCACGATGGGCTAACTAACCTGCCTTTTCATCCTCACCAATCATCCCTCACTGGTGCCCCGCCGGTGTATACCGATAGCACAGGCGTGTTCATCATTCCATTAACAGCCATAAAAAAATAAAAACTTAAATAACAATTGGCAATAACTCACAAGGTGTTTTTATAATGGTAACACAGAATTCGATAGTAAAAATATAGTTCAAAATTATCAGAACGCATCTCCGGTTGTTGACTACATAATTATTATGGTTGCATTAAATATTTAATAAATGTTTTCGCAACAAATATTATTATACAGTGCTCTAAATTTGCGAGCCACTGCCAAAATAAAGAGAAATACAATTAGCAATTCTTCTGTTTTTTCTTTTTTTTATGCAACTTAGAATGGCAAACGAGCTGACGGCCCACCTGATGGAAAGTCGTAACCGTCGCCTATAGACATGAGCAGTACCATGGACATAACAGAGTATACTGTTTCGCCCATGATACCCCCCATGCATTGCCATTCCTGAGGACTCAGGTGTTATTCCTTTGTACTCAGTAAATTCAAGTACCGAAATGAGAATAATATCAAATACTCATCTACAATCCCTTAAAATTGTAAAATATATATATATATATATATATATATATATATATATATATATATATATATATATATATATATATACTATAAAACAATCTAGGCTATTACGGTCTGTTTATTTAACTTAGTAACTGCCAACAATTTTACAAACTCTAACACTTATAATATTTAGTATGATTTCAAATAATTTCCAAGGAATGGGCAACAGCGTTTCTCTTAAAACATCATCAAAAGCCAAACTGCGGTTGCCAAACTTGGCAAGCGTGGCAACTACTGGCAACCTCCCTTATGGGATGGCTATGTTCAGCAGTAGACAGTCATCTGCCGATACAACAACAAATAATTTCCAAACATTGCATTTTGAAAGATTATTTTCACTACGTAGTAATAGTTCACTTGGAGTATTCCAAAATTAATTTAATGTAACACATCAAACAAAATACACGTTACAGGAACCGAAGCCGTACACTAAACGTGTTTAATGACTGAACTATAAGTAGATATCACGTAAATAGACAACTTTATAACCGTTTTGAACTTTTACATCGACATCTCTATATTCCTCTTTTTCCAACTCGCAACGTTAGAGTGGGACACCGATAACAAAATGGCGCCGATGACGTTGTTATGGCACGTTGAAAAGCGCGGTATAGTTTTAACAAGCTCGTAAGAGAATGTGTTAAAAGACTTAATGCCACCATTACGGGTGAGATAACTCATTTCACATAGTTTGGATACCATCAGATGTAATAAATTACGATGGGATATTGGATTTATTTACTTATGAAAAGTCATATCTATATATAAGTGTATCTACGTACAATATCAAGTTTGTATCTCACAAAAACAAAAGACTAATTGTGGCAAAAATCAATTATTCTGACTTCAAAAGTATAAGTATAAAGTATAACCTTATATTCTGATAAGGTTTTTTTTTTTTTTATACGACTTAGAATGGCAAACAAATAAATAAATATTATTATTATTATCTTGACAGAATTTACTTATAGATTGACACACAGAAATATTATCAAAAATCCATTAGTTTAGTTTTTAACATGGATTCACCACAACCAGTTTTTTCTCTCTCTATAAATTATTGAATATTTAATTTTTTAACAGCTTAATTTGACAGATAAGGTAACAGCACATTTATTTGAAAGTGATAACCGTCTCTTAATAATAATATTGTTAATTTATTTAAAAAAAAAAATTAAAACCCAATAAAAAAATATCTATAGGCATCTACAGTGTTTTATTTGCAATACCTACTTGTCAATAAAGAGAAATAACATGAATTATGATGCATAAATCATTGTCTCTTATCGACTCTTGGTTACAATTGAATGAATAATTCGTGATTCACAGTAGTGGACACGCTGTCTGACTGTCTGTGTAGGCATAAGACATAAATATATTTAATAAATAGATACAAGTAACAATAAAAAACGTTCACACTCACTTTTTTACTTTATCCGAGCAGTAAGTGCTTTATATTATTCTCAATTTCGTGTATAATACGAGTATAGTATATGTCATATATGTGTAAGTATATTTGTTATTTATATATATTTATTCGTTTATATATGTCATTTTAGTATGTATGTACGTATATCAATTACTAATACCGCATTCGAGTATTCTGACACTTCCCTATGGTTGACTGGGAGAGAATGCTTTTAGCATTAAGTCCGCCATGTACACATATTTGTACTGATGAATAAATAAATAAATGAAAACAATAATAACAGCAAATCCACAAGAATGCATTGTGACGTAAATCGACATAAGAAAATCCCCATTTTATTTTATAAATAACTTAAGAAAAACCAGTTTTAATGTTGACAAAATTAGTGTAGAAATAACATGGGGATACATTATTTCTATTGAAAAAATAATCACTAAAATCGATTTAAAATTAGCGAATAATTCGTGTTTGATTTTGAAGTCTATTAAAAAGTAATAAAACAATGCTGAAAAAAGCATTTTGTATTTTCGAAGTCATATTTGAAGAGAACCATTGATGGGACGATTTCAAAGAATCACACTAATATTATAAATAAAAAAGAAAATTTAAAGTTGTCTGATTGTTTGTCACTCACCATCATCATTACAGCCATTATCCGTCCACTGGTGGACATAAGCCTCCCCATAAACGGTCCTGAGCTACTTGCATCTACTGACTCCTCGCAATACATTTCAGTTCGTCACTCCATCTAGTGGGGGGTCGTCCTACACTGCGCTTGCCCGTACGGGGTCGCCACTCAAGTTTGTCACTCAACCACGTTTAAAGAGGTGAACGAAATATTTTTGGTAAGCAAAGAGAAGAGCTATATCCTATAATAACATATCCTGTACATTTTAGCCTAATCTAGGAGACAGAACCGAAGCCTAATATTAGTATCTTACTAATATAATAACTAGACCATGTCTGTACACGGAAAATATTTAAAAAAGAATACGAGGGCTCTTAAAAAGAGCAATAGAGGCCAAAACTATGATTAAGAGAAATTTTGTCTCAAGAACTACTGCGCCAAATTGGATGCGGTACATAGTTATGCTTCTAAGGCAGTGATTCTCAACCTTTTTTTTGTTGCGGCACATATTTAACGATGAAATCGTTAAATATGTGCCGCAACAAATTTGGCGGCACACAAAGGAAAAGATAAAAATTATTTACTTACTACAATACACTGCATAAATAGTTTATGACAAAAATTTCAAATATTTGCAAAATTTGGCGGCACACAAAAGTGCCGCGGCACAGTGGTTGAGAATCACTGCTCTAAGAGTTTAGTTTAAAATCTGCCATATGTTTTATCTTAATACGCCATCTAGAAGTAATCAAATTCATTGGTTTTCCCATTTTCGAAATTCATACGTACGAAATAGCGGGAAAAAAGCTAGTCTACATTAAAACAAATTGATTCGAGCTCGACTAGCTGCGACCAATATAACCTGACTCCTTCCAGGTACAGCAGAAACAATGAGTGAGAGGTCAACAAAAAATGGACATTAGTATATGCATTATAAGATAAAATATCAATTGCAAATAATACCACAAATCACAAACTATTATTGACCGGATATCGCAGCCTCTTATCGACGGAAGCGATACCTTATCGCGGGATGCGCATGCGCAACTAACATACGCAAGCGACGGTTGCCATCAGCAGGAGTTGTGCCGCTATGCTATTATAATTTCTTATGATATTTTACAATACTGTTTTTGTATTAAATTTACATACTTTAACTACAGTTGTTAATTTTAAAATCTCGTCGTTTCCTGCAAAATAATATTTATTAAGCAAATAACTTTTGTACGAAGTCTCCCTCTGCTGGCTTACTATGGTGAAAGATTTTTTAAAATCTATCGAGTAGTTTTTTAGTTTATCCATTACAAACGAACAATCAGGGGGAGAGGGATTGTTAGTGATGGAGACTGAAAATCCCATTACTAGCAATATACCCAACCAGGTCGACCTCCTCGCGATTCCATCTGGAAACTATCATGGTTGATTCCTGATGATTCCTTATAAATTATTTATTTATTTTATTATATTATTTATAATAGTAAAATAGTTTTAAATAGTAATTATATTTAAAATAAATATTATCTATTTGCAGTAATTTAATTGTTTAATGTATTATTTAAAATAAAGTAACATAAATATGAAATGCAACTGTTTCTACTTCATAACAAAAAGTTAAAATTATAGTATAGGGTTGTCAAAAAATATTAAATAAATAATATTATACTATATTTTGTGCAAAGATATTGTATACAATTTGATGATCTGGTATAGATCATTGACCACAGGGAGACTTTGTACAAAAGTTGTTTGTCTGGGTACCTCTGTCCCATTCGTGTTTCAACCGTGATGCAGTTGTTTTTGCATGGCTGTGTTTTGATTTGAATTTTCAGGGTACAGTGGAATAACACCTGTGTCCTCAAAAATGGCAACACATAGGGGGTATCATGGGCGAAACAGTATACTCTGTTATGTCCATGGTACTGCTCATGTCTATAGGCGACGGTTAACACTTTCCATCAGATGGGCCGTTAGCTTGTTTGCCATTCTAAGTTGTATAAAAAAAATACAGTTAAAAAAATATGAATAGTAACCAAATCTACTATATTTTAGACAACAACAATACTAAACAAAATCCCGTTTGTCGGTCGTGTCATCGTGTGAATGGACTGCGGCTCACCAATTGGTGAATGAATACTAAGGCCGCCTTCAAAAACAAGTCGAGAACTTGTTATATTGAGTGTATTGCGTAATACACTCACGCCGTGTAATTAAACTTGTAAAAAAATACAACCGAATTGCGAAGCTCCCTTGTTTTCGAAGTCGGTTGTAAATAGTCATAACTTTTTAAAAATATAAATAAAATTTTAGCACTTTTATGACAGCTATTTTTTGGCACTTTAACCCCTCTTTTTGCATAATGGCGGAAATTTCCATCATAACATTAAACGCCCAAAAATTATATAAAAGAACAAGTTCACTTTAAGTTGATCGTGTCCGGATACCATTTTAATGTCCATTGCAGAAAAAAAAAACTATAGCTGTAAAATTTACTTTTTTAAACATTTTTCCATTTCCATGAAGGGATTATTAGTAATGGAGACTGAGAATCCCATTGCTAGCAATATACCCAACCAGGTCGACCTCCTCGCGGTTCTCCCTGGAAACTATCATGGTTAATTCCTGATGAATCCATCATGATGGGCTAACTGGCCTATTTTCATTCTCATCTATCACCCTTCACTGGTGCCCCGCCAGCGTATCCTGCTCTTAAAACAAAAAAAAAGTCCATCCGATATTTTTGACAACCCTAGATGTTACTCTATCTACTGAGGCAAGGTGAAATACTTTTTATAGACTTAGTTTTGGAGCGAATAATCTTGATTGTTCCTTCCTTAACGACAAGTAAATACTCGTACACTGACTCATGACTTTTTTTTTATCTACAACTTGGCCCACAGTGGCAACGCAACGTGAACAATAAAGTTATGTAAGTAACATTGCTGTTGCTTAGATAAACTTGTGGGAACTTAGATAAGGGCAAGTTAAGAAGACTTCATTTGTTCAACCAATTAAGTTGTCATGCAATTGCTTAATTCTGATTAGATATTGAGATAAAGTAGTGGATTTTTTGACGGATCAGAAGGAAAATATGACATTTGCTGTCAAAGTATTATCATCATAAACTTTTTTTTTAATAACATTTTATAAAAAGGAAGACTAATATCTTATTTATCTCTATTTTAATTCATCATCGCCATCGACAGGGAGTTCATCCTCACGTCCTACAGCCTCAATGGTCGCGTACTGCGCGGTTTCAGAGATGTTTCCTCCCATGAACACACAGGTTGTGGAATGAGCTCCCTGCCGAGGTTTTCCCAAAAGACTACAGCATGGGGTTCTTCAAAAGGGGGGTAAAGAGGTTTCTTCAGGGTCGGCAACGCACGCGTAATGCCTCTGGTATTGCAGGTGTTCATAGGCTACGGTAACCACTTACCATCAGGTGGGCCGTATACTTGTTTGCCGCCTCAGTGGTATAAAAAAAAAATCCGCATTTATGTATTAAAATAAAAATCAACATCTAAATAAATAAAAATAAAACGTAAATCAAATAAAAATAAACATAGTATCAGTCATTAACTCACTCATGTCCACTGCTGAACATAGGCCTTCCCCATTAGGGAAGATTTTGCCAGTAGCCACGCTTGGCAGGCTGGTAGCAACTGCTATAATGCAGTATCATCAAAAATATTTTAAGAGGAACGCTGCTACCTATTCCTCAATCATTAAGTGCTCTTAGTCATCTATTAGAAAACCCACGCGAAAAGAAGGGGTAGCTTATTCTATGCCTGGACCATACGGCAAAATTGAATATATAAACTGTGAATTAAAAAAAAATCAACAATTAAAAAAAACGTAAAAAATAAAGTAAAAATAATCATTTTAACTATGAACAAAATAAGAATGAATTTTAAATAAACAAAAATAAAACATTTCTTAAATGAGAATAAGTAATAAATATTAATTTAATAATACACATTTATGTACTTGCGAAGGGTAGCGGCCAGTTTTTTTTTTTTATGATTTCCAATATAACTGAGTCACCGTACTATTTTAATATTCCGGATCTCAATAAACGAACCTTTTTCCCTTTGCCAATTTGCCTTTCATTTTTTTGAACACCTGCACAACGCTGACCCTACATTTGTTAGGAAATGTAGATCTGAACATATGATTTTTTTCTACGTTTTTTTTTTAGTTATCGTTGTTGCTGTTAGACTTGTACTAAAATTGACTTGTCGCGCTGAGCAGGCCGAGGCGCGCAATCAGACTTGCGCTCGCGTCACAGTCGCTTATGACTAACGATCACGAATTGATCCCGAAACTAATCGAGTTTTTTTTCGATCTAATTATACGTAAGTTAAACCGGTTGTTAATTACATTAAAATGTAATGTGTACATACGAAATTTTTAACAAAAAAATGTATTAAATATAACTTGAAATAATTTTTAAATAAATTTTCCAATTGTAATACATGCAATAATATTTCAATCACAAAAAAAAATTTATGACCAATCTTGTCTATATATATATATATATATATATAATAATTATGTGCTATTATATAGTATATATCTAGGTGTCACTTTATTTTTATTTTCCTTCGATTCAGTAAGTATATTAAAGGACTTCATTGCCATAAGTTTTTTTGGTAAAAAGCAATAATCCGTTTCATAAACATGTTATCGCTACCGATAAGGGTATGTATGTATGTATGTATTTACCAAAAGAAAAAAATGTTAATCCACAAATCTGTCCTGCCACAATCAGCTAAGAGTCGCAACGACGCTGATATGTACATAATGATAGGGAACTATAATTTATCAACATTATAACAGTAAAAGCTCCTTATTCACGCTTCCTTTATTCGAAGATTAAAAAATTACGACTCGATTCCTATAATCGCGGCTAAATATATATTCGTGGATCTAATCGGTGTAAATTA
Source organism: Galleria mellonella (assembly GCF_026898425.1). Lineage (NCBI taxonomy): Eukaryota > Metazoa > Arthropoda > Insecta > Lepidoptera > Pyralidae > Galleria > Galleria mellonella. The sequence goes on from NW_026442050.1 coordinate 1,830,450, forward strand.
TTAATTTTATGCAAACTTAGAATGACAAACAAGCTGACGACCCCCTTTTGGAAAGTGGTAACCGTCGCCTATAGACATGAGCAGTACCGTGGACATAACAGAGTATACTGTTTCGCCCATGATAGCCCCCATGCGTTGCCATTCCTGAGGACTCAGGTGTTATTCCTCTGTATCCTGTAAATTCACTGCCATATCAAACCGAAACACAGCCATATAAACACAACTGCTTTACGGTTGAAACACGAATAGGACAGAGGTACCCAACCAATCGACTTTTGTACAAAGTCTCCCTCTGGTGACAAGTAAAAGTAAGTATTGCTGTGCGGTGTGGACTGCCGTACGGTGAGCGTGGACTGTAGGGGCGTTGGTTCAGGCTGGAGTGAAACACAGCGATTACTATTCTGAAGCCTCCGGTACCGTCTGAAGAGAGTATTTTTTCTTCTTGTCCTATTTCTTCTCGAGTGTAGTGCGTCGCTGCCCGGAAGCGAATGCCGCTTGACGAGAGGCGGCCTATCTTTATACCCGCCCGCTCGCACGATAACATTTCCAACTCGCGTTAGCGATCTGTGCGAGCGGGACGGGGCGAGAATGAACGAGACGCGTGTCTCTTCAGATCGGTACTCTATAGCGTCTATTTATTGCAATTTACAATTTCTTAATTCTATTTATTGTTACAATTTCTATTTCTATTCGTAGGTAATAAGGACAACACACAAAGGAATACTTTATTTAACTTACACTATCTTAAATCTATGTAAATCTATATAAATAACAGAATACAAAACGATTAACTAGGACTTAACAACTATAAATTACGATATATACAAATAATGTCGCGAACATAATCTCCCGCCGCAGCTCTCGTAGCTGGAGTTAACTCGTGTTCGCGTCGCTCGATGTCGATGTGGGCAGTATGATCAGCTTCTTAGTGGGTCGCCGTAGGATGCCCTTGTTCGTCCGCACGTCGACTGCTCGGATCTCGCCGTCTGGTCCAGGGTAGGTCGCCACCACCACGCCTCGCGGCCACGTGTTGCGAGGCAAGGTCCCATCAGCTATCAGGACCAGGTCGTCCATTTTGATGGCTCCGTGTGTAGCTCGGGGCTCCCGCCGGTGTTGCAACTCGGGTAGGTACTCCTTCACCCACCGGTTCCAGAAGCAATCAGCTAGCCTCTGGCTGGCACGCCACTCCTTGTGTCCCGCCGCGTCGCTCTCGGTGAAGCTGCCTGGCAGTGGGACGCGCGATGGACCGCCCAATATGAAGTGATTGGGGGTTAGGGCGCTGTCGTCGTCTGCCGATGTTGACACGTGGGTTAGCGGTCGACTATTGAGGGTGTGCTCGACCTCGACCAGCAGAGTGTGGAGGACCTCTTCCTTGGGGGCCCGCTCGTTCAACGTGGTGGCTAGTGCGGTCTTCACGCTACGCACCAACCGTTCCCACGCACCTCCCATGAAGGGTGCGCTCGGGGGAATGTAGCGCCACCGGATGAAATGGACTGATGACTCTTCTTGGATGGCTTCCTCGGCTGCTTTCTTCAGTTCGACGTCAGCACCTTTGAGGTTGGTGCCTTGGTCGGACCATAGCTCAGTGGGACACCCTCTGCGGCTTATGAAGCGCCGCAGGGCCATTATGGCGGAGTCCGTGCTGAGGCTGCCGGCGATTTCCAGGTGGACTGCGCGTGTCGTTAAGCAGGTGAAGAGCACTCCGTATCGTTTCTGGTGAGTGCGGCCCACTGTCACGGTCATAGGCCCGAAGTAGTCTAGGCCGGTGAACGTGAACGGTCGTTGATGATGCGCCAGCCTGCTCTGTGGATGGTTGCCCGTTGACGGCTGCGCCGGTCTTGCTCTTCGTAGGCGGCACAGCTGACACCTCTTCAGTTCACTGCGGACGGCGTGTCGTAGGCGCAACACCCACAAGTGTTGTCGCACCTCGTTCGTGGTGATCTCGAAGCCGCCGTGGTGAAGTTTCCGATGCACCCATGCGATGTATAGGCGCACCCAGGCGTGGTTTCCGTCGACGATGGGGGGCTCTCGTTGCTCGGCTGACAGATCGGCGGCGGCTGCTATTCTCGATCGAAGTCGCAGAATGTCGTCGTTGTCTATGACGACTGACAGCTGTATGAGTCGACTGGATGACGGCAGCTGTTTTCTATGTTTCACTGCTGCGATTTCGTTGCCGAACGCCTCTTGTTGTATCGCGCGAATCCATAGTCGTCGCGCGCGATCTAGGTAGTGTGTGTCTATGGGGATGAAACACACAGATGGACTATTGCTGTTCTTGATTTTCATCTTCGTCTTCTCTCTATCGACTTTCTTCGTGCGGGTCCAAGTGGGGTCGGTGCTCTCTTTCTTCTTGTTCCTCTTTCGGATGGCGGTACAGCGTTGACTGGTCGGTCGCAGGAGGTCGATGAACTGCAACACCCGTGCTGAACTACGAACAAGTTTCAACCAATTAGAAAAACGTGACGGATCGGGTAATGCTATAGACAACTGCGTCGCGTTCTGTAGCTTGTGTACGCGTTCTTCTCCCGTTTCCGCTTGACTATCGTCGCTCGAACTATCTTCACGCGGCCACTGTTCTTCATTTTTGTCGAAATTCCTTTCGACCGGTCGGAGACGTCGCATCGTCGAGTCGTAGTTGTCCGGCGGCACAGGGTCGTCCTTCTTCCATAATAACCCCGTCTCGTATCCTCCCGCCGGAAACGGACGCGTTTTCTCTTCTAAAATGCGTAGGGCGCGACGTTCCTCTTCGTTGTAGGACCTCTTCGGTGCGATCCCCAGCGATTCGAGTGCGAAATGTTGCTTCATCATTTCTTCCATCGATTGTTCCTCTTCATGTGTCGTCACTATGTGGCTGATTCTGTGCACCTGCTGTCTTGTCCTGCCGCGACTCGTACCGTGCAGTACCCATCCCAGGTCGGTGAGTGATGCGACCGGCTGCGTGTCGGATCCTCTTCTGACTTCGTGGGCCAGCAGTAGGTGCCAGTTGTCTTGCCCCAACAGTACCGTCGGTTTGCCCTCTTCGTAGACCAACTCCCTCTCTATGTCTTGTAGATGTGGACAGCCCTTGATGACGCTGCGTGGTACCGACTGCGGTGATAACTGCAGTCTGTCCATCGTCCGTGCCCCCACTGTGTATTCTTGTGAATTCCGCCCGCGGATCTTGAAGTGAACACGCGTCGATTGAGCTGCGTTGATCCGTGCCCCGGCCACACCTTCCATGTAGAATGGTGCGGGGGACCCGTAGCACCGATTCGCTCCGCCACCGTCGTCTCGATGATGGTGCAAGTCGACCCGTCGTCCAGTAGCGCGTAGGTGTCGCACGTTCCCGTGGGACCGGTGACTCGTATCGGCAGGATCTTCAGGAACGCGATCTTGTCGTTTTCCCTTGCCGATGCGGTGACAGCGGCGGACTTGTCCTCGACGACGTGTGTTGTTACTTCATTCTCCGGCTGTTGTCGCGTGGTGTGCAGCAGAGGGTGATGAGTCTGCGTGCACTCATCCACTCCACATCTCTTGCTCTTGCAGGCGTGGCGAAATCTTCTTACTTTGAGGCAGCGGAAACACAGCCTATGAGTCTTCGCTAACTCCCATCTCGCCGATGTGTCTGCTTCCTTCATCGTCTTGCAGTCCGATGGAGCGTGTCCCTCTCGTCGACACATCGGGCACGGTGGTGTAGCGGGTTTCTCCTGCGTCGTATATGTCTTCGCCGTCTTCCTAGGAGCGGACTCCCGCCGGTCTTCGGACGGTATCTCCTCGGCGGGGGCGAAGTTTCCACATTGTGCGGCGGTCCTTTGCAGGAACTGAGAGAGTGTTATGAGGTCCGGTTGTCCCTCCGGTTGGTCGTTGGCGAAATCGTAGTACTTGAAGCGTAGTACCGACGGCATCTTCTCTGTGACGTTTCTCACTATTTCTTCATTGTAGAGGTAGTGACTCTTGTTCAGCGCTCGTATCGTGGCGACGACGTTCTGCACCTTGCTTGCGAAGAGGCAGACGTCTCTTGCGTTGTCCGAGAGTCGTGGTAGCGCGCGGAGTTTGTTCAGTTCGGCTGTGACGAGTGCTCCAGGGCGGCCGAACCTCGCGGCTAACATCTTCATCACTTCTTCTGCGGTCGTAGACCCGACGAATAGGGAGCGTGCCGCGTCCTTTGCGGCCCCCTTCAAACTTCTGCGCAGTCTTGCTAGGTTCTCTTGTTCTGTGAGTTGACTTGCGCTTTCTTCATAGGCCATCTTCCATGGTAACCACTCGCTCGACGATCCATTGAAGACTGGCAACTCGGTGACTCTTGACGCTGTGGAGGGCAGTATGTTGCGAGCGGCCATCTGCATGGCGATCGCAAACTCATTGCAATCGATGCCCACCCTCAGCACCGGTTCTTCTTTCTTCATCGACTGCATCGCTGCTGCTATCGTAGGCATGGCGGCATGTGGGTCAACGTGGCGTGCGTGGTCCCGGTGAAGTGCGTCGCTGCTCGGCTGTGGCGGCGGCGCTCTCGAATCCTCTTCAACGGGTCTCGATGGGACGAACCCCTGACGCTTGCCGGTGACTTCTTCTATCTCTGGTACATGCGGCTCCATCGTGAGTGCTAGCGTGCTTCGATGAACCCAATCCGACGTTCGTTCTCTTCTGACGGTAGCGTCGTCGTCTTCTATTTCCTCGTCGTCCTCTGATTCGGCTTCCAGGGCGGCGACACGTGCAGCAGCCAATTCCACCTCCTTTCGAAGTAGCTCCTCCCGTGCCTTGGCCAGAGCCTTCTTCTTCTGCGAGGCCGTGGTGCGAACCGTGCGTGCCGTGCCGTGCTTCGGTTCCTTCTTCCTTGCTGTCTCCTCTGTCGTTCCTGTGGCTTCGGTAGTCTCCGTGGCTCCTGTGGTCGTCGTATCGCCGGACGTGTTCGTAGTCGATGTGGTGGCGGCGGTAGACGACGTGGCAGCGACAGAAGGCATTCTGACAGCCGCAGACGACGTGGTGGCAGCAACGGACGGCGTGGCAGCGACGGACAGCGTTCCGGCGGCCGTAGTCGACGTGGTGGCGGCGGACGTTGTGGCTTCGGTGACGGCGATTTTTTGTTGCGACGACTTCATGTTTCTCGTAGTCGGCATTTCAGCGATCCGGCTTCAGAATGGTCTTCCTCCAGCGATCCGGCTTCTTGATGTACCAACGGTGTTCCTCCAGCAATCCGGCTTCTCGAAGGACCACGATGTGCGGTGTGGACTGCCGTACGGTGAGCGTGGACTGTAGGGGCGTTGGTTCAGGCTGGAGTGAAACACAGCGATTACTATTCTGAAGCCTCCGGTACCGTCTGAAGAGAGTATTTTTTCTTCTTGTCCTATTTCTTCTCGAGTGTAGTGCGTCGCTGCCCGGAAGCGAATGCCGCTTGACGAGAGGCGGCCTATCTTTATACCCGCCCGCTCGCACGATAACATTTCCAACTCGCGTTAGCGATCTGTGCGAGCGGGACGGGGCGAGAATGAACGAGACGCGTGTCTCTTCAGATCGATACTCTATAGCGTCTATTTATTGCAATTTACAATTTCTTAATTCTATTTATTGTTACAATTTCTATTTCTATTCGTAGGTAATAAGGACAACACACAAAGGAATACTTTATTTAACTTACACTATCTTAAATCTATGTAAATCTATATAAATAACAGAATACAAAACGATTAACTAGGACTTAACAACTATAAATTACGATATATACAAATAATGTCGCGAACAATTGCAATATCAATTATAATGTAAAATATATGAAATAACATGTTCAGATCAGAAAATAAGTTACACAAATTAAGTCTATCATTACATTATACTTGTTTCTTGGAACTTCGCTAACTCAACATGTAACCGCAGCAACTTGTATAAGTAATGTACCGATTCCGCCGCGCTCGGAATGCGTAATGAGTTCAGTATATCCTAATACAGACTTAATACTAAATTTACTCATAATTCCCTTATGATATATTTGGACGTAACAACGTTTTTTTTTTAATAATTATATTAATTTTATGTATTTAATTAAAATATTTACAATGTATTTTGAATTATTGAAGACCTGTCCTAAAGTTTTATTCTAAGTTTTATATGAAGCCGTGTGATTCCAGCATAGAATAGGCCACCCCTTCCTTTCGCGTGAGTGTCGTAACAGGTATTTATTTATTTATAGCAAGGCAACAGATTACAAATTAATACATTTATAAAATAAATATTACATGAAACGGCATTAAATTTGCACTCCAATAACTGCTCTGCGTAACATTCGATATTATGTACATTAAAAGAACGACGGCTATAAATTTAAAGTAACAAATTGGCAGCCTTAATGTAACATTGCAAGGATTGTTGGTTGGTCGGTTGGTTGGTATACGCCCACTTCTCAAATGAAGGTAGATTTTTTAACTATTTGTAATTAACATATACATTTACAGGGTACAGAGGAATAATACCTGAGTCCTCAGGAATGGCAACCCACGGGGGTATCATGGGCGAAACAGTATACTCTGTTATGTCCATGGTACTGCTCACGTCTATAGGCGACGGTTACCACTTTCCATCAGGTGGGCCATCAGCTTGTTTGCCATTCTAAGTTGTATAAAAAAAAATTACAAACATTTACGATTTATTACTAGAGATATGTAAAGATATATTTCTGGATTAGTTAGTTGAATCTAAGGTTAATTAATATCGTGCAATGTTAATTTGCCTCAAATTAAAAAATATATAAAATTTAAGTTCTTTTCGATGTTTTATATGTACATACAAATTTCTGGATTGCTGCATAATGCAATGCAAATTTTGATTATTATCCAAACGTTAATTATTTTTTCTAAATTTTTATCAAAACACAAAGTTCTTCACTACGTTTTGCCATATTCCATAAATTGAACGACGCGACGATTGCTTTCGCTTCCACAAGCCTTTCTAGTCCGGCGTGAAATCATAGCTATAATATATCATAGACAAATCTTTCTCTTCTTATTTTATAGTCAGATTTGCAATATTCGATTCGATATTATCTATTTAAATGCCTACTTTATTTACAGTTAATTTATTTTACAACTTTGTCATTAAATTTTTTTTTGGTAACTCCTATTTTTATTGCTTTGTGTACAGCGCCTTCTATCTATATTGTTGCTACTTGTGAAAACCTATTATTGGCTTATTTTGTGACCCTAAACTGTATCTTTTTGCTCTAGTGTAGCCCTGGTTTTCCTATGAATAAATAAATTAATAAATTACACTAAACACAAACTTTCACAACTGGATCTTCTCCGTAGTCGTTTGTTCACACGATATTTAATTACGACAAACACATTCTGAGAACAGCGTATCTTAAAGTTACCTTAAAACTAATTGGATACATAGAAGGGTAACTGTAAACTCACTTTATATCTATATAAGATCATGCATGTCATTGCTGATGTTCACACTATTTGTAAGGTTAATGTCCCATAACATTCGAACCCTCTTTAATTTAGCAGCGTGAGGGGAATACAAACGAGAGAAAAGGTTTTTATAGATATTTTACGTAATCAAAGAATTTTAGGCCATCAAAAATAAGATTATTTCGATTTCACTTCATTGTAGAAAATTTTCTTACTTAATTTTATAACAATAATAATTAAGTTAAAGTTTGAAATACTAAAGAAAAAAGAGTAGATCTTAAATTAAAGGAAATTAAATGTATAATATCTATCAGAAATGGTTAATTTGATAATTGGAAAAATAAAAATCAAACAAAACCCAAAAATAATAAAGAAAATATATATACTTATAAAAAAAAAGTTTGTCTAGATTTAAATATACCTATTTAAAAAAAAAACAATATAAAAACTTCCAAATATAATAAATAATGAATAAAAAACTAGAACAAAATCATTTACTAATTAAAATTTTAGTAAAAGGAATAACAATGTTGTAAATTATAAACAATTAATATTGTAAATTAATCAATTTGTTAATAAATTAAGCAATTTAATCACTTAAATTATATGTATAATGCGAAAATGAATAAATATAATAAATAAATAGCCTTAAACAATCATTATTGGAAAACATAAAATTAAGTAATAAATACCATATAAATTAAGTAAACGCTTACCTCAAGAACTTCATACAAGAATCCTACGTACGTCATTTTTCTAATAACAAAGAGATACACTGTACACGTTACGTAGCCGAATTGACACTGTTAACTAAAATTTTGCCAACATTGTTGAAGTGAAGTAATGCCACACCCGTGCGCCTACGCGGAGACACATGGCTACCACCTGCCCTTCCATATAAGGTCACTAATCAACAGGTTACTTTATTAATTCTTGTATCTGAGCCGCTGCTTTGAGAGATTCCGTTTCAATAAATACATAGGAATTTATTTATTTTATACTTAGTTTATATAGATAGAATAGAATAGAATAAATATTTATTGTGACAATTTTTCGTAAGATGTTATTAACGTCTTAAAGGAAAACAGCCTACCCATACATCGGGCATACAATACAATTAATTAATTAACATTGATTATTTTACAATCATACAATAAAATCGTCAATAAAGTTGAAAAAAAAATAAAGCATGTCAATCAACAGTCACAAACTAACTCATGGTCACCATGAGAATATATTTATTATCATCTTATATATTAATTAAATTATTTATAATGTCAATATAAAAAAAAAAAAATGTCAAAGAGCAAAGAATTCATTCATATTGTAAAAAGCATTTTCAAGTAGCCATTTTTTTTTATAATAATTTGAATCTAGTATTAGGCACTTCTTTTAGATTGTTTGGCAAATGATTATATATTATTTATAGCCATTATATAACTACTTTTTCTTTTATATCAATGAGTTAGTTTGCGGTAAACCAGAGGGAGACTTTGTACAAAAGTCGATTGCTTGGGTACCTCTGTCACATTCGTGTTTCAACCGTGAAGCGGTTGTGTTTGCATGGCTGTGTTTCGGTTTGAAGGGTGGGATATGGCAGTGAATTTACTGGGTATAGAGAAATAACACCTGAGTCCTCAGGAATGGCAATGCATGGGGGTATCATGGGCGAAACAGTATACTCTGTTATGTCTATGGTACTGCTCATGTCTATAGGCGACGGTTACCGCTTTCCATCAGGTGGGCCGTCAGTTTGATTGCCATTCAAAGTTGCATAAAAAAAATATGCAGAAATTATAATGAAAAACAAATAAACAAGTTACAAAGGAAACGCTCATAACTATTTATCACGTAAAATTGTATGAAAAGGTTGACCCGCTTTTCTCGAAACATTTGTATGGAGACACTCTATCTATATAATCTAAGACTTTATACTGTACTGAATCTTGCGGTAGAAAATCTAAAACAATTCTAAAATTACATAACATATCAACAATATGAGTTCAATTTGATCCTAATTCGACTAAATCAAAAGTCATTTTGCAGATCTAACAAAACGTTGAATCTATTGATTTTATTATTTTATTCATTAGTACAAATATGTGTACATGGCGGACTTAATGCTAAAAGCATTCTCTCCCAGTCAACCATAGGGAAGTGTCAGAATACTCGAATACGGTACTACTAATTATTGATATACATACATACTAAAATTACATATATAAACGAATAAATATATATAAATAACAAATATACTTACACATATATGACATATACTATATTATACACGAAATTATAAAAAAAAATTGATTATCTACATTTATTTAGTAAATGAAGACTGTTGGCGACAGACCTCGTTTCATACAAGTTTACCTTTTTTTAGATTTATATTTTTATATTAGGAATTATGTCTTTGATACTTTTTTTTGTTTTTCTACTTGATTGACATAATATAGTTGTATTGTGATTGTCTTAAGGAAAGATACTGGTAAGCCTCTCTCTAAATATTATTTTATTATTGTCGCTGCCCTCCTCTTCTACCAGCGCCGTTTTTAAAGACTTAAGACATTCCAGAAAGACATATGTTCATTAGAAATTACGCAAAACATATGGAATGTTAGAGGACAAATCAAGATTATCAAGAGGTCAGTTTGTCTATGGTTAATGTTAAAGTTATTAAAAGCGTTATTAACCGGTTACATTGAACGGATCATAACAATTTCACCATAAATGGTCTGACCGGGTCCCGTGAATGAGAACTGTATATTACCTGTCCTGACATGTTTGTACATGATCGGCGGTCTTTTGTAAGGAAGGTTCTTTTTTATTTTACTTTACGAAACTAAAGGGCAACGCGGTAATGTCGTTTGATAATATTGCATAGTTTTTTTCTAAAGATAAACTAATTTAATACCTGTATGGAAACAAACAGAAGTCTTTTTTTTATACAACTTAGAATGGCAAACAAGCTGACGGCTCACCTGATAGAAAGTGGTAACCGTCGCCTATAGACATGAGCAGTACCATGGACATAACAGAGTATACTGTTTCGCCCATGATACCCCCCATGCGTTGCCATTCCTGAGGACTCAGGTGTTATTCCTCTGTATCCTGTCAATTCACGCCATATCCCACCCTTCAAACCGAAACACTGTCATGCAAACACAACTGCTTTACGGTAGAAACACGAATGGGACAGAGGCAATCGACTTGACCCTTGACCTTGATGTGTTATAAAATTAGAAATAGGTTTACAAAAAAGTTTAATGTTTCACGTTATTTTAAGTCTTATGAGAGTGATAACAAAAAATCTAATATTTTGCAATTCAAAACATGAACAATAACAAGATAGAGAAGTTAAATAAAGACCTCTATTGACGGTTGCCATAAGTGTTACAACGTCATTGCACATTGGCATTATAAGACACGACTCGAATCATCGGCCAAACCGGTCTTAGAAATAGGCTTGCAAAATTGAGTGTTGCCGCCGCTAGTAACTAAACTGAACGTCTAGAAACGTTCACAAATAAGTAACATGGCTTAACTGTTGCATTAACAAGATCCAAGTTAATGGGACAAACAAATTAGAGTGATGCCAACAAAAATATGGTGGCCGCCTTAATTTAAAAAATGGAACAATGAAAAAGTGCCTACTTAATCGTATCTCAACTACACCATATGGACCCGAACATTTGGAGATGTATTCAGACTAAACACAATAATAAATCACGCTACTTACACACGTCAAAAAGTGCTTACGCATCGGTAGAAGCACAGTTAATATACACTAATGATAGTGTAGCACAATCCGTACAACCAGCAATCAAACGACTATCAAATGAAAGCATGATTTTTATTTCTTTGCCTCCTTTACGCCGGAGGCGCGGACGCGTTTTTTTTTTAAAAAAAAAAAAAACAAAACAAAATAAGTCGCACTCGCGTGAACGGTCCGTGGGAACGGTGAAACAATAAAAATAATTTTATCCTGGACGATTATTAAGGTTTGTCAGATATTTGCAAAAAATTAGGCAATCGGTTCCCTCTGGCTATGTTTGAATTGAATTTGTATGGAAGTCAAGGGCATCTGAATGGTCGATGAACATAATAGCGATGCGAATACGACAGCTTTTTTGTGGACGGAAAGTGAGAGAACAAGTAAAAAATGGCGGACATAATTATCTGAATAGGTACGATTGTTTTGAACCTGTTCTGATGTTTTTAGAAAAACATGGCGATCTAATGATCTTGACTTATTTCAAAAGATAGACTGGGAGATAGATTGTCAATTATTTTACTAGAAATATAAAATATTATCACCGATAGAAATATAAAAGTCACCGACATAGCCTGAAGGATAAACAAACAAGCGCCAATGGACTGGTCACATAGCTCGACAAACCGACCTGGGGAAGAAACGTTCTTGAGTAGCGACCTCGTATAGGCAAACTCAGTGTACGACGACCCCCCCCCCCCCCCTACTAGATGGAGTAACGAACTATAATATATTTAGCATTACAGGAAGTCAGTGTAAGCAGGTGGCTCAGGACCGTTTTTTATGGCAGTCTATTGGGGAGACCTTGTGGAATGGATATTATGAAACGTTAATATCCTGCTAGACACATAACAACATATAAAATACATAAAAATATAAAAACAGCAAAACGTATCAAAACTACTACTATCTGCCAGCTGACTGATGGCTATCTTTATACAAAAGAAGTATTCAGTGCAAAAATAAATGGCGTCAACATGTCTAAACTAGAAATTAAACAATAGAATAACATTAAAAAAAAACACGCTACACCGTTATTTGAATAACAATAATAAAGGCTGCAAAGTTGACCAAAGTTCTTATCGAATGAAATGTAAATTCTATTTCATTTAACAAGTTTTGCACGAATCCGGTGCTCGAAGGACCAGGGGACCAGCAAATTAAGAGGCGATATGCGTACGCATTACAAAGCGATGACTCAACATAACCGCTTTACATTTCGACTCTCCTACATTGTACTTAGCTTCTGATGTGACTAATGCAAATTATGAACTGGGATTTGTCATAGCTTCATCGTACACCTGTACACAGGACTTGGCCGGTACAATATCATATCTTTGAGGGGAAAGGGATTGTCAGTAATGGAGACTAAGAATCCCATTGCTAGCAATATACTTAACCAGGTCGACCTCCTCGCAATTCTCCCTGGAAACTATCATGATTAATTCCTGATGAATTCATCTTGATAGGTTAACTGGCCTGTTTTCATCCTCATCGATCATACTTCACTGGTGCCCCGCCAGTGTATCCCGTTAGCGCAGGCGGGGTTACCATACCATTTTCATCCATCAAAAAAACATCTACGTGCTATAAATATCAAGAACAAGTAGGTACTTAAAAAATTATTTAAAAATAAAAAAAAAATCTTTGACAACACAGCCAGCTGGTAGGGTACCTAGACAAGTACAAGACCTATATTATTATTATACTACCTGTATCACGCGGTTTTATTCGTGATCATATCGTAATATTGGATAATGTATACCCTTCTTAAGGAATTAATCATTTAAATTGAAAAATATTTTCAAATCCAACTTGCAGTATCTAATATTAATGCGTTCAGATTTAATAAACGTGACAAATATACGATACGATACAGACAGCAAAGGAAGGGGTGGCCCATTCTATGCCGAAAGCACAGAGCAATAGCGTTAATATAAAACTTGAAAACTACAACACACTGTAAGTACTTAGTAATTTATGGATTAAGTTTTTACTTGCTAACAGTATCCCGAACTTCTTCAGCATAAAAAGTATCTTATATTCTATGTAAGGACCTATTCGTTATACCGAATCTGATTCAAATCTTTTCAGTAATTTAAATATGAAAGACAAACATCCATCCTCTCAAATTGTCGCATTTTTACAATAATAAGATATACAGAATTAACTGTTTTCACAAAATAAATAAATAAATCCCCCCCCCCCCCTCCCCTATTTTACTGAGACAACAAAAGAATAGAACAGGAACTTAAATTATCTACGATAAAGACATGTCCAATTGGGCCTTGAAGCGATGATTCGTTTAAAAAAAATAACAATAAATGTCAAGAAGTCGCATATTTAGCCAACAACTTGACCGTGAAATTAGAAAAATTACATTGTATGTTGTAATCTAATTGTGTCTCTGTGATGCCAAGTTGTAAACGTCTATTAATGACACGAGGAATGCCGCAGCCTACTCTTCAATTTACATCACATTCAAGATTTCACAAAGGAACAACTTCGAGCAAACGTTACGCTCCACGTGATTCTCCCACGATGTGAATATAAAAACCTCCGATACCTACCGTATGTGGTGTCAACGCATTTTTGCTTAGTGATACTGAACTCTCGTAGTTAAGAAGCGTGGATAAAGATTACATTGTGAATTAGTTGCGACGAAGGACGCCGGAAACGTACTGCGGTCGAATTGTTCGGATCAGTTAAATATGGCATCCATCCGGTCAATTTAGCGTCGATATTACTAATTATGTAGGTTGAGTCTTGAGATCGAGCAATCCAGTTATTAAATTCAAGCCTTTTATTTTTTACAACGCTATAAGGATAAACAAAAAATGTAAAACTTCATTAAAAACTAAATTTATTGTTTTACTAACAAAATGGATCAAATTGTAATATAAAATAAATTATTATTATTTACAAGCGTGGTAGCGTATGTGGCAGTGTGATCCTGGCATAGAATAGGCCACCCCTTCCTTTCCGGTGGGTATTGTAGCAAGAGATGGGCAGCAGCGTCCCTCTTAAAACACCTCTAAATCCTAACTACGGTTGCCAATCTGCCTGCCAAGCGTGGCATCTACTGGCTGACATCCCCTAAGGGGGAGCCTTGTGTTCAGCAATGGACAGTTAAAAACGGTTATGATGATAATCTTGATTATATGATGGTGATGAAGATTGGTTCTAATTGTATCTAAATCTATAAAAAAATAGTTGTGCTTTGAATATGACATCATATAATCTTTTGAGTTCCACTATCGATATATGGATTTGCTGACAGCATCAGCAAGTTATTTCTTTTATTATCGCTGTTATCTATATTGCTATTACAAAGTGGGTAGGCTTGATTTTTTATATCTTTGTTTGTAACAAAAACTACTTAACGTATTTTAAAAATTCTTTCACCTATTTAAAGCTACTTATCAACGATTGCTGGCCTTCCTAATATAAATATGAAAGCGATTTTGTTAGTTTGTTACCTTATGACGCCTTAAGTCAGCATCGAACAATAAACGTCACTATTGATATTTGAATTTAGAACACCCGCCATTTTGAAAAGCAACCCGCCAATTTTGACATACGTTAAATCCAGCCAGTAGTTACTATACTTGGCATACGGGTTGGCAGCCGCAATTAAGCTTTAGAGATGTTTTAAGAAGTACGCTGCTGCCCATCTATCGCCCTTCCTTAATCACATCTTACGACACCTACGGGAAAGGAAGGGGTTGCTTATTCTATGCCGGTACCACACGGCATAGAATAGGCCACCCATAGAACCAATCTTAGAACAATGAAATTAGAATTTATATCAGGAACATTTCTATATAATTCCGTTTAAGCATCACTCAAGCTAATTATAATTTTTTTATTGAAACACTCACGACAACACTGGCATTAGTACATTCGGCCCCTAATCCTCATTTAGTTGGGAGTGTACTATCGTAAAATGCATTAAGTGTTCCCTAACATGCAACTGTCCAAATGTGGGCTTGTCCATCTGATAACCAATTAAATTGATTAACCACATCCGTGCTTGTAAGGAATAATTAATAAAATATTAATTGTATTTTATATAATCTAAGCTAATAATTAAGGATTTTTGCCTCATCATAAAAAAAAATCTTTAAAGGACTCTGTATCTAAAGAAGTATAAACGAATCTATTCTCTTAAAAAAGTTCTGTGCAAATTGAACTATACTAAATTTTCTTACTTAGATTTGATTTCTGGAGAATTAGTAACCGCAGTTAGACTTTGGAGATGTTTTAAGAGGAACACTGCTGCCCATTCTTCGACGAATAAGTTCCCCTAATCACCTCTTATGACACCTAATTGAAAGAAGGCCAGTCCAAGTCAATTATTGTAATGTAGACTATGGGAATCCTTTTCATTAAAATGTTCAAGAGAATTACCCACCTCTACGTCTCACAATTAGTAATCAATCTCTTCAAATCTTTAACAATACTTAAGAGCTTTTATATTATTATCAATTGTTAAATATTCAAGTAGAGACATGATTACATTTAACTGCTTAAAAATTAACTCAAATACATAATTTTCATCATCGATTACATGTGAGGTATCATTCACGACGTTGGAAGATACGAAGTAACACGTTATTATTTATTGAAATATAATTATGGTTCTTTTGATGGATGATTTAAAAAAAAAAGATGATACATCGAAACCTTTTGGGATTAACAAATTATTGTCCGCGTACTATTGGCATTGATGGTAGTGTTAGAAAAATGTATGTCTTTTTATTAAATTGTCTTAGTCTGTTAAAAATAAATTTCTTAGCGATTATAATAAGGTGTCACAATCATTTCGGCCGTTAACTGTCCACTGGTGAACATGTCTTCTCCATAAGGATAGTTTTGCCAGTAGCTGCCACGCTTGGCAGGCGGGTTGGCAAACGCAATTAGGCTTAGAGGTTTTTTAAGAAGAACGCTGTTGTTACTCTACCATCAAGTTCCCTTATTCGCCTTTTACTTCACACACAGGAAAGAAAGGGATGCCCAATTCTATGCCGGGACAACAAAACCAAATAATAATAAGGTATCAACTATATGTAAAATGATTTCTTCGATTATATAGATAGAGTGTTTCCATACAAATGCTTCGAGAAAAGCGGGTCAATTTATTCATACAATTTTGCGTGATAAATACATAGTTATGAATGATTCCTTTATAACTTCTATATTTATTTCGTCTTATAAATTCTGCACTTTTTTAATTAGAAAAAAAACTCATTTTATGTATTAAATAATTTAATATCGATACATCAAGATACATTGTGTGCGTAAGTATATAGAACACAAACAAAAAAAACGAGTCAGCTAATTTGACAATTAGCTGACAAAAAGTTTTCTCGTTTCTGAGGCTCAATTCTTTATCTATGTAATCTAAGAATGCACTCTATAAATTTAGTACATCGTATTTACAATATCAAAGGTCGCTCACAAAGAGCATCGGAGGAGAGAACAAGGGCTCCCAGCGGACATGTACCAATAAACAGAGGGCTCCAGACGAAAAACAGACGTTACCATCGGGCTTCGTTTGTTTGTATCTTTCAAAAATAAATTTAAAGTACTGCCCTTCGAGATACTTAAAATTGTTAACCATCAAATAAGATAGGTATTTGTGTTAATTTTAACTTTAAAACAATCATAATTACTGTCTGTTACAGCACGTGTTATTCCTATCACTACATAGTATAAAACAAAGTCGCCGTCGCTGTCTGTCCGTCCCTATGTATACTTAAATCTTTAAAACTACACAACGGACTTTGAAGCGGTTTTTTTTAATAGATAGAGTAATTCAAGAGGAAGATTTATATGTATAATACATGCATAATATTGGAGAGAAACACTGATAAATTTAGAGGTTTCTAATGTAATGTCGTAATAAAACAAATTTTTTGCGCTTACATTGCAAACGCTGGCTGAACCCCATGAGATAAAACAAACTAACGTACTACAGTATTGTACACCTTAAAAAGGTCAACAAAAAAGTCCGCGACGGTATATGTCTATCTCTTAAGGATAACCCACAATAACCATTTTTTATCCTTTACATTTTATAGAAAAAAATGGCTTATTTACGAAGCGATTTTAAGCAATACACCATTAATTTTTGTCCAATTAAGTACCTTAACTACATTGTCCATTTTATATTGATCAATATGGCCCTCTACAGCATGTAATTTAAATGATTATCCCCGAAGATATTACAGATTTAAAATGCAGGGACATAGCGGTGCGGCATTGCACCCCTGCGTAGCCGGAGCGGGTCGCTAGTTTGGTATATAACAGATAATTCTTTACACGGCTGTGTTTCCCATTAAAGGATAATCTGCCTGTATACATTTTCGTTGTAACCTGATATTAAAAACGAATGTACCGAAGTGTATTAATAAGTATATACAACTTCACCCATAGCTTTCAAATTACATCTGCCTTTAAGAGGACCTTTTCACGAGCGTAACGAGAGAGCCCAAAAAAATACCATATGCCGTAGTCATCAGCTGATTGACATCAAAACCGTCTCGGATCCTTCCTCCGTTTCGGATATTTTTTTTTTTATGAACATTTTACCATCCGTCGGCTGTTGTTGAATGCGTGCGCGTGCATTTCGAAATCTCCGAAATTGTATACATTTATAAAAGCTTTAAATATTTGTTGAGCAGCTGCTAAGGTGCAGGTGGTGTTTGGCTCTGCGGATGTGGGTCGATTGAGGCTGCACCAAAAGGTGCATCGAATTATTTGGTGAAATTATCTCTGTATTGTTCGATTTTTTTTCTTAATTATTCGGCTAATGATATTTTTAAAATTATGGTTTATTAAGAACTTTCACTATCATTGGTATGATGATGATAGTTACATGATGTTTTTGAATTAATGATTAAATAGTAATTAGAAGTAGAAGCCCTCAACATAGAGGGATGTATGTGGCCCTTGTGTATAAAAGTTTATTTAAAGGGCAATGACCCCTGTAGTTTCTATAATTTTTTTTAAGGTTTTCCCTGGCTAGATAGATATCACTACTAGTATAAGTTTGGTATTATAACATGGGAATAGCTAACAATTAGATTAAAGAAACTGTTTACAAAATCATAGATAATAAACCCGAAGGCCATAGATACTACTCCAGATAAGCCGCAGCCAATATCGTTCTATCGTTGAATATTTTTTAACATATTTTACGTTTGTATTCTCTGGTAAAGATAGTCTAAGATAACACGACACGCCCCTCGAAAATCTAAATAATTACAAATAAGTAGGTTTTTTTATGCAATTTAGAATAGCAAACAAGCTGACGGCCCACCTGATGGAAAGTGGTAACTGTCGCCTTTGTCCATGTTATGTCCATGAGCAGTACCATGGACATAACAGAGTATACTGTTTCGCCCACAATAACCCCCCCTTTGCATTGCCATTCCTGAAGACTCAGGTGTTATTCCTCTGTACCCTGTAAATTCACTGCTATATCCCACCCTTCAAACCAAAACACAGCCATGCAAACAACTGCTTCACGGTAGAAACACGAATTGGACAGAGGTGCCCAAGCAAACGACTTTCGTACAAAGTCCACCTCTGGTAAAAATATTTCGACCAAGGAATATAATACTCCTCTGGCCAGACCGCTACTGAAGACGTCTCCTAACAAACACAAACAGAGCATCACGTGTATATATGATCACACAAATAAACAGTAGAAGGGGCGTGCCATGTTACGTAGACAATCTACACTCAATATAAGGTGGTAATACGAGATGGACTGAATCTTGAAGGAAGCGCAAAAAAAACACCCAATATGATGTTTCCGGTACGGATCTTAGAGTTTAGAATGAAAACTATTATAACTGTTACATGTGTGGGGGGGGGGGGGGGGGGGGGAAGGGATTGTTAGTAATGGAGACTGAGAATCCCATTGCTAGCAATATACCCAACCAGGTCAACCTCTTCGCGGTTCCCCCTTGAAACTATCATGGTTAATTCGTGATAAATTCATCATGATGGACTAACTGGCCTGTTTTCATTCTCATCAATCACCCTTCACTAGTGCTCCGCCAGCGTATCCCGTTAGCGCAGGCGGGGATACCATACCATTTTCACCCATAAAAAAAAAACGAGATGGACTGAATCTTGAAGGAAGCGCAAAAAAAAACACCCAATATGATGTTTCCGGTACGGATCTTAGAGTTTAGAATGAAAACCAACATAACTGTTATGTGATGTGAATTGGTGCATGAGTTATGTCTATTTTATGTAAATACAGATATTTATAGACTTATTTCTAATTTGGGAGATTTAGATTTAACTAGTTTCTTTTTTTTTTTTTATGGGTGAAAATGGTACGGTAACCCCGCCTGCGCTAACGGGATACGCTGGCGGGGCACCAGTGAAGGGTGATAGATGAGAATGAAAACAGGCCAGTTAACCCATTACGATGAATTCATCAGGAATTAACCATGATAGTTTCCAGGGAGAACCGCGAGGAGGTCGACCTGGTTGGGTATATTGCTAGCAATAGGATTCTCAGTTCCATTACTAACAATCCCTTTCCCCCAGATTTAACTAGTTATATTCCGCGGCTTCGCTCGCGTAAATCAGTATATACAGTATCCTATATGCTAAATTAGGACATAAGTTATTTTTATCTGAGGGAAACTTTGTACAAAAGTCGTTTGCTTAGCCACCTCTGTCCCAGTCATATTTCTACCGTGAAGCAGTTGTGTTTGCATGGCTGTGTTTCGGTTTGAAGGGTGAGATATGGCAGTAAATTTACAAATTTACAGAGGAATAACACCTGAGTCCTCAGGAATGGTAACGCATGGGGGGTATCATGGGCGAAACAGTATACTGTGTTATGTCCATAGTTACTGCTCATGTCTATAGGCGACGATTACCACTTTCAATCAGGTGGGCCGTCAGCTTGTTTGCCATTTCAAGTTGCATAAAAAAAATTACTGGTATAACAAATTTCATACAAATCCGTTTAGTAGTTTCTGCATGAAAGATTAACAAACATTCATCTGTCTAAACTTTCGCATTTAAAATAACAGTGAAATATGTATCAAATAACAATTAGAATTTACATGAACAATGGAAAGTTACATTTTTATGGCCACTTAATTTTAGAACGAAACAACAGTTTTCACTTATAGCAAAACATCATTTGATTCGTTACAGCAATTTTACAATTGAATTGTATTTGATTTCTTTATCTTTTAACAAAGAAAAATGTTAATAAGTTAAATATTAATCATGTTCAATTAATGAAGTTATTGTGGTCCCGGTACCATGTGGTCTCGGCACAAAATGGGCCATCCCTTCCTTTCAGGTGTCGTAAAAGGCGACTAAAGGAGTTCAATCGAGGAGAAGGAACGAGTCGAGGAAAAGGGCAGCAGCGTCTTTCTTAAAACATCTCCAAAGCCTAACTGCGGTTGCCAATCCACCCGCTAAACGTGGCAACGATTACCAAACCCCCTAAAGGGGAAGCTTATGTCCAACAGTGGACAGTTAAAAGCTGATATGGTATTTTTTATTTATATCACGACATGGGATGGAGAAAGACATCATTTATTTTTTATCCTAAACACAGCCCGGTCACGCGGACGAAGCCGCAGGTAAAAGCTAGTAATCAACATTTGTGGTTTTGTATTAATACAGTAAGTGAGGTGCAAAGTTCCGCAACGCTCGCCCAACAGCTGACGCCATAAAAATACACCCTATCTATGGTGAACTATTCAATTTGGGGCCCACTTACAGTATACATAATGGAGGCATGTAACATTTAACCGACTTTCAAAAAAGAGTGAGGTTTCTCAGTTCGGTTGTATTTTTTTTTACAGTTGTTACCTCATAACTCCGTAAGTTGTAAAACTAATTAGGAAATAACGTTATCATCAAGTAAGATAGGTTGTATTTTTTTATTAAAATATTTCTGTCTATTTATTTATTTAACTCTTTATTGCACCAGAAACAAAAATATACAATGACAATTGTATAATTCAAGTGAAATACAGTAACATAAATACAAATTGAAATATATACCTACATAAAGGTACAAAAGGCGGTCTTATCGCTAGGGCAATCTCTTACAGACAACCTTTGGTTAAAGGAGAACAGATAGAAGTGGATAGGTGGCGCAAGAGTGAATTAATATTGTATACGTACGTAAAATACAAAAACCTATATTGGACAATAATATTAAATACATATAATTTATTATACTACTTAATATAACTAAAAATTATATCTATATATCACCGTGCGAAGCCGAAGCAAGTTACTAGTCAAAAATAATACTATGAGTATTCTATAAAATTTCCCTCCAACAAATAATGGGCAAAGGACAAAACAGACAAATCTTACTTGATCGCGACGCGGTGAACAAGCTTAAACCAACAACGCATGTTGTACAACCATCGTTTTTAAATCCACATAACTTTTTTTTTCCCAACATGTGCATGGTTCGCTTCCCACCAGTAGGTTGCACATGGCACCAAGGAATTTGACACGCAGATGCTCGTTCCGCCACAGGCAATAAAATACCTAATAAATATGGTGTTTGCTCGCTTTCCAATGAACTTTTTGTCTTGCTGTTGACTACTGTAATATGGCTTAACAACTAGTTAATACAAAAGGCATTTTAGCTTATCTGTTGGTCATTTAAAACGAACAAAATTCATAATATATTTGTATTATATTAACTACTAGCTGTTTCCCGCGACTTTGTCCGCGTTTACGTCGTTTTTCGGAAAATAAGTAGCCTATGTCCTTCCTCACGGTTCAGTGGTTTTGATGTACAGACATTTCCCTGCACTGCTCAGCTCCTATTGATCGTAGCGTGATGAAAAGTATACTATAACCTGCCCAGGAGTATGAAGAATATTTGTACCAAGTTTCGTTAAAATCCGTCGAGTATTTTTTGTTTCTATAACGAACATACAGACAGACAGACAAAAATTTTATTGATTGCTTTTTCGGCATCAGTATCGATCACTAATCACCCCCTGATAGTTATTTTGGAAATATATTTCATGTACAGAATTGACCTCTCTACAGATTTATTATAAGTATAGATTAAAATATGATATATACTTTTTTTTTATAAGACAAAGGACAAACGAGCATGCGACTCACCTGTTTATTTATTTATACTTAATTGAATCATTTATAAAATTAATAAATACAGTAAATTTTAATGATAAATAATATTAGTAAAGTAGTAAGAAATTAGTACTAAAAGAAGATATAGTGGGACTTGACATACGAGAAGGCTTTGAAGCTAGTGAGAGTTTGAGCGCACCGTAAAGAGAAAGATAGCGAGTTCCACAGGCGAACTGTCTAGACCAGTGATTCTCAACCATTTTTATTTTTTTGTTGCGGCACATATTTAACGATTTCAAAATTTGGCGGCACACAAAGATAAAGATAAAAATTATTTACTTACTACAACACACTGCATAAATAGTTTATGACAAAAATTTTAAATATTTGCAAAATTTGGCGGCACACTTTTAAAATTTGGCGGCACACAAAAGTGCCGCGGCACAGTGGTTGAGAATCACTGGTCTAGACTCTAGACAGTCTAAAATATTCTACTTCAGCAATTATATTCATTAAAATCTCTTTGATATTTTTGTAACAAAAAATCACTTTTTTACCGCCAAATTTGGCCGTAATGAATTTTGTCGAAAAGTTTTCAACTTTTCGGACGAATTTAATACTTTCTTTTGTCCAAAACTTTTTTCATTTTTCTAATTTTTTTGTGTACTTTTATCGTTTGAAATACGACCGTTGGACTTTATTATTTGGATTAATTAAATCATAAATAATAAAAACTTCTAAAAATCTAAGTACACCAGAGGGAGAAACAGTATACTCTGTTATGTCCATGGTACTGCTCATGTCTATAGGCGACGGTTACCACTTTCCATCAGGTGGGCCGTCAGCTTGTTTGCCATTCTAAGTTGTATAAAAAAAAGGACAGGCCAAGTCGCGAACCCAACATCAGGATAGTGAAACATTTCAAACTTTTAGAAAATTACACATTCATCGATCAAATTGTGGGAGATCGTGATAGCTGTAAACGCTAAATGATCGCGTGAGATACGAGCCGCAATTATCTTTTTTTATTTTTTTGTAAAGTCATCAAGTTCCCTTTGATTAAAACTGTGTTTGTCTCCTTTATTCGACTTTCATTACGCCTCTGTCTGTAGATTAGACACACCCTAATCTAGGCGTGTCATCTTTCTCACTACAAGGTGTGTTAGATTTAAAATTGTCAATATAAACTTGCAAATTTGAAATAACGCTTTCTAAAACATATATTTACTTCCATCGCGCAAATCACATCGTTTATTTTTTATTTAATGTTCATCAAAGTACAGTTTACTAAATAGATTGTCTAATTTGCTTCGCATTTACAAATTTATATTATGTTCATACCAATACAAGTCCAAGCGACATACCGGCACAATCATATCGGCTCGCATAATACTACCCTACGGATTTTTAATAATTCTATTTGCGAGGTTGAAACGAGACTGCTACGTGATTCCTCGAGAGAAACACTGTTACCTTTTGTATTACGTTCATATATACTAAATTTGTAAGATTTTCACAATATCGAAGATTAAACTATAACTGCATCAACCAGAGTTGTTATTTATGCCGCATCTAACAATTATTATATTAATTAAGTTAAATATACCATAATATTAGTAGCCATTCATATTTAAAGCGCCTTTCGCTTACCAAGTGGTTAAGATTCAAAGCAACATTGTACGTAATATTGCAAACACGCGTGTCTCTTCGCCGTAAGCTAATAACGGAGACAGTGTGTGCTGTAATCATTTGCAATCTGAACACCATAACATTCCGTTGCAGACGAAGGAATTCACATACATCCATATTTACCGCCAGTAAATGACGTGAGACGTCAAATGACTTTTTAAATTTAGGATCCGTCAAAAAACGCCGACGCGCACGCTATAAATCCAAAATGGCCGAGCGCACATTGATGGCTTTCTTTACGATGAAATGTTATTTTATTACAAGTTTTTTAATTTACAACGCGATGAGGTCATACGGCCGTTAACATTTTGTGTGCATGGGACAATAAGATATTTTTTTCTTACATCTCTTGCAAATTCCGGATAATAATATTCATTCGCAATAATTTTCTGTGGTCATTTATTGTAATCGATGTCACATATTTCAATATGTGATAAGTGCCACGTTTTAAAACACATTTATTGGCTTGTTATTTCAATTTACTTATTCATAAATTGTTATTTATAAAAATAAACAATTGTTATTTAAATTTTATCACATTTTCAATACCACTGATAGAATAATTACATTATTCGATTAATACTATAAAGTAAACATGTTTTGCTGAGTTAGCATAATATAAATACTGAGGAAGTAATATGCAAACAGGCACGCAGCTTGCATTCAAACGAACAATGTTGTACTTAATTATAAAGTATTAAACAATCAGTAAGTACTTTACGTTCATATAATTTTATTGTGTTCATTCAATAATCAATTTACATTCCTTATTATGCAACTTCAAAAAAACCAATTCGATATTTTTTTTATGTGACATATCTTTATCTCTGCCAATTCCGTATCAATTTTATTTTATCGTCTTGCATCGCATAAAGTTTTCTCCCTTACTCTCATTTTAAGTTTATCACGATTTAAATAGCTTTTATTTGAACATAAATAGTTAGAACTTGATTTTTCTGTTTGTAATTCAGTGGCTCGCCAGACGAATGCATTCCAATGAGTTAACTCGACCGGATAGTGTTTGCCTACTAATTCATCTTTTATTCTTCGAAGTGTTCACCTTGTGGGAATAATTTATTATTACTTTTAATCCAGTTTTCAAAAGAAACGGTGTAACAAGTAATACTAACGAATACTTATACGATGTAAAAGTTAAGTTTGAAATAAGCAAGATATCTTGCGATAAGTTCTTAAAATGTAAGTTGAATTATCACAATTATCAAATGCAAGAGTAAACAGATGCGTGCTTATACAGAAATAACTATTACAGTTAAGCATGTATCATATTAAACTTATGTAATACATAAATGTATAATTAAAACATTCATTAACATTTTAACAACTACAAAACATATTTCAGTACCGAGAATACTTGAATAAATTGTATTTTTTAATAACATATTGGCTTTGTAAATAACAAGCACATTATAAAGGTTGTGTGGACCTTGTTTTCAAAACCTAAGCTGTTGGTAAAAACAGATTTCAGTATTTAGAAAGGCATCTCAACATCTCAAAAGGTGAAAGTCATATGCTTTCATGCTTTGCAAAAACTGGCATCTCGCGGCCTTGGCAAGGTGAGTGCAAGGGGGACATAACGGTTCATCTGCGCGGGCGCACCGGCTCCCGCCTACCACGACACGCGTCTTCACACTAGCAATACTCGTTTCCGAGTCCACTGCCTGCATGTATTGTAATACTGTGGGTACCACTTATACGAACGCATCAATCTATAAAATACACAGTACAATGACCGCTCTCATGATCACCATATACGACGGAAACGCGACACGTTTTCAATCCATTTCCTTTCAGTAATAAAGTTGAACTTAATGAATCGCTAATATGGTCACTAAGTCTCGTTCAAATTTCGAACACGTCTAAAGGCTGGGAAAGCGGCCATAACTGTAACGTCCCTTTTTCGGATAAAGAACGGACGGGTACAGTTTGTGGATCGTTATTTGTAAACAAAGGCAGCGATAGTTGCTACTGAATAATAACAGAGCTTTCAAGACAACACCTTTAGGAATGCAAGGCATTTCATAAAGAATCAACAAGTTGCGTCAACAGAAAATCATTGTCGTTGTGCAATATAGCCAATTTACTAAAGGACCTGTATTCCAAATTCAATTGCTACAAGTTGACAACTTTAAAATTAAAAATACGTTTTTAAAGATGTGTCGAAAAGTAACATAAATTAAGTAAGTTTAACTTTCAAATATTTCAAACTATTTCTCATCGCTTATTTAAATTTTTATGATAGAGAACACTCTTCTACAATACAATTGCATATACGGCAGACCTTTTTAATGTTTACTTCAAATCAGTAGAGCGTGAATTTTGTAAAATAAGGAACTACTTTATATTCAAAACACGGATGCAAGTGCAGCTGTAGTTAGCTCCCTTTCCCGTCTCATTACACAAAACCCCTTAAAGGAAATCGGTCCCTACTTACAATTTGGCTGATTTCGGTGATCGGTATCGGCGATATTGTTTTCTCCGAACCCTGGGGGATCGACGAGGCGCTCGGGGTCGGCGAGACTCCCGGAAAGATGGGCTGGACATTCACCACGCTCTCTTTAGACGTGCGATTCGGCGACAGCCTCGCCGGGAAGCTGAGGGTCTTCGTCCACTGCGATAAGCTCCTCACCATCTTGATAGTCCATATGCACTAACACTCGTTCACTGAACCCGGTAACTCGGAGCGACACGTACGCTCGGTGCTACGGTCCGCGGTCAAATGCGAGCCTCGCGAGATTGCTGTGGCAATCGCCGAGGGCAACAGAACGCCTGCCTGCAAGTATGGTGGGGGACGTTGTAGGGAGACGCGACGGTGCACTGTATGTGATTATGCAGGCCACCTATAGGGTTCGGTTCAGTGAATTTTCTTTTGTTTATTCGCTAGTCGCAGAGACCGATTCGAAAATGGAATGATGCGTCGAATTATTATTATTACCGCATTCGTGTATTCTGACACTTCCCTATGGTTGACCGGGAGAGAATGCTTTTAGCATTAAGTCCGCCATGTACACATATTTGTACTAATGAATAAATAAATAAATAAATATTGTACTTAACTAAGAAACTGTTATTGTGTTATTATTATTAGGGGTGAATAATATATAGCAATATTTATATATTTTAGTTACATAATCCATATACTGGTCTAACAACTAATATATTAAAAGTCTTGTTATCCAAAAAATAATATTGGATAACAGACCCTAATTTTTTTTATACAACTTAGAATGGCAAACAAGCTGACGGCCCACCTAATGGAAAGTGGTAACCGTCGCCTATAGACATTAGCAGTACCGTGGACATAACAGAGTATACTGTTTCGCCCATGATACCCCCCATGCGTTGCCATTCCTGAGGACTTAGGTGTTATTCCTCTGTACCCAGTAAATTCACGCCATATCCCACCCTTCAAATCGAAACACAGACATGCAAACACAACTGCTTCACGGTAGAAACATAAAGAAAGATAGATGAGAATGAAAACAGCAGTTAGCCCATCATCATTCTCAGTCTCCATTACTAACAATCCCTCCCCCCCCCCCCCACCCCGTACCTATATTACCCTATATTATACCTATATTATTATTAAGATATATTTATTGTATGATTCATTATAGTCTTTGGCAATAATGTTACTTAGAAAGATACCAGTTTTAAATAATTACAAATGATATTGATTGTCGGTAATTAGTGAATGTAATTGTCAAACCACTTTGTTTGTAGGCATTTGTTAATTTTGGTTATCATTTTAATAATAATAATAATTTAATTTAATATTGCCATTCTTCACAAATTATAATGTACATATATTAATTAATCAATATATTGTGCAGTAATCGTATGCGCCTGGCAATAGGTACAAACTCAGCTTTTGCGGGGGGAAAGGGATTGTTAGTAATGGAGACTGAGAATCTCATTGCTAGCAATATACTTAACCAGGTCGAGCTCCTCGCGGTTCTTCTTGGAAACTATCATGGTTAATTCCTGATCATCATCATCAGTTAGCACATCATGATGGGCTAACTGGCCTGTTTTCATTCTCATCTATCACCCTTCACTGGTGCTCCGCCAGTGTATCCCGTTAGCGCAGGCGGGGTTACCATACCGTTTTCACCCATCAAAAAAAAAAAACTCAGCTTTTGCTGGACTGCTGTTCGTTCAGCGCTGATTTTCAGTTTGCACCTAAACGGGGCACCGTTTCATTATCAAATATTTATATATATTGATGTAGATATTACATAAAAAGTAAAAGAAAAAAAAAACAAAAAAAAACTAAAATAAACAAGTATAAAAACAATGAATAAAAGAAGAAAAAAAAAAAAAACAACAAGAATCCAGTGTACCAACAAATTAATGACAAGAAAAAAATCCTTAAAAAGTGATATACAATTTGCGAGTGCACTACCTTTTTTTTTATACAACTTAGAATGGCAAACAAGCTGACGGCCCACCTGATGGAAAGTGGTAACCGTCGCCTATAGACATGAGCAGTACCATGGACATAACGGAGTATACTGTTTCGTCCATGATACCCCTCATGCGTTGCCATTCCTGAAGACTGGGTGTTATTCCTCTGTACCCAGTAAATTCACGCCATATCCCACCCTTCAAACCGAAACACAGCCATGCAAACACAACTGCTTCACGGTTGAAACACGAATAGGACAGAGGTACCTAAGCAATCGACTTTTGTACAAAGTCTCCCTCTGGTAATTCCATGATGGGAGCCTCTTTTTCCCCCCTATTCGGCAACATAACTTAGCGTCTCTATATTTA
This sequence comes from Galleria mellonella, assembly GCF_026898425.1. Classification (NCBI taxonomy): domain Eukaryota; kingdom Metazoa; phylum Arthropoda; class Insecta; order Lepidoptera; family Pyralidae; genus Galleria; species Galleria mellonella. The sequence goes on from NW_026442050.1 coordinate 1,859,202, forward strand.
TTGATAGATATCCACTTATTTAAATAATAAAACACTCTAATGCAATTACGACAGAATTATTTTTACGAATTTAAAATTAAATATGTAAAAATACCTAATTACATTAATATCTTGACCGGTTTAACTATAGCTGTTTGGGAAGAAAGGGCTTGTTAGTAATGGAGACTGAGAATCCCATTGCTAGCAATATACCCAACCAGATCGACCTCCTCGCAGTTCTCCCTGGAAACTATTATGGTTAATTCCTGATGAATTCATCGTGATGGGCTAACTGGCCTGTTTTCATTCTCATCTATCACCCTTCACTGGTGCTCCGCCAGCATATCCCGTTGGCGCGGGCGGGGTTACCATTTCATTTTCACCTAATAACATCACCAAAGCATAACTGCGACTGCCTAGCGTGGCAACTACTGGCAAATCCTCCTTTTAGAAAAGGCACATGTTTGGCAGTGGACAGTTAATTGCTGATATCATCATCATCACCGCCTAACTACTTTGTCAGCTATTACCGTTTTAGTAAACGAGACAACATCCCGAAGGAACCTTTAATTGTCTTCAAAAGAAACAGCAATGTCATTAAACCGGATCTTATTTCTACAAGCAAATACCGGTTTATATACAATTATTTACGTCGTATGAATATAGACAACTGCACGTGACATACCGAGGGTGGCACCCTAACCCCAAGATCGCTCAATGCCGGCAACATTGCGAAATATAATAGATCAAGAACGCGCGCACCTCGGTACGAACTCAATGTAAGCACTTATACACACATGCGAGTTTTAGTACAAACTACAGGTCAAGGTTTTGTACATAATTTGATATTGTCAAATCACTCTTTGCAACGGTAAGGCTTTAAAAGTTGATAAAGACATCGGGGCTACATTTATTTACTCTCTAATGACGTTATGTGGAGAGCATTTTATTGCTATTTCTTTATATCATCACCATATGAGAATCTAACCGTCTACTGCTGAACATAAGCCTTCAGTAGTGAACCAATAGTTGCCACACTTGGCAGATGAATTGGCAACCGCAATTAGGCTTTGGAGACGTTTTAAGAAGGACGCTACTGCCCATACCTCGTTCCTTCTTAGTCGCCTCTTACGACACTCACGAGAAAAGAAGGGGTGGCCTATTCAATGCCGGGACCATACGGGAATTGCTGGGGGAATTGTCATTTCTTATTATTTCATAAACAAGATCTAACGCCTTATTGTAAACTTGTAAAAACTTGAGAAGATAACTTCTTTAGTAAACGAGATATGTGTATAGTGTGCACTAACACTAATCGTCGGGTGCCAGTGGGGCGCGAATCCGAAACAATGGTGCGCAGGATTCGTTGCGTGCCCCGACTTCCTGGGGCCACGTGCGCGCGCAGCTGCCGCCCGCAGCGCATGCCTTGAGTGCCACCCTTGAGGACTTTGTTTTAGAGGGTCGATGCAAAAAAGTTGAGCCAATTAGATTTTTAAAATCTCACCATCTTCGACATTGGTGTCCGTTTAAATTTATCGTTCATTAGCTTTTTACCTGCTATTACGTACGCGTGGATTTCTGAAGACAAAACCAATGATATGACCACTACTGGACGATATGTCAAGATAAAATATACACCAGATTTTAACTTAAACTTGCAGGAAAACAAATGTAAAAATCGTATCCAATTTGATACAGTCGTTTTGACGTGATGCCGGACCTAGCATAGACCGACAGAAAAGTAGATAGAGAAAATTTCTGAAAATTATTTTTTTAGGAACGATTGATCTCAAGACATCTTCTCCTAATAATCTTCCATAGAGATATAAATATCGTGTATGTAATTAATTTTTTATTATATTGCTAAAATTTGTGACAACGATGTGCTATAACGAATTATTAAATTTAAGATTTTTCCCCCAAAAATCAAAGCTCAATCTAAGATCAATATAGGAGAAAAAGCATCGATTTCCTAAGATCTAAGATATGTCCCTATTTGAAGAACCCCATATTATAGTCTCTAGAGTCTTCCTGAATTCACTTAAAAATTGAATTTCAAATACATTTTTTTTTAATTATCGTGTCTTATTTACTTGAACGTATGTTATGTAGGCACTTAAGTTTAGAAGTACTTCTAACAATTTCCAACCACTAAAGAGTGAATACGCAACAAAAGCAGTCATTACTACCCATCTTTGTTATACGAGCGACCTCTGCAGCCCTTTTCTTTTTACCGACTGCGTTACCCTTGCTTTTGTTCGAGGAGTTTGCTAGAGACAGTTCTTTGTGAGTTAAATATTGCGTTACAGATGTGATGTAGATAAAGGTTGGGAGATACGAAGCTTATAATGTTACTGTTTAAAGATCGTATTTGTAAAAAATGAATATTAACGTTGTGTTTTCTCATTGTGATAATTTCTTGTAATTGTTTGTACCTATAATAAGTTTACTATTGTAATCTTTTGGAGGAAACAATAAAGAGTATCTATCTATCTAATTTTGATCTCGAATAATAAAACACAAGTAATTATTCCATTTAAAATAAATTATCAAAATTAACTCGCTGTCATACCAAATTATCCACAGTGAGGGTTACAATTTGAAACAGTACAAAATACTTGTACGAAATTAGTTGGCGGCCATGATTGTGTGAGGCGAACTATTTTTGGGCGCACATAAATTATATTCCGACACCGTAAAATAACCATGACTTTTGTTTAGAGCTAATTGTCTTATTTGGATCCTTATAACGGTGTGTTTGAGACTGCACGACTAGGAAAGTTGGTGAATTGTCACTGAGATAATTAAAATTTATTTTCAGATTATTATTAAAAATATACCTAAATTTTGACGTCTTAATCCTTATATCTGGGGGAAAAGGATTGTTAGCAATGGAGTTTGACAACCCCATTGCTAGCAATATACCTTATTAGGTCGACCTCCACGTGGTTCCCCCTGGAAACCATCGTGAACAATTCTTGTTGAATTCGTCACGATGGGCTAACTGACCTACTTCATCCTCACCTATCATCCCTCACTGGTGCCCCGCCGGTGTATACCAATAGCGCGGGTGGGGTTACCATTTCATTATCATCCATTAAAAAAAATCCTTATGTCTTTACGTCGTTTTTAATGTCTTATTACTGATGTCTCTTGATAGGTTACAGATGTTGTTGAAGGTTAAGTAACTTTTAACAACTCAGGCTTATTTGGTAGTTAAGTAAGTACAAGAATTTGCGGGGAAAGGGATTGTTAGTAATGGAGACTGAGAATCTCATTGCTAGCAATATACCCAACCAGCCGACCTCCTCGCGGTTCTCCCTGGAAACTATCATGGTTGATTCCTGATGAATTCATCATGATGGGCTAACTAGCCTGTTTTCATTCTCATCTATCACCCTTCACTGGTGAAGTTACCATACCATTTTCACTCATCAAAAAAAAAGGACAAGAATTTGTCATAATTAAGATTGTGTTACTCAATAAAAAAAAAAAAAAAAAACCAACTGAATTATGCCAAAATTTCACATCCCAAACTATGTATTTTATATCAGTAACCAGAACTAGAAAAGGCAAGGCAATAAACTAAACAAAGCTATAGACAGCCCCGTGGAATTATCACGTATTTAGTTTTCCCATACTTAGATAACCTTTATTGTTCAAAAAATTTATCACCCGTCACATAAATAGTCGAGCACCCCCCCTATACAACATTAAAAAACCCACGTGCACCAACAAACCGGGATAAACATAATGGTTTTGTCTTAATTACGATTACTTAACGACTAATTGTTTCACCAAATAAATTATTGTTACCAAGTATAAATTGAATGCAGTCACATTGGACAGGAAATTGTTTTTAACCCTCTATTGTTGATGTTAAATAAGTTATGGTGAACATAGATCATTGAATGACATGATCATATAATATGCATCTAGAGGGGGCGTCAAGTACCAAAAACCGCTTAATCAACTGCTGATAGACGTATCATTTCAACCAACTTTAAAAAGTAAGATGTTTTCAATTCATTTTTTCTTAATGTTTGTTACCTTATAATAATAATAATAATCCTTCTGTTGTAAACCGATTTAGAAAATTCATCTTTTATTTCAAAGAATATCCTTACACATTAGTCCCAAAGAAAACCAGAGGGAGACTTTGTACAAAAGTCGATTGCTTGGGTACCTCTGTCCCATTCGTGTTTCAACCGTGAAGCAGTTGTGTTTGTATGGCTGTGTTTCGGTTTGAAGGGTGGGATATGGCGTGAATTTACTGGGTACAGAGAAATAACATCTGTCCTCAGGAATGGCAACGCATGAGGGGTATCATGGGTGAAATAGTATACTCTGTTATGTCCATGGTACTGCTCATGTCTATAGGCGACGGTTACCACTTTCTATCGGGTGGGCCGTCAGCTTGTTTGCCATTTTAAGTTGTGTGAAAAAAAAAATATCAAAATTGATTCCATAAGAGATTCCATAAAGAAAAACTAAACGTTTTTAAATCAAAGTAACTGATTTTCCAACAATTGAAGTAGGCTTTTTTTCTATTGTGTTTGTGTGTTGAAATGTTCAGGCTCTTTAACAGAATATACGAAAAATCTGTAAATACTCATATAATTCTGGTAAATATAAATAAATAGAAATTAAATTTGTGACACCAACAAATAACATGAATGCATTATTAAATTCTTTACGTTTTTCACTAACCGAATCCTATCTAAATACATACATACTAATTTTATCTATGTAGATTTTTGAAAACATATTTGAAATACATTTTAAATAGTTACCCACGTAGATATGTGTTTTTTTTTTTTAATATCCGACCAACATCTTGACCTATTATCATACGGCCATCTGTCGAAAATGCAAGAACCCGAAGCTTAAAAGAAGCACAATTTAACACCACATGTGTCACGGATCGGGACTGTAAAAAATTAAAAATAGATTTAGCGAAATGACCCCAATCCCTCCCTCATGGTTCTTATGGCGGCAATCGGCACGTTTAATTCTGACCACCATGCTGTTAGGGTGTTTAAGTCCATATGAATAAACATCCGACACTCAGTTTTATTGTGATAGATCCCATTAATTGTAACACACTTAAAGAGACCTCCGCGCGGTTCCCCATGGGAACCATAGTGGTTAATTCTTGTTCAATTGGTCACTATGGGGCAACTGACCTGCATTCGTCCTCACCTGTCACCCTTCACTGGTACCCCGCCAGCGTATACCGACAGCGCAGGCAGGTTACCTTCTTCACCCATTAAAAAAAAACACAGTTAAAGAGAAAAATAAAATAAATAGGCGTTATTTATTTATTTTCTCTTTATTGCATCACTTAAAGAATAATACAAAGAGGTACAGAGGAATAACACCTGAGTCCTTAGGAATGGCAACGCATGGGGGGTATAATGGGCGAAACAGTATACTCTGTTATGTCCATGGTACTGCTCATGTCTATAGGCGACGGTTACCACTTTCCATCAGGTAGGCCGTCAGCTTGTTTGCCATTCCAAGTTATTATATATATATATATATATATATATATATATATATATATATATATATATATATATATATATATATATATATATAATACTTAAATGGCTGTGATAAAGTGAACATAGTTAAAGATTGTGTCCAAACACGACAAAAAAACGACATTAATTGTGACAAAACCAGTTATTTTGGTCTAAAAAGTAAACCACTGAACTGATTTTGATAAAATAACCACGGAACCAATCTGTAAGTATATCCTTTCAGATAAAAAAAGGATTTTCCAAATCGGTTTAAAACTGACGGAGTTATGAGGTAACAAACTTAAAAAAAACCAACCGAATTGAGACCATGCTTATTTTTGAAGTCGATTGAAAATGGACTCCGTGCTGAAAAAATAAACAAGCAACAATGTTACTGGCAGTTTCTTCAGTACTTTTTTTTTTTTCGTATGTTTTTTTTTTGCATATTTATTATTTGCCCTGATACTTTCTCGACACCTTTTATTAAGTAAAATAGATCGTATGTTGCCCACTGATTAGGTAGTTTTCTATAAGTGAAAGAATTTTTAGAATCCGTTAAGTATTTTTTTTAGTTTTTCCATTACAATCAAACGAACAAAAAAACAATACTTTCCTTTTCATAATACTAGTATAGATTAATCAATGATTAAAACAGTTTCATTCAAATGAACCTTAATAGCCATCACGTAGCTACTTTAAAAATAAACAAAATTTGTCTATGTGCAAACAATTTTAATTTACTTAGATAAATAACTCAGAACATATAGTTTTTTTCTGCATTCATTAATTCAAAACCTTGTATTTTTATGCTGCATAACATTTGCGGTATTGGTTAATAAAAAAAAAAAAAACAGTTGATACTCTTAAAGGTACGAGTACAAGGTTCTTTAATCATCGATTGTTGATCGAAGCCGAGGTCGGATGAAAAGTATATCACTGTTACACATCAGAACCTTCAGACCTGAAGATATAATTATAGATTTTTTTACTAAACTCAGATTAAAAACTTTTTTTATGCAACTTAGAATGGTAAACAAGCTGACGGCTCACCTGATGGAAAGTGGTTACCGTCGCCTATAAACATGAGCAGTACTATTGGCATAACAGAGTATATTGTTTCGCCCATGATACCATCCATGCGTTGCCATTCCTCAAGACTCAGGTGATATACCTCTGTACCCTGTAAAGTCACTGCCATATCCCACGCTTCAAACCGAAACACAGCCATGCAAACACAACTGCTTAACGGTAGAAACACGAATGGGACAGAGGTGATCAAGCAAACGACTTTTGTACAAAGTCTCCCTCTAGTGAATATCTTGTGAATGTAGTAATTGCTGTTGACAGACTTATTAGCTGCATCCTAGAGTTTTCATAAATAAATGAAGATGAAAAGTATAGACTAAATCAGCACGTGTATGATCCATCTACCATGTACCATCCATGTAGCAAATTTCATTCATATTTGTTTAGCCGTTTAAGGGTAAGTAAGTAACAAACATTAGAACGTCTTTATAAACTTTCGCATTAATAAATTGCCATAGATAGAGAGCCATAGATGTAGCAAAAATGAAATATTTATATTATGTTTTATGAATTAATCATTATTATGAGGACCTCACACGTGTCGCATCCAAAAATAAGCCTATCGCTGCCATGAAACGATTATTTACAAATAATCGATTAGGTAATCGGTAAAGTCGTGTGCGCGATGCACGCGTGTACCTGGAATAACTTATTAAAATATGACCTCATTGGCGCCATTTTGTTTTTCGATTGTCTCATGTAATGGCGGACGTGGTCACGCGTCAGCCGACCATACGTGACAATTACGAAGAACTTCTATTGAACTTCCGCCCTACGCATATTTTTTATTCAAAACTGATATTATAAGTTCATTATTTATTACTGTACATACGTCAATTGAAAATATTTAAGTACTAGTCCTTACCCGCGACTTCGTGTGAATATATCGATTGGCCGGGATTAAACGTAGCTATAATATCATGCTCCATTCCAAGTATGGCAACTTTTCATGATGTCAGTTACACCATAATAGCACCAAGAGGGACAAACAAACTCACTTTCACATTTATAATAGATATTATATTATAGTATCTAAGGATATTAAACAGTCTCGTGCTGGAATTAAATTATTATGACTTTTTTATACAACTTAGAATGGCTATCTGACGGCCCACCTGATGAAAAATGGTGACCGTGTCAGTCATAGATATGAACAGTACCTTGGATGTTGTAAAATATACTGTGACGCCTATGATATTCCTCATGCGTAATTCCTAGTATATTACAAGGGGCAGCGAGGGAGCATTGGTAATAATTGCAGAAAGTCAGTGGTTCCAGATGGCTTAGGGATCGTTCCTTAGTCTATAGGGGAGGCCTACTTTCGGTAGCGGACAGATGACAGCTGATACTATGGTGATGATGATGATATTTTGCCTCTATGTCCTGTAATTTCACTGCCAGATATCTCACTTTAAACTGAAATACACGGATGCAGGCACAGTAGCTTGGCGGCAGCAGCACGAGTGGAACAGCTGTACCTAAGCAGAAAACTTTGGTATAAAATCTTGTTGTATTAAATATCTAACGGAGAGAGAACAAATCTAAAAAGGACGCTTGTTACTCAATCACGCTCAAACGGCTGAACGAATTTTGATTGTATTTTGTTCAAAAAATTACTTCGCAATAAACTTTCCAAAGAGACAGAGGTTCAATTCTATTGATAGATAGATTGATAGATAGATAATTAGATAATTTATTTGCATTACTTACAGCACACAAATTACAACATAAAAATCGAGATAACATAAATTATTAAAAGAAAAAATACATAATGCCAAATACAATTTTTAGTTTGTGCGTGTGCCATAGCAATACAAAATGGTCACAACTCAGTTTATTGCCTCGCCTTCAAAAGAGCAAAGCACTGATATTCTGTTGCGGCCAAAGGGAATAGGGTAACAATAAAACAATACTACCAGATTATCCATACAATAAATAGATAGGTATACAGTAAAAAGACAGATATGACAGTTTATCTAGCAGACAAATGGAACATAGAGGTAACTTATTACTTACTTAGGTATCTACTATTGTTTTTTTTTCTTTTATATATTTACTAGCTGATCCTGCAAACGTTGTTTTGCCATATACATTATTTTTAGAAAATAGTTTTTTTTTAATTAATTTACAAAATTCATTTTTTAAATGAAAAAATTTACACTTACAGATTTTTTTTTTATGGGTGAAAATGGTATGGTAACCCCACCTGCGCTAACAGGATACGCTGGCGGAGCACCAGTGAAGGGTGATAGATGAGAATGAAAACAGGTCAGTTAGCCCATCATGATGAATTCATCAGGAATTAACCATGATAGTTTCCAGGGAGAACCGCGAGGAGGTCGACCTGGTTGGGTATATTGCTAGCAATGGGATTCTCAGTCTCCATTACTAACAATCCCTTTCCCCCTACACTTACAGATTGATTCCATAGAAATTTTGTCAAAATTGGTTTTTTACTTAAAATAATTCATTTTATCACAATTGAAGTCTGTACTCTTGTGGGACACAATCTTTACTATCCTAACTATACTATAAAATAATAACGGAAATGTCTTCGAGCCTAGTCGCCAATTGCATGAGATTAGCGTGAATCTTAAAGCAATTGGTATGTAGTTGCCAATAGTGTTGCGAAGGTACGAACTGGTTTCCATTTGTCCTAGATACCACAGTGTTTCGTACTAAGCAAAATAGAAAACCGTGTGTTCATTAACTAAAGAGTTTAAACTAAAAATATGCTACTAATAATATATTTATTAAACCAGAGGGAGACTTTGTACACGCGTCGTCTGCAAAGACACGAATGGGATAGAAGTACCCAATCTCTATCTCTAACAGTCTAATTTATGTTTCTACCGTGAAGCGTTTCGGTATGAAGGGTGGGATATGGCAATGAAATTACAAAGTACTTAGTCCTCAGAAATGGCAACGCATGAGAGGTATCATGAACGACAAAATGTTACCTTTTTTTACAATACAGGGGGCAAACGATCACGCGGCTCACCTGATGGTAAGTGACTACCGCCGCCCGGGATCACCCACAACATCAACGGCGTAGCAGGTGTGCTGCCGGCCTTTTAAAAAGGAATATGATCTTTTCTTAAAGGTTATGTTATCGTATCGTTTCGGAAATACAGCCGCTGAAAGTTGATTCCAAAGAGTGGTAACATCCATAGCATTATTCATGTCTATAGACAACGGTTACTACTATTCCATCAGATGACAGTCATTGTAAAGTGCATAAAAAAACATACTTCGTACTTACTGTATTGACAATTTCTTGACAAATAAAATTAGACAAACATATTCGAATTTAGCAACATTCCCTTTTGATTTTTGTCACTACATCCTCTTTCAATCTACACTTCTCTCTAATCAAGTTTCTTACTTTATCTTGTAATGTAATACCACATATACTTCTTTACTTTATATAAAAAATATCCTTGTATATTAAATATTTTCTCCTTGACATTCATACGAAAATTAACATCTCGGTTTCTCCACACCCACCTCAGTTGCTTTTACAACAAAAATTTGAACAATAAATTCTTTTTAGCTATATGTGATTTGTATGCACACAATAAACTCTAGTCTGTTATGGGACATAACGATTCGGTATGCCTATAAATAGTGTTATAGCTTTAACTCCACTATGGAAATGAATCCGATTCAATTTTGCAAATATAACGGCTTATACAGAAGTGCTGTTGCCATATTTTGATTTTAAAACGATGGCTAATTCATAATTAGTCGTAGTGTTGCCAGATTGGGTAGTTTTTTCACAATTTTGGATATAAATTTTTCTACGATTCGCCCTCGGGAGGCTTAGGCGCGCAGTGAGGCTCGCGTTCGTGTCACACCCACTAATGAATAAGGATCACTAATTGATTCCGAAACTAGTCTAGCTTTCTTGATCTAATTACACGTAAGTTAAACCTGTAGTTAATACATTATTTTTTTTTCCATTCGCAAAATTTTGGAGAAATGAAATTCTTCGAGAAACTTATGTAATTTTTGTGGAAAAGTTGGTAAAGATTTTAATACTTGAAAGCTCTGTACAGATATATAAGGTACATAACTAGTGTAAAATATGTAACGGAGTGTACATAACAGGAAGAGAAGGATAAGGAAAATAAAACTTTTAGGGAAATTTCACTTTATGGCTCATGGTAAAACACAGAAAAAACGATAGAACTATGTGATAGAGTAAAAATCCTGAAAATCATATTGATTTAAAGAAAAAAACATTTAAAGTTTGGGTAAAAATAAAAATTCGCAGTGGCAACCCTAATTAGTTGACACGTTAGTTAGATGATCGTATTTATACCGTTGTAAACACAAATTCTTTGTAAGTTTGGGTATTTCCCACAAAGGCTGCTGTCACCTTACTGTTTTGGTAATTATTGACCAAAAACAAAATTTCGAAAATGGAAGTAATGAAATTTAGCCACTAGCTTTTATTCGCGACTTCAGTTAGGTTTGGGTATTTCCTATATAAGCCGCTGTGACCTTTTATTACAGTTTTGATAATTATTGATGATCATAGATTATAATAATATACATAGAGTGTCTCTATACAAATGCTTCACCAAAAACAGGTCAACTTTTTTTATATTTTCGGTTTCAGTTTGAAGGGTGGGTGATATGGCGTGAAATTACTGGGTACAGAGGAATAACACCTGAGTCCTCAGGAATGGCAACGCATGGGGGGTATCATGGGCGAAACAGTATACTCTGTTATGTCCATGGTACTGCACATGTCTATAGGCGACGGTTACCACTTTCCATCAGGTGGACCGTCAGTTTGTATGCCATTCTAAGTTGCATAAAAAAATCTATGTGTAGGTAAATCGGGTTACTAGTATGTACAGTTAATACTATATATATATGGGAGAAATTTAAACTTTAAGGTTATATTGAAAAATATTAACGATTCAAAATTCTTATGAATATATTTAAAAGAACAAGATACGAGGTCTGTCCGGAAAGTTCGTATAAAAGTGTTCTGGAATGCGAGAAAGAGGAGTGGGGAGGCCAGGTAAGCGCAGGACCCCTTCCTTATGTCCCTAACAATGCTTCAGTTCTGGTCTGACCGCCGTGCGGTGCGAACTGGCTTGTCACGCCATCTGTGAAGTTACCTCTTAACGAAACCCCGTCGGCATGGAGCCCGCTTCCGTTGAAGAGCAGCGCGTCGTAATCAAGTTTCTCTCGAAACTCGGCAAGAATGGCCGTGAAAGCAAAGATCTGGAAGACATCCGGGGAACCACGAACAAAAAAATCAAGAAAATCCCGCTAAAAATGTCAAGACAATGTTGATTGTTTTTTTCGATGTTCGGGGGATTGTCCATCAAGAATTCGTCCCTCCAGGCCAGACAGTTGATGGAAAATTCTACGTCGATGTGCTCAGACGCCTCAAAGCTCGTGTGGCACGAGTTCGTCCAGAATTGGCGCGAGAGGGGCGTTGGATTCTTCACCACGACAATGCCCCTGCCCACACCTCTCTTGTTGTCCGTGAGTTTTTGAGTAAAAATTCCATTACGGTGACCGAACACCCCCCCCTATTCGCCGGATTTGGCCCCGTGTGACTTCTTCTTGTTCCCAAAAACCAAATTGGTACTTCGGGGGCGGCATTTGGGGGACATAAATGAGATAAAAAAAGCTACGACGGGGCAGCTGAGAAACCTACAACCAGAGGACTTTCAAGGAGCCTTCTCACAGTGGAAACGGCGTTGGCACAAGTGCATTATGTCACAGGGGGAGTACTTTGAAGGGGATAAAATTGATTTACCTGAATAATTGTAAAATAAAATTTTTAAAAAACTTTTATACGTACTTTCCGGACAAACCTCGTAAGCAGCACATAATGACTCGTAATGATACTTGCGTTTACTGAATACTTTCATTTAGACATGTGTATAGACATAAAAGGTTTTCGTTTTTAAATAGTTGAAAATAGGCGCCATTTTAATTAATAATATATATATATATATATATTCATTTATAAGTAACATGTACATATCTATATTATCATAAAAAAATCCAATTCATAATTAAAAAAAAATGCCTTATATGAGAAATTTTTAATCCAATTACTTGCAACACTGAAGAAAAGCGCATAAAATTTTAATTAAAAAAAAATAAGTGTTTGATACTCGATGCTCTATCTAAATCTAAATTCTAATATCTAAATCAAATTATCTACAAAGAATGGCATTAATTATCTATTTGTTCTTGTTAGCCTTAAATTAATAGTGCTAAGTATATTAAACTAATATTTTTAAAAATGTATTTAATTTAAAACCTCTATTCTTAACTCCCTTCAAAGTTGAATACGATTAAAACAAATCTACGTCTTTAATAATGAAGCAAGAAATACCATTGTGTATCTACATAAATTCGCGTTAATACCCTCAAGAGTAACATTTTACATAAACTAACATACAAACAAAATTAACCCCCACGTTAATTACTAATTTAGATATAATTAATTACAGCACCGAATTCCCGCCTGAATATCGAGTGAAAACAAAAATCAAAATGGCGGCGCTCATTACTCAACTGTCAGTAGGGAGCACATTATCGCGCGTTATGACGATTTGTAAATCTAACCCCCTTTTGTATAACACCGTGATGCGTAAACACGTTCTATTTTCAAACACTGCAGTACACCAGGAGCTTGCATTGTTATAATTATTTTTAAATGTTGTACAAGTATTATTGTTTTTATGTATGTTTGTTCATTGTTAGCGATAGGCGCAGAGCTAATGGCTAAAACAATTCAGATTTTTTTCGTAATTGATTATACTCTGTAAACTGACTTTAGCGACAAAACAATTACTTTGATTTAAATGTAGTTTATACTAAACAAATTTTGATAACATTTCTATGGAACTAATCTAAATGTGAGTGTATCCTTTCAGATAAAAAAAAGAAATTTTCAAATCGGTTTATAAGTGACGAAGTTATGAGTTAACATACCTAAAAAAAACAACCGAATAGAGAACCTTCTTTTTTGAAGTCGGTTGTAAACATTCATAACATTCAATCTCTTGTTTTTCATTTCAGAAAAACTTAATGAACCGTAAATCGACTGTGAGTTCACATTTCAACCTTTATATATATAAAGGTTGAAATATATGGTAAAAATAGATATAGGTATGTACTTATTAGATAACAAAATACCTGAAATTTATTTATTCCATTAAATTACTTAATAATAATGCCTAATGCTTGTCATTACAATATTAGTCATCACGAGACACATTAATATATAATTTTAATAAATAAACAGAACACTTAACAAGATTCCATTGTGCATTAGTGAAAAGATTTCTATTGAAAGTAATTTATAAAAAGCGTGTTATCTCTAAAACTATAAAATTCCTTGCGTCATACACAATGTTCCCAATTTGAAAATTCGAAACAAAGAAAGGGCATAGAACTTTTAAATCATGGAATAGTGAAGCGACATTGATGGCACGAAACAAAATAAATATAAAATAAAGGCAGTGACACATTTATTAGTGCTGTCACTCGTTACTTCTTACCTTTGACAGCTCATAAGTTTTCAACTTTAATTTGTGATAAGCCAAATGTGTTGGTAGTTACATACTGATGGTTGCGCTACTGGACTTTCACATTTCAATATTAATCTTTGACAAAGTGAAAATCATTTTAATATTGTAGTCTAATCCCACATATGGTATCATACGACATATAGAATAAGTTATGTGATATATTATAGTTGAATAAAAAAAAAAAAACATCACCTATCATATAAGTCGTTTACTGTCCACTTCTGAACATAGGCCTAGCCTTTGGAGAGTTTTACTAGTAGTTGCCACGTTTGGCAGGCAAAATAAATATAGACATACTGTTATATATAATAATAAATTAGTATTTTTAAATTGAGGTTATATTATTTTTTTTTTTTGCAAGAAAAAAATGTGTAATTAAATAAAATTACATATAAATAATATTTCCAATACAGTAACGGTGTAAGTACTTTAGTATAAGTGTTTTGTGTTTTCTTTATTAACATTCTAAACTCAAAAACCAGTACTTATTAAAAGTCGCGGTATAACTTTGCACTTATTCTCAGTACAAGCGTTTCCGGTGCGTAATTGCGAATTATTTTAAGAATTTCCGTTGCCGTAATGAAATCAAACCAGTAAGAAAAGAATCTTTACTTCTTTTTCATTCAAATTTGTGATCACTTTTTATATGATTATAAATCTTTAATATTTTAAGCAAAGCAAAAAACACGATTGCAAAAAAGCACATGACGGTTTATGGCGCCAATATATTTTTTTTTTTTTTGCTTTTAAGACGACTCTAATAATACCTTTATAAAGATCCATGTACCTAATTATGCCAAAAATTTAGATATAGGTAGAGAACATTATTATTACATAAAATAATGCTCTTTTATTCTTCACATTGCAGAAGGTAAAATCATAGACGTAATATAACGTGCTAATAGAATGATGACATTGATTACATAATTGCTTCTATAATCTTAAAATAAAAAAAAAACATCGGACAATAAAATTAATGTACATTATAATCTGTCAGCCAGTGTCAACGCTTGCGTAAAAAATAATAAAGAAAAATAATTGTGGCGCCAACCGTTGTCTACGGCGTCTAGTGAGGCGCATTACCTCGATTATGATTACGCTCGCCTGTCAAACGAATTAGTCGACTAATGCCCCAAACCACATTGTCAGCGAGCATAATTAGTCCAGTTAACAACTGTCTAATATATGACCCTAAAATAAAATTACGCTGTGTAATATATTGAGTTATGCGGCAGTTACGGATTGTGTGAGTGCTTAGCACGAGATGGATGTTTAAATGATGATTGATGGCGACACAAAACATTAAAGAATATCAATTTGACGTACTCGTTAAGTATCTCTGATTGTGAATGGGCAGTACGAAAATTATGCAAAATAACTAATTTAATATATCGAAAAATATCAATACTTACAAGTTTTTAAATCTATAATAGTCCATAACTAAGGCGCTAAGCAGCATTTATATTTTTATTTACATATACCTATATAAACAAATATTTTATGTTAAACCTGACCCATATTGATTTAGCAATACGTTGTTTCGAACTGAAGGACAGTGTAATGTTAGAGATATATTATATTCATATCAAATGCAAAACAGCATAGTTCTCAGTAGAGTCAATACTTAAGAACACCAACCAACCAACTTTGTAGTCGCTGCCTAGACAAATGACAAAATAATCAGTCTATAGATACGTTTTCGTAATCACGCGCTTGAGAAAGAACAAGACAGCTACATCCGACAGCTTCATGCGTGCGCTAACGATAACATATCTATCGATGTTGCTTTGTCACTTATATCGAGAGCTGTATAGTTATTCTGCAACATGCCATGGTGTTCTCCATATCTTTACGTACGTAACTTCCCATCAGATGGACCTATAACTTGTTTTAATCTATAAATGTTATGTAACTGGAGACTGATCGTACCGGCAACCGGTTAATGTAATGGAATAATATTAAAAACGCAATATCCGCTAAGTGAAATGTGAAAATATGATAACGGTTAACTGGACCCGTTGTTCACACCTTCAGTAATAACACAAGTCGCGACAAGCCGTCACTTGCCAGGTTAAAAAATATTAACAAGCCTTCATTTTAATGTGGACTGTAATAATTCATTATAAATATATCCACAAGCTTATCACAAATGAGATAGCCAACTGCAATAGTCTATTGTTTTAAGTGTCTCTATTAAAATATCTTGTCTATGAAATCAAATCTTTTTTTTAAATGGCGTGTTTATTCTTAAGTGGTTTTAATCTTGTAATTGGTGACTTTTACATCACTATTACTATTTAAATAATAATAAAAAAAACTGTATATTATATACCCTCATCATCGTCATATCAGCCTTTCCATTGGGATATTTTGTCAGTAGTCGTGTGTTGTGTGCTTGGCAAGCGTATTGGAACCGCAGGCTTTGATGATGTTTTAAGAGATACGCTGCTGCCCATCCCTCGACCAATAACTTCTCTTAGTCGCCTCTTGCGACACCCACAAGAAAGGTATTATCATATACAAACCGTAATATCATTTATTTATATTTATTACATTATCAAAATTGTAGGTCCCATCAATGTTATACAAAAACTTGTAATGTCATACATATGGACAAGAGACTGCACATTTAAATGAAAAACTACAAAATGGCAATCGACAATTGTTTAACCGTTTTTTGGGACCTTTATAATAATTGATGCTTTATTTAGAATTCTAGATGTCGCTATTGTGTAACGTACACAAAATAGAGCGAATTATAAAACAGTATCTTTTTTTTTAATTGCTAGGAATAAAATAATTTGCATTTACCAATTTATTTGTAGTCTACACATAAATGTCCATATGACATTACGTCTTATTATTTTCATATTAGTTCGAATAGGTACTTTCTTTAATTAATAATGCCTTTAATCCCTATGGAATGTTAAAATTCCTGATCAGAATCGACAAAAGGCCCGCCTCCGCCCGTCAGCTGCACTATTACAATAGTGCCGGCAGATGCACAGGCACTCGACAACAAAACTGTCAACTCTCAGCTGTTTGCCGCCCGCCATGTTGAATTGCTGTTTTTTAATCCGTTTCATAGAGTTTTCCATAGATTAAAGTGTGACATTGATTGTAACAACCTTTTTTTGTTGTCAATTCAATGAAAATCATTATGCGTTTGACCACGACCCTAATCGAGAATAGTAGATGCTTCTAGAACAAAAAAAAATAACTGAGTAAACGTGCGTTTTAATAGTTAACACACGTGTATGCCGTTTGCATTATATACATTTTAAAATAAGCATAATTAGATTAGTAGGCAATATTTATTTGTTACCAACCGTAATAAATAGAGTCACCTTTTTTTTTACACAATACCTTCTATTTTTTTTTTCTTTTATAATACAAAGGATAAATGAGCATACCGCTCACCTGATGGTAAATGACTACAGCATCCAAAACATTGGAAGTAAATGCAAATATGCCACCAGCCTTTTAAAAACGGATATGCTCTTTTCTTGAAAATTACGAATCGAGAATATACGATGTCGTATCGGTTCGGAAGTACCGCTGCTGGTAGTTGATTCCAAAGTGGTGGCGCGTGGAAGAAAGTACCTTGAAAAACGCACGGTGGAAGACCGCCATTCATCCAGATGGTCGAAATGAAACTTTAGTTTGTGACGCGTTGTACGGTGGTGAAAATCAGCAGCAGGTATCAATCTGAACAATTCTTCAGAATTCGTATGGTCCCGGTGTAGAATAGGCCACTCCTTCCTTACCCGTGGGTGTCGTAAAAGGCGATTAAGGAAGGACGAGAGATGGGCAACAGTAACAGTGACGTCCCTCGACCATAAGTTCTTTAAATCGCCTCTTACGACACCCACGGGAGAGGAAGAGGTGGCCCATTCTACGCCGGGACCACACGGAAATTAATAATTGAATAATAACAAATCTTGATTCTCCACTAATCTTCATTGCCAACCAGCAAATACTGAACAACTGTAATATGGTATTTAACACCATGATTGTTACAATGCCAGAGTCGAACCCAAAACAATGGCGGTCCCATGGCGATAATTCGCAACAATTAAACAGAAATGTATCAACAGTTAGACAGTTAGGTACAATGCCCTGCTCCTCGGGAGATATGGGCTAATTATAAGCTCGCATGGTGTTTTTATGGCAACGCGCGATCGCTATCGCTAACGGGAATATTTTTAATTTTTTTTTCTCTTTATAGACAAGTGGCAATGAGATATACGGCCCGCCTTATAGTGAGAGAACTGTGGCCTAAATTGGCTGTTTATAAAAAAACTAACGATCTGAATCGGCTTCGCACGGAAGGATAGAATTTTAAAAATTTATTAATTTATTTATTTATTCATAGGAACACTAAATGAATTACATTATATTTTATTGCATTGTAACATATATAACAAACATTAAATATAATACAATATTAATATACATACGTTTTAAAGTTATTCACTTACATACTTTAATATAATTATATATGTAGTATAAAAAGAAATAGAACAATTTAAAAAAAAAAATAGTAATAGTATAATTTTAAGTCTGTGTTTCGAGGAATAACACCTGAGTCCTCAGGAATGGCAACGCATGGGGGGTATCGTGGGCGAAACAGTATACTCTGTTATGTCCATGGTGCTGCTTACCACTTTCCATCAGGTGTGCCGTCAGCTTGTTTGCCATTCTGAGTTGTATAAAAAAAAGTCCATCGTTGGACATAAATCTAAAATTATACTATAATTTTAAATTTATGTCCAACAGTGGACAGTTAACTGCTGAAATGATGATCATAATAATCAAATCCCATAAAAAATGCTACTAAATATAAACTAATATTCCCGTATCAGGGGGGAAAGGGATTGTTAGTTATAAGGTCCAATAACCCCCTCGCGGTGGGAAAGGGATTGTTGGTAATGGAGACTAAGAATCCCATTGCCAGCAATATACCCAACCAGGTCGACCTCCTCGCGGTTCTCCCTGGAAACTATCATGGTTAATTCCTGATGAATTCATCATGATGGGCTAACTGGCCTGTTTTCATTCTCATCTATCACCCTTCACTGGTGCTCCGCCAGCGTATCCCGTTAGCGCAGGCGGGGTTACTATTCCATAATCACCCCTTAAAAAAAACTTGTTTTATTTAGATATTTATCAATCCTGACGCGTCTCAACCACAACACTACAACTACATTGAAATATACATACGACGAATACAGAATAAACATTGAAAAGTATTCTTTTCAACACGGATTAAGCACGGAATTTTATCTCCACTTAATCTGTAGCCCAATTAAGCTCTATTTATGTCCGCCGGGGTGGTCGGTCGTGGTAAAAATAAATATCGAAACGTTTAGCGCGACCTCCGTCAATTAGATATGTCAGTTGCTGTGTTGTGTCGCGGGGGAGTCGCGCCGGGCGGTGTATGCTCGCGTTGATGCCGTTGTATTAGACTCTATGACAGTTAGTTTAAGTTGGACTGCTACCCCCTTATTCATAAAAACCTAAACCTATTTTAGCTATTGAACTGCTTTGATAGATACTCTTTATTATTTCCTTCAAAAGATTATAAGAATATATAAATAATTACATAAATAAGGGGGGAAAGGGATTGTTAGTAATGGAGACTGAGAATCCTACTGCTAGCAATATACCCAACCAGGTCGACCTCCTCGCGGTTCTCCCTGGAAACTATCATGGTTAATTCCTGCTGAATTCATCATGATGGTTTAACTGGCCTAACTGGCCTAGAATTTCATCGCCCCTCCGATCAAACTGTTTATAATTACTCCTCTCCATTCAAAGGTTGCCTGGAAGAGATCGCTTTAAGCGATAAGGTCGCCCATTGTTTTCTCATTGTGATTGATTCTTGTACTTGTTTATTTATGTAATTTGCTTTATTTTTTTGATGAATGAAAATGGTATGGTAACCCCGCCTGCGCTAACGGGATACGCTGGCGGAGCACCAGTGAAGGGTGATAGATGAGAATGAAAACAGGCCAGTTAGCCCATCATGATGAATTCATCAGGAATTAACCATGATAGTTTCCAGGGAGAATCCAGGGAGATCGACCTGGTTGGGTATATTGCTAATAATGGGATTCTCAGTCCCCATTACTAACAATCCCTTTCCCCCCACTCATAACTATTTATCACGCAAAATTGTATAAAGAAATTGACCCGCTTTTCTCTAAGCATTTGTGATGGAGACTATCTATTATAATCTAAGATTAGTATACATTATGCACAATATAAAAACATTTACGTGACTGCATTTTGATATTAAATAAATTGATTACCATAGAATGCGTTGTCAGCATCGAGAGTACAAACTCTGTGCATTTTTCGAATACGTGCTCCATACAAAAAGACATTCCATTAAGAATAAAAAATAAAAACACGTCTAATTTCACGCTATTTCACATACAAACACCTTGTATTTACATGTTTACCATGACTTGTCAAATGTATGTTTATTTTGCGATTAGAATCTTGTGAACTTGCTAATTTATCTATAATATTATTGCTCGCAAATGTAATGTGAAAGTGTGTTTGTTTGTCACCTCTCAGTGCCTTAACTGTTCAACCATTTGTCATTGAATATGGTATATAAATTGTCTACGTTAACATGGCACGCCTTTTTAAGTTAGTAACTATGTATCTAAAAATTAATATTATGTTCTGCTTGGTGGTAGACTTGATCCAAGGTTGTTTACTAACGAAACCCTATGCGATCTACCAATTACATACCAGAGGGAGACTTTGTACAAAAGTCGTTTGCTTGGATACCTTTGTCCCATTCGTGTTTCAACCGTGAAGCAGTTGTGTTTGCATGCTGTGTTTCGGTTTGAAGGGTGGTACGAGTATATGGCGTGAATTTACAGGGCACAGAGGAATAACACCTGAGTCCTCAGGAATGGCAACGCATGGGGGGTATCATGGGCGAAACAGTATACTCTGTTATGTCCACGGTACTGCTCATGTCTATAGGCGACGGTTACCCTTACCATCAGGTGGACCGTCAGCTTGTTTGCCATTCTAAGTTGTATAAAAAAAACCTTTCGAAATATTGTTAAAGAGAATTATGCATACAAATTCCTAAGCACCACATAAGCATAGAAACTATGTAGGCAGTTGGTCGCATATCGTCTCAATACCGGATATTCGTTATATTTTTTGTACAGTATCTATTCATATATTTTGTTTACATTAAAGATCTGATGGGTGTGTCGCGCACAACGTAGGGTTGTCAACCGTACATTTTATTATATATACAGTACTTACTTTTTTTTTCAATTTATTTATTAAACTTTAATAAACATAGATAGTGTAAATGACGGATTTTAACCGCAACTTCACCTGTTTTACCGACATTTTTTTTATAGGTGAAAATGGAATGGTAACCTCGCCTGCGCTAACGGTATACGCTGGCGAGGCACCAGTGAGGGATGATAAGTGAGAATGAAAACAAACCAAGTAGCCTACCATAATGAATTCATCAGGAATTAACTATGATAGTTTTCAGGGAACGCGTGGAGGTCGACCTGAGGGCCTACCATGAAATATTTTCCGAAATCTCAGGGACGAATAAAACAGAAATTTGATGTTAAAATTACATATAACATGCCGTTTAAAATGATTAAAAATGTTAAAATATCATTCTTCTGGACTATTAGGATATGTTCAGTTAAAAAAAATTATTATTTATTTAACTCTTTATTGCAACAAAAATATAAAAATAAACAACGACATATAAACAATTCAACTGAAATACAGTAGACAATGCAAAATGTTGGCAACCCTACCGTAATGTAACCGACCGCGGTCAAATCAATGGAATGTAAGGATATTAGAATTAAAAAATAATGTATTTAATTTGTTTGTTCATCAAATATTTGTACTAAATACAATTACTATAACAACCGACATTATTTGGAAACCGGATAACTACATATTCGGAGACGCTAACTGGGTCTTCTTGGGATGCTTTCTTCGAATGCTAATCAAAGGTTATATACAGCAATATCTATATATTTTAGTTACAATATCTATATATATTGGCCCAACAACGAATACGTTAAATGTCTGTTATCCAATAAAAATAAACTGTCCATATTTGACATATAAAAAAATATCAGAATACCCTCTTTATCTAAGATTATTTAGTCTTATGATTTGCAATGCTTTATTAGAAAAAATGTTATTTTAACAGTTTTTACCTTATATTTTACCTTATAAGTGTGTAATAAAAGTGCGTTGCAGACATGGCAAATGACAGGTATGTATAAAAAGTTTTATTTTACTCGTGAGTTGTTTTTTCTGTGTTAATATCTAGTTGATAACCTTAAACTAAATAAATATGCAAAATAATTTCATTAACTTGTTACAAATGTACTATATATAGGACAGTAGGATAATATACATGATATATATACAACTTTTTCTTTACAGACCGTTAGCTGCGTATGAAATTTTAGATGCTTTAGAAAATGTTTCTGATAATGAAGAAGATTATAGAGAACGACTGATTTGTCCCATTCGTGTTTCAACCGTGAAGCAGTTGTGTTTGCATGGCTGTGTTTCGGTTTGAAGGGTGGGATATGGCTAAATGGCATGACAATAATATTAGTAGGGCACAGAGGAATAACACTTGAGTCCTCAGTGAAAGGCAACATTGTCATAGAAGGAGGTATCATGGGCGAAAAATATCACTCTACCGTTATAAGTCCATGTTGCTCACACACATGATTGATCTCATGTCTATAGGCGACGGTTACCACTTTCCATCAGGTGGGCCGTCAGCTTGTTTGCCATTCTAAGTTGTATAAAAAAAAATATACTAAATACAATTACTATAATCACTGACATTAATTGAAAACCGGATAACTACATATTCGGAGACGCTAACTGGGTCTTCTTGGGATGCTTTCTTCGAATGCTAATCAAAGGTAATATACAGCAATATCTATATATTTTAGGTACGATAATGGTATGGTAACCCCGCCTGCGCTAACGGGATACGCTGGCGGAGCACCAGTGAAGGGTGATCGATGAGGATGAAAACAGGCCAGTTAGCCCATCATGATGAATTCATCAGGAATTAACCATGATAGTTTCCAGGGAGAACCGCGAGGAGGTCGACCTGGTTGGGTATATTGCTAGCAATGGGATTCTCAGTCTCCATTACTAACAATCCCTTTCCCTCAAATTAGCAGTTTAAGATCAGCACTAGGCATAGGTAAAATTGGTATCGTTCCAATACCTATATATTGGGGGGAAAGGGATTTTTAGTAATGGGGTCTAACTAACCCATTGCTAGAAATACACCCCATCAGGTCGGCCTTCACGCGGTTCCCCCTGGAAACCAGCGTATTTAATTATAGTAAAATTCGTTACGATGGACTAACTGACCTGCTTTCATTCTCATTTATCATCCCACACTGGTGCCCCGCTAGCGTATACCAGTTAACGCTGGGAAGACCATTCCATTATCATCTATTAAAAAAAAACAATGTAATCAAATTAAGAATCTACTTCTTTGAAGTCGGTTAAAATAAAAGACCCACCCAAATAACCTCATAACCCGATCATATGTTTCCGAAACGTGTCCACGACCGGTCCCATTAAAAAAAAACCGTCGGATCGTCTATCTGTGTTTCACAGAAACTGGTTATCCGATCAGCTGTTCACCTCAGCCAAAATACTGGTTTCCATGGTACATGATTACCATTTAACCGTCTAGCTAAGTTCCTTAACACCGAAATAACGAAAAGAAAAAACATTTTTGTATGTATTTTACATTTTTTTGTACATTTTTTTTTATACAACTTAGAATGGCAAACAAGCTGACGGCCCACCTGATAGAAAGTGGTAACCGTCGCCTATAAACATGAGCAGTACCATGGACATAACAGAGTATACTGTTTCGCCCATGATACCTCCTATGCGTTGCCTTTCCTGAGGACTCAGGTGTTATTCCTCTGTGCCTTGTAAGCTTCACTGCCATATCCCACCCTTCAAACCGAAACACATCCATGCAAACGGCGTTCTTCAAAAAGGACGTATTTAGGATTCTTAAGGATAACCCTGTTTACCATCAGACAGGCCGTATCCTTGTTTATCACCCAAGCAGTGTAAAAAAATCTAGTACCTACTTACAAGACTGTGACTCGAATTTTGACTAGTATTTTTTTTATTGGATGAAAATGGAATGGTAACCCCGCCTGCGCTAATGGGATACGCTGGCGGGGCACCAGTGAAGGGTGATAGATGAGAATGAAAACAGACCAGTTAGCCCATCATGATGAATTCATCAGGAATTAATCATGATAGGGGGAACCGCGAGGAGGTCGACCTGGTTGGATATATTGCTAGCAATGGGATTCTTAGTCTCCATTACTAACAATCCCTTTCCCCCCGTTTGACTAGTATTTAACAATACCTTTAACTGGGAGGAAAGTGATTGTTGATAATAGGGTCTAACTGACTTATTGCTAGCAATGCACCCTGTCAGGTCTACCTCCACGCGGTTCCCCCTGGAAACCATCGTGGTTAATTCTAGTGGAATTCGTCAGAATAGGCTAACTGCAGGTCACTTTCATCGTCACTTATCATCCCTCACCGGTGCCTCGCCAGCGTATACCGATAGCGCAGGCGGGGATACCATTCCATTATCACCCATTAAAAAAAAACCGTAACTTTATTTTTCTCAACACTCTAAGAATGAATGGATGAAGGATCTATGGTCAAATCTAATTGCAAGATAACCCTCTGAAGGCCGTGACACAAAAATTAACACCGCAACATTTCAAACTAATTTTCTAAGAAAACAAAAAGGGCCCGACAGACACGCAGCATTTAATCGAGTTTTATCCGTGGACCTCACAAATTGACGTATAATAAAAACATCACTTCCAGTGTAATTGCAAAGAAAAATAATCAACCACCAAACGAACTCGCCACTGCGACACTTTACAACGACAATCTTTGTTAACACGAAATACAATGACTTTTCAATGATACAACATAATTTTAAAACTAAATCGAAGAAGCAATGAATGTAGCGCAACATTTATGATTCGAATGCAACGGCAACCTTTTGTAGGGTAAAAGTGACAATAACCGGTGATATATACGTATTTTAAAACCGGCACCTTTGTGAGTCATTGCTTTGTCGCGTCCAAGAACGCCCTATGAGCAAACACTGCTATGAGTGAGGTCTGTTGTCGTAAGCTTTCTTTATTTGATTCTTTCTCAATAATTTTTAAATAGATGAGTATCATTTTAGGTGACACTTATTTTGACAAAAAAAAAAAAAAAAAAAACAACAAATGTATTGTTATTTAGCGATGAAAGCTTGCAACTCTTGTTCTCTTGATGGTTTTGTTATTTTTTTTTCACTTTGGTATAGGCGAGGTACTTAAAATAGTTTTTTCAGAGTACTTAAAGCATAAAATTATATAATTATTAATTAAATAATAATTATGTAATAATTAATTAAATATGTACCAATAATCAAAATTGGAAGATTTTTGCATAAACTCGAAAGAATCTGAATATATTATCACAAAATTATCAACCAATATCGGTAAAAAGTGGTTTTTTATCCCACTGAGGTGATAAACAAGCATACGGCTAACCTGATGTTAGACAGTTATCGTAGCCTACGTGCGCGTAGCCGACTCTGAAGAAAGCTCATTACGCCTTTTTTGAAAAACCTCACGCTGTAGTCTTGGAAAAAGCTCGACAGAGAGCTCATTCCATAACCTGAGCGTTCGTGGTTCATTCTAACGATTTCAGCTTAGCAAGAGTGTTACCTAGCATTGCAACATTATGAGCTAGGAAAAAGAAGAATACTGTAGACTAATAAAACTAATTGCATTAAATTAGTCCAAAAACGAATTGTCATTTCTACGTATACACATAAGATAGACAAGTTCTTGATCTAATTATTATTCAGACATTGTTATTGTCATTGTTAATAATTATTAAATATTACAATAGTGCATGTGGTGTTCGCCTGTAAAAGACTTTTACATTAGGCAAAATTATTTTTTGTGTTATTGATTAAGTAGCATGTAAAATGTACAAGTTGTATGTGAACTTAAATAAATAAATATATAATTTCATTGCAATATGTCTAAGTAATAACAATCCGATTCGCTAACTCATGAAACTTATTAGAGTCATAAAAGAACCATCCATAGAACGACCACAATTAAGTTGAGTGACTCGAGTAAGTGTCTGTGTTTAGTAAAGTTTTATGTCCGTCGTAACGTTTTTACCTTCGCAATTAGTTCCGCCAATCCCATATTTTATCGATTGTCAACGATTAATTCTTCGGACGCTTTCTTGCACTACTGCATTTTGGTGCTGTTACCTTAATACAATTTTTATCTTTAAAACTATGACGTATAAAGTCGAAATTGTATTTTCTCGAATTCAATACCTGTGGTATTGGTATCGCAGCTTGACATCTTTGTAAATTAAATCCTAGAAATACAACCCGTTATGGACCTTATCGCCTTAATATATAGATAATAAATTGTACGTAGATTAGTGTGAATCAATGTGCCTTGTTTGCCGTGTGCTGTTGCCGCCTATCAGCGGGTGAGCAGGCGGTCCAATTGACTCGCTTCCACTGGTTTCAATATAGTAAATGTTTGATTGTCCGTCTCTTTGCCACTTGTGATATCTGCCGCGCGCTGGAGGTCTGTTCTCAGTAAGGAATGTCTTGGTTTGTTTGGCACAATATTTATAAAAACATAAATAGACAATTAGACACCGTTTGGATTTCACGCCTTATTTTTAGGACACAAGTGTAGCGTAGTGACTAATTCTGTTTCTTATAACTGTGCAGTGACACCGCCCACTAAAGTTCTCTGGTCGAATCTAAATTTATTATTCATAGAAAAGGCAATACTTATTTATATTTAAGTCTATTGATGACACTAAATCTGTCGAATTCTGGACTGGACAAATATTTTTATATATTCAGCATTTTGTGGTATTTTTATAATGGACGATAATGGAGTGGTAATCTCGCCTGCGCTAACGGTATACGCTAGGGGGGAAAGGGATTATTAGTAATGGAGACTGAGAATCCCATTGCTAGTAATATACCCAAACAGGTCGACCTCCTCGCGGTTCTCCCTGGAGACTATCATGGTTAATTCCTGATGAATTCATCATGATGGGCTAACTGGCCTGTTTTCATTCTCATCGATCACCCTTCACTGGTGCTCCGCCAGCGTATCCCGTTAGCGCAGGCGGGGTTGCCATTCCATTTTCACCCATCAAAACAAAAACGGTATACGCTGGCGGGGCACCAGTGAGGGATGATAGGTGAGGTCAATTAGTCCACCGTAAGGAATAAATACACTTGGAATTCTGCACGATGATTTTCGAGACCGGGACTACGTGGCGGTAGACCTGACAGAGTATTATGCTACTAAAGAGACTGGTAGTCCTCAATACTAACAATGCCCCCCCCCCCCCAGCATTTATGTTGTAATAAGTCTTAAAATTACGATGCAAATCTTCCGAAGTTTATTGCCAATTTTCGTTTTATATTAAAGTTTTTTTTATTCAACTTGGACTGACAAACAAGCTGACGGCCCACCTGATGGAAAGTGGTAACCGTCGCCTATAGACATGAGCAGTACCATGGACATAACAGAGTATACTGTTTCGCCCATGATACCCCCCGTGCTGTCACTTGTCTCCAGATGTGCCGTTTGCTTGTTATAAGAAAAATCATAGTGTCTCTTTATTGTCCCTAACGCTGTTCTGTTTAAAGGCGACAGATACCATTTCCCATCAGGTTCGCCATCAGCTTGTTTACCATTCTAAGTGGCTTGAAAAAAGATACCTTCAAACTGTCGCATTACATTGCACATAAGGGTCACTACCGTCTGTCTCATAACCTCACTTGAGGTAATAGTTTTTTGCCTCATACTTGCCATTCAGACTTGTCTGACAATAGCCAATTACGAGATGATCGCATTAAATGGCAACTGAGTACGTCCACCGAGACGTGTGACGAAATAATGCAGCCATTTTGTAACAAACGTGGATATTGGGCGCTTGTTGTGATGTGATTTGTTAAGATTATGAACAATATAGGAATTGGCAAGGTTTGAAGAATAAAACTGGTTTCAAGTATCTATTACGGTTTATATTATATAACACTAGTATTATCAGAGAGTACGGAATAGTCAGTAGGTCGACATAATTTGAGTGTCCCATATACGAGTACTTCTACTCGTGTGACAAATTGGGACGGCTTGTTTTATGGTAATGATTCAATAAATATGACTCGTAGGGAACAGTTCTTTAAATTGTGGAAATCATGGATTAAGTGCCACTTAATGATACCACTCATCTATATTTTGAGTATGGTAACACCTGACATTTTGACGGATACCGCTTAAATATGTGTAACTAGTAATGAATCGCTAAATTTGTTGCCAAGTGTAAGACTCGAGGATGGTTGGGTCAATTCGGCTTCAATTTTTTTTTTCCAAATATTTGTTGAAATCTCTCTGGCAAATACATATGTTGTATGTACATATGTATGCAAAACATATATATTATGTTTTGCTTTCTTCAAGTTTATCGGTCGTATCATACCCTGATCAAAGTTAATAATAATGTGTTAAATATTTGAAGATATTTTAGGAAGGACAATATAAAAATGTTTAAGAATTTTAACATTCCGTATATTACCAGAGGGAGACTTTGTACAAAACTCGTTTACTTGAGTACCTCTGTCCCATTCGTGTTTCTGCCGTGAAGCAGTTGTGTTTGCATGGCTGTGTTTCGGTTTCAAGGCTGGGATATGACAGTGAATTTACAGGGTACAGAGGAATAACACCTGAGTCCTCAGGAATGGCAACGCATGGGGGGTATCATGGGCGAAACAGTATACTCTATTATGTCCACGGTACTGCTCATGTCTATAGGCGATGGTTACCACTTTCCATCAAGTGGGCCGTCAGCTTGTTTGCCATTCTAAGTTGTATAAAAAACCGTATTATTCTATTAACGAATATCTAAAGGATAAATTGGCACAATGTCTGCCTTTCTCCCCAAGTTGCTGAACCTATCAAGGTACTTTGTAAGGTGCAATTATTTTTCATTGCCATTCATCATCATCATATCAGCCTTTAACTGTTCATCGCTGAATATAAGTCTCCCCCGAGGGTTTGGCCAGTAGTTGCCACGCTTGGCAGGCGAATTGGCAACCACAGTTAGGCTTTAGAGATGTATTAAGAGCGACGCTGCTACTCATCCCCCGCCCTCCTTTAGTCGGTTCTTACGACACCCATGGGATAGGAAGGTGTGGCCTATTCTATGCCGGGACCACATGGCTAAACATTACTAATATTTTTTTGTGAACGCGAATGCGACTATTTGTTAACTCACTACTACTTACCTATTTTATTAAACTTAAAAATTGAAAATTTCCAAGTAGTCATTGTTACAAATAAACTTAGCAACTAGTCTGATCCAGTTCATACTAGTTTCACGAGATCGCAACATGTCTGTCATTTCGTATTTACAATGTAGTTATTTCTTTAGAATGTCCTTTTGTAAAATGTATAAGTAAAATAATATATTTTTTTTGTGCTTCATTGTTTATTTTTAAGCCCTTTTGTGGTTCGGACGTCGGTAGCTGGAAACAATTGTTTTGAAGTGTTTACGAAAAGGTTTACTCGACTCGGTGTGCAACTGTTGTATTGCCGTTATATATTTATTATTATGTTTTTTGATCTTTAATATATCTATGTAAAAATATTTTAAACTAATATGTCTTTATGTTGCGTACATACCTTAAAATATTTTTTACCATTTAACCATTTGTAAAAAATGTTTATTCTTATGCGATTGGGTGAAGTTTAATTTTGATATACTTACGTCAATTCTAGACCGATAGTGATTATTCTTTTTGCAATCAAATATCAATGAAGATCTATACTACACTCCTAAATGGATTTCATGTTTATTTTATCACGATTAAGTTCGCTATGTTGCCAAATAATATTTTCCATTAATACTCGTAATACACGATTTAAGTTTTGCTTATATAAAAAAATTAAGTATATAACATAGACAAATAAATATATATATATATATATATATATATATATATATATATATATATATATATATATATATATATATATATATATATATATATATATATATATATTAAACTCAATTAGGTATAATCATTACATAGTATAAAACAAAGTCACAAAGTCGCTGTCGCTGTCTGTCCGTCCCTATGTATGCTTAAATCTTTAAAACTACGCAACGGATTTTGAAGCGGTTTTTTTCAGTAGATAGAGTGATTCAAGAGGAAGGTTTATATGTATAATACATGCATAATATTGAAGAGAAATACTAATAATTTTAGAGGATTCTAATGTGATATAATGTAATGTGCACCCGTGCGAAGCCGGGGCGGGTCGCTAGTAGGAAATAAGTTAACAATAAAAAAAAAATAGTAAAATATTACCAATTTTACGCTTACACTTTTCAATCCAAAATTGCCACCCATCAAGCGAACACAACAATTCAATAATAAACATTACTTCGCCGGAATCGAACCCGAGCCACCTCAATCACCGTTAGTCACACCCTACGTTTGCATTGTGACAAACGGACCGCCATATTATTTTTTACGGGCACGCAATTTTAGGGTGTCTCACTTACTGTAAATAAGGACCTGTTCACACTAAAGATTTGGAACAAATAAAAAAAACTATAAATATTAAATTTCAATCTTAATAATATTCATCTTCGAGTTTCTTTTAGGGAGGTGATCCAGAACGAGGAAATTCGACGGAGAAATCAAATGACTGACAAAGCTCTCAAAACTCTCAGCTGAAGTGGTTTGTCGAGCTTTTTTTCATGGGTGATAATGATATGGTAACCCCGTCTGTGCTATCAGTATACACTGGCGGGGCATCAGTGATAGACGACTAATAAGGATGAAAGTAGGTCAGTTAGCCCATCCTGACGAATTTAAGTAGAATTATCCACGATGGTTTCCAGGGGGAACCACGTGGAGGTCAGTCTGACAGGGTATATTGCTAGTAATGGGGCTATTTGATCCCATTACTAACAATCCCTTTCCCCCCGTATTTGTTGAGTTGATAGTAGATGGGGGTAGGAAGGATTTTAAAGTGGAGGCCGCGTATAGGACGACACAGCGTGGTATGCCCTCCTAGATGGACTGATGATATTAAGAATACGGCTAGAAATAGATGGATGCGAAAAGCAAAGGATCGCACGTAGTAGAAAGCATTAGAATCTATATCCAGCAGTGGACAGAGACTGAAATGATGATGATAATGAATTCTTATGAATTCTCATATAATAAAAGTAAAACATAAAAGTTTATAATAAAGTACAAAATTAACATCGAAATAAACTACGTTTATTTTATTATTTTTTAAATACAAAAGAAAGAGGGAGACTTTGTACAAAAGTCGATTGCTTGGGTACCTCTGTCCCGTTCGTGTTTCAACCGTGAAGCAGTTGTGTTTGCATGGCTGTGTTTCGGTTTAAAGGGTGGAATATGGCGTGAATTTATTGGGTACAGAGGAATAACACCTGAGTCCTCAGGAATGGCAACGCATGGGGGGTATAATGAACGAAACAGTATACTCTGTAATGTCCATGGTACTGCTCATGTCTATAGGCGACGGTTACCACTATCCATCAGGTGGGCCGTTAAGTTGTATAAAAAAATATATAAATCATTAGTGCTAGCTTCGATTGACTAAACTGCGATTGCAGTATGTATCCTGAATGAAGTCTGAAAATATACTAATTAAATATTTAAAAAAAAAACCACCCTTACTGAAATCAGCTAAATACGAATAAAAAAAATTAAGTACTACATTTGCCGATTCATCCTCAGGATTCCCGTCTATGTAAACGTTTCCTTACAAGGACTTACAATTCCCATTTCGTAACGCCTAATTCACACAGGAGTCTTTTGTGTAACCATTTCATCTCTCCACCTGTACATAGACAATAGACACTTTGTCTTTTAGCAGTTAAAAGCTACCATTATTATAATAACGGATTGTGTTTGTTTACCTTATTGTATGCATTGATCTCCGAAACTGTTTATTGTTATTTATATAGCTTTGGTTATTCATCCAAGTGTAACTAATTTGTTGAACGCAATTTCGATAGGTAAACGTAGAGGGGACCGTTGATTGATAGACAATACACCACTTTGGAAACAAATTAGCTACGGAACCCAAATGTTTTATACAAACTAGCTGACGGCACTCTAAAGAGAAAAGGTAACAATCACCTGTTAGTAAATTTATTGTTTTTTGGAAAATAAAAATCAATTATAAAGTTTTAATATTAATTCTCACGACGACAACAGTTTAAAATAACACATGGGTATAATTTTTTTTGTTTTAAACAAAATAAACAGACTTGAAAAAAAAAACAAAAACCAAAAAGTGAAAAATAAACTGATATTAAACTTTTAAAGGATAAAATGTGCTTGGCTATTCGCTTAGAAGTTGTGTCTTCCACCATCAGCTCTGCAATATAAGATTGGCGAATACTAGATGCAAATATCTGAATAAGTTTTGAAAAACATGAAATTACTGGGTACAGAGGAATAACACCTGAGTCCTCAGGAATGGCAAGGCATGGGGGGTATCATGGGCGAAACAGTATACTCTGTTATGTCCATGGTACTGCTCATGTCTATAGGCGACGGTTACCACTTTCCATCAGGTGGGCCATCAGCTTGTTTGCCATTCTAAGATGTATAAAAAAAAAACTCCGAGCATAGCTCTCTCCATAGCTCGCTGAGTAACCTAAAGCTTTTGCATACTGTAAGAGATTACTTATCAATAACTCCTATCTACTCCCATGAATCAACTATATATTATTAGTACAATGAAGTGTCAAATAGCTACACCTCTTTTAAATATTTAGACATCAATGATACGTTAATTATATTGCTTCAACCAAAGCGCCACTCAACTGCAGTGCAGTTACATCAAACACGTAGTTATTTCCGAACGTACTAACACGGCAAGGTCGTCCATTCGCCTCAACTTAATCGACCGGTCAGCTAGACCCTTGGCCACTCTTACGAAACCTCATCTGAGTTCGCCTGAACTACACTGCAAAAGAGGGAGGGAAGATCACAGATGTCTGGTCGGTTCTCAACAAAAACAGTTCGCGTATAATGGTCAACGACAACTGTGCAAAAAATTAACTTATACAGATGTATCAGGTTTTGCAAACGTCAGTTTGGTTTGTGGAGATAAAATAATGAAACGTGAATAATTATTATGTTTAGAAATAGTATAAGTTCATAGTTTTTTGTTGACTAAAAAACCTTTGGAGTTAACAGTTCGTGTCTTCACGGTTCTAGGGTGAAATCTGCATAATTTAATACTGTATAACTAAATTTCTATATCTACTGCTATTTCTATACCTATTGTTAATAATTCTCATAATTATAACGATTTACGAGAATTTTGATATTACTCTGTTACCCAAAACTTCTTCATCCTACGCTTATCCCAATTATTATTTGTGGTCGGCGTAATATGTTTTCCTCTTCCATTCTTTTCTATTCCCAGTCATTTTCGCATTGACTCCCATTCTGCTACCATTTTATTAAAACCTCGAAAAGTTTAAAAATAACTGTCATTTATATTTTCGTGTG
Organism: Galleria mellonella; assembly: GCF_026898425.1. Taxonomy (NCBI): domain Eukaryota; kingdom Metazoa; phylum Arthropoda; class Insecta; order Lepidoptera; family Pyralidae; genus Galleria; species Galleria mellonella. Next base: position 1,893,104 of record NW_026442050.1, read on the forward strand.
GTCATCTTAACGATCTGTAAAAAGTTTTCTATCTCATTCGAAATCTCAAGCATTTGATACTATGTAAAATCTCAAATTTGAGAGAAATTGGTGCCACCGATACAGCTCTTCATTTACTTCATTCCTCACAATAAATACATCACCAGATCTCTACCACATACTACTGATGCATTGGAAACTATTTTCCAGATTCAGAGTGAAAGTCTATTTGTTTTGGATAAGAACGAATAATATATTATCAAATTTCTCTTCTCTGTCTCTATCTCTTTGAGGTCGACGTACTTCTGTACATTTTTATTTACAGTCGTCTCAGCATTCAGTTGTTTTTTTGGTCATCCCATCTTTTACAAACTTCGCTTTTTATATTTAACCCTTTGAGTGCCGACGAGCGCCATCGCGCTCGTGCGCATTGTAACTAAAAGTGCCACGAGCGTCATAGCGCTCGAAAAATCAGTCGCTTTCTAGCTTGCTGTAAAAAAATATTAAAATTGGATAATTTTTGGAGGAGATACAGTTTTTTTTAGAGACAAGGGTAAATGACATCAACACGACAAAGATTTCTTTGGCATTTTTAAGTAGATATGAGTAAAAATCAATGGCACTGAAAGGGTTAAAACCATCTACATCCACTTTCAACATTATCTTCATCAATACTTATGTAATATATCCTTGTATAATTACTAAATTCAACAAAATTAATAGAAATAGATTAACATTTTAAATTTGTATGTAAATAATATAGTCGCTAAAGTTAAATATCTAGCTTGACCCTTGGCGTATTAGAATGCAATTTAAAAGCAAATGTTATTGAAATTGCATCGATACTACCTAATCAACACCATGGCTGTATTACTAGAATCGCTGATATTAAACATTGCTTTGTAAAAGCTACGTGTCTTACATATTAATAAAGGCACACCTGTTTGCTAGTTTAAAGCCTTGGAAATAATGTTAACCGTTTAAGAACAAGTTGTGACATGTTACGCTGTAATATAACAAAAATTAATAGAAGTTAATGATTTGAAAGATTGTAAATCTTCGTCACAAAGGACTGGTGAAATATGTAAATGCATAGACACTTTAAAAGATACGATAATACGTTCCGGGTATTGTTGTTGTTATCTATTAGTTTACTACCTGTAACCCACGGTTTTGTTCCGTTTAAACAAGATATGGCCTAAGCTTTTATAAGTTGGATATGGGTTTAGCATGATAAGGACGATTTTTTGCATTTGCAACCTACGATAAACGTAGAACCGAAGACTTGGTATAGCGTACTTACGTAAAACAAAACTCGTGAATATGATATATCTAGATTATTTAAAAAATTAACTTTAATAATAATATAAAAACTATAACATTTTGTTTTGTTTCCATGCATGTAGTCTTTTTTAATATAACTTAATGAAAAAGTAACCAAATTTTGTTGCAATTATCATAGAACCACTCTCTAAATGAGATTAGGGACTAATCGATAAATTTAATCATTTTTTTTTTTACTTGTATCACTATTTCACATCAGCTGACTATCTTATAGTCAGTTATTATTTTTTTACATTTTCATGAAGTTATATTACAACAGATTACGTGCATATATAAATCTAATATGTTATTGTCCCACTAATGGGCGTGGTGCTCTTCTAAAGATGTTCTCAGACTACTGTTTTATTATCTAAACAGATTAATTTATACATATCAGTCATCTCTTCATTTTCACTTTGGTTTCAGATTTCTTTTTTTTGCAATCTTTTTAGAATTCAATATAAGTCATAAATACTGTAACTTTAAGCGTCAAAGTATATTTTCCTCTATGTATATTGATTCAGTGTCCTCTTCCTTTTTTACTGCACAGTTTACAGGGGTCATTTGAACATCTCTTATCAAACTCATTATTTCACATTTCACATCCATTTTCCTTTCCTCGGGAATCTTTTTAAATTCCTTCACCAAGGATAGAAGGAATAATCTGTCTTCATCTCTTTCATCAATAACATCACAATCTTGCTCCATTATTTTATTTGGTATTACCACTTCTCTCGCTTTGTTTCTTTCAATCTTTTTATCATTTTTTAATCTCTTTACAGGTGCGTCATCTGAACTTGATGGTAGTCCCATTTCTTGATTAGTAACACTGCCATTATCATCGTCTGCAGTATCTACAAATCGTCTCTTAGTGGTAATCATAACTGTTTCTTTCAGAAAGTGTAACTGGTCGAAATATACATAGCATCGCCTTCTGCCGGTGATTAAACCACGTTTATGTTTTTCCAATAATTTTAAATCTTTTATATACTGATCCCGTATATTCTTCCATTTCTTTTGTAAAATATTGCCTGAAATGTTACATGGTTATTAAAAAATATATATATTTTTGTATTAAAATACGAGTAAATAAAATTTATAGCGATTTTAAAAACTTGACCAGTGGGTCTACTTTTGAATCTAATATCAATATCAAATCAATCTACTGCCAATGTCAATTTTATACTACTTTCATAAAACAATAGTTAAGAATTTTAGGGGAAAGGGATTGTTAGTAATATGGACTATCAGTCCCATTGCAAGCAATACACCTTCCTTGCCTGGAAAAACCTGGAAACCATCGTGCTTAATTTCCGGTGTATTCATCACGACGGGCTAACTGGCATGCCCTTTCATTCTTACCTATCATCTCTCATTGGTGCCCCGCCAGTGTATACCGTTAGCACAGACGGGATAACCAATCCATTATCATCCATTGAAAAAAAAATAGTAACTAAGTTAAAATTAAAATCGATTTACAACAGTTTGCATTCACAAGTTATACTAATATGCATCTATCAGAACAATATGGAACCATTATGTCGCTAGTGTTGCAATTCGAGAGTGCAAAATGTCTCTTATTTCAAGAGTAACCCATCAGGACAAAAGCCTATGCCCTTTTCTATTTCAAAATTTTCAATATATATATATATATATATATTAATTCATACCATTAAGACGTTATGTGACAATAAACATTCTCCCATAATATTTATCCTGAATTCCATAATTAATATTATTAATATTTACCTGATTCTGTGTACATGATGCTGTTTTAATAGTTATTTTATTAATTCTACTTTAGTATTCTTATGTTGTCACTAGTATGACAATTTTTTTATTTGTTTTGTTAGTGTTACATTTATTAATGTTAAATCGATGTCTAAAGAGAATGTTGCGTGCATCTGTAATTGGTGTAAATGCAAGATGCAAACCCTGAATATCAATTGAAATCCATGTCTGTATTTACAATGTTGATGTACCTTTTAAAATAAAAAAAAAAAAATAAACACATTCATTTCAGTATTCACAAAGATATTTGTTTGTTTAGATGTTTGTTATACAATCACGTTTTAATGACTGAACGCATTTAAATGAAATTTCATCCAAAGATAGACTTAACACTGGATTAGGACATAATACTCTTCATCATAATTCACGCAAGCGGAGCCGCAAAACAATTATTGTAATAAAAAAGATTAATAGAAATAAAAATAAGATTGTTTGTTTACCATTTGAAGTTGCATTAAAAAAATTAGCACGATTACATTAAAGACCTAGCTAGATTAGATAATAAGACCTTGTTTTATATATAGACATACGAGAGATTCAAGCAAAAGTATGTACTATTAAATATTCTGTGATTACCCTAGTTTGAAAGATCTACCTACTTTACTGCACCTACATTTTGTTCCGCAAAAAAAAATTCTATTTTGCTAGTCATAAAATAATTAATATTAAACTATATTTCTTACGTTAAATTGATCATGTATGTTTTAATTTAAAATACGGAACAAACAAACAAAATACGGAACAAACTAAAACAAAATACGGAATAAACAAACAAAATACGGTACAAACAAACAAAATACAGTACAAACAAACAAAATACGGTAAAAACAATCAAAATACGGTACAAACAAATAAAATACAGTACAAACAAACAAAATACAGTACAAACAAACAAAATACGGAATAAACAAACAAAATATGGAACAAACAAACAAAATACGGAACAAACAAACAAAATACGGTCCAAAAGTATCATTAAAACTACTCACGGCATTTCACACTGTCCTCAATAGTCATATTTTCGTTTCCAAATATCTTCACCAGCTCAGCCCATTTCTGTATTTTCAGTTCTTTATTGAAGTAATGTATATTGTTAAAATCCCAAAGGACAGGTCTATTCTTTATTTCCTCTATGAATTTCTCCGTATCGAAATCCATTGCAGCAGATATGTTGGCCCCCATTGAACCGCTGTTGCGTAATAAATGCGCGGGAACCGCCGCCGAGCGGACGCGTCGCCCCGCCGCCTCGTTCCGCGTTACCCGCCGCGGTTACCCGCCAGCGAGGCCGCGGCGACATAATATAAAATGGCCGCTGCATTACGATAATAATATTTAATGTCAAACACTGACGATGGATTTCATGTTTGCGCAAAAAACTAGTCATGAAACTGTGCAAATACACAGCATGTGAGGAGTACAGATATTTTTATTATTATATATTGTTATAGCACGACAAGTGCCCATGTGTGGTTCGTGCAATAGAATGGACCATCCTTTCCTTTCCCATGAGTGACAGAGACGAATAATGGGACTTAATGCTCAAAATACTGGTAGTAGCGTTTCTCTTAAAACACAACCAAAGCCTAACTGCGGTTGCCAACCCGGCTGCTAAGCGTGGCAACTATTGGCAAAACTCTCCCTCTGAGGGAGGCCTATGTCCAGCAGTGGACAATTAACGGTTGATATCATGGTGATGATTTAAGCAAAAATGTATAATTTATTAAAATATCATTCTATAACTTAATGAGCTGAATGTAACTTAAGATTTACTTCAATACATGACCAATTATCTGATACTGATGTAGATTAATTCTCTTATTCATAAAACGAACAAAATTCCCATAAACCTATTTTAGCTATTGAACTGTTTTGTCCCTTTTCTTTACACTTAATTCCCAATTTGAAAGAGACAAAACAGTGAAATAGTTAAAGTAGATTTATAGGTTTTAGTTTTTATGAATAAGAGGGTTAATTCTACCACCCATAAATATATAAATAAATAAATACTTCGATAGATACGATTAGCAAAAATGTACTAGACTGATATTAGTTTTTTTTTATACAATTTAGAATGGCAAACAAGCTGACGGCCCACCTGATGGAAAGTGGTAACCGTCGTCTATAGACATGAGCAGTGCCATGGACATAACAGAGTATACTGTTTCGCCTATGATACCCCCCATGCGTTGCCATTCCTGAGGACTCAGGTGTTATTCCTCCGTACCCAGTAAATTCAAGCCATATCCCACCCTTCAAACCGAAACAGAGCCATGCAAACACAACTGCTTTACGGTTGAAACAAGAATGGCCTGTAATACCAGGGGCATTACGCATGTCAACCCTGAAGAAACCTCTTTACTACTTTTTTTAAGAACCCCATGATGTAGTCTCTTGGCAAAACCTCGACATGGAACTTATTCCGGTATATAAGTTTATGAATAATCTACCGCAAGGATTCCCAAAGTGGTCGATATCGGTCACTTGGGGGTCAAGTCAGTTTCTCAGGGGTCGACATAAACGAAAACTGATTTTGGTAATCGACGAAGTCAAAAATCGACCCTTATTAATTAACTCGAGTTCTTATTTGAAACTTTCAAGATGTCGTATAAGTTATGTACCAACTTGTTATAAGAATGACAAATATTTTAGTAGGAATTATTATTTTTGTACTTTTAAAAAACTTGACAGGTCGATTAACGTACATTCGTATAATTTTTTTTTTTTATTTTTACTCTGCGATTTTAATGTTTTTTTTTTTTTAAATACAATTACCTACTTAAGTATTGTTATGTAATTTGTATTGGTAATTCTCAATTACACTTGATATTTTATGTTTTTTTTATGCAACTTAGAATGGCAAACAAGCTGACGGCCCACCTGATGGACAGTGGTAACCGTCGCCTATAGACATGAGCTGTACCATGTTGTTAGATTTTGACGAGAAAATGATGATGACAAGTTTACTCATTTAACCAACTGCAAAAATTTTAAAGTGGTACTTATTTTGTATCAACAGGATAAGACCTAGAGATAGGATTTTTAAAATAATTAGGCTATGAAGGTCTGAGGTATTAGTTCATTTTGTAAAAGAGGTCTCTTGCCCAAAATAGTTTGGGAATCTATGGCCTACCGGATGTTATGTGGAGTCGTTATGAAGGTGTCCACTAAAAACTGTTACACATAAACAAGTTGAGACATGTTCTAGCAGCCTTCGAGAGGAGGGGTTGCGTCCTTGTTACGACCTCGCGGAACCAGATTGAAAGCGGTCAATGACAGTATATTGGACCTAGCTGTTTATTGTTACATGAGTAAAGCATTGCGCCTCATTTTTATAACGGAGTATGTTTTACTCCTTAAAATTAACATGCTTAAGGTCTTTACTACATAAAATAAGATATACATATATAATAATTATGAACTTATATCTTAATTCTACATACTAAATCTTTAGCTTTATACATACACACATACACAAACATATGCATATATATACATACATACATATACAGACATGCATATGCTAATGTGTACTTTTTTTTTAATGGGTGATAATGGAATGGTAATCCCGCCCGCGCTCTCGGGATACGCTGGCGGGACACCAATAAGGAATGACAGGTGAGGATGAAAAGGCAGATCAGTTACCCCATCATGACGAATTCCACTATCAATTAACCACTATGGTTTCCAGGGGGAACCACGTGGAGGTCAACCTGATTGGGGGTATTGCTGGCAATGGGTTAGTTAAACCCCATCACTAACAATCCCTTTCCCCCTCATACAGTGGTATTTGAATAAAACCTTAAGATGCTCATTCTAAATTCAAATTAAGTGCATCTTTATTTAAATAAACTTGTTTACAAACACTTTTAAATCGTCATTTTTTTCCACGATCTGAATGAAATGTATGAAACTAAACTGTACGCGACTATCTAGCTTCTGACAAAGATTTGATTGTATTTGGGAAGACTACTGGCAATAGCTCTATAACATTGAAAAATCCACGCTTTAATAATTCAAATATACAGCTCAGTTAAACAAGATCACTCATACGTTTATTATACAGAGAAATTATTTATAAAGCAGAAATAAATAGTTAAATATTACACAATCTAGCGTACGCTCCTATAACATATGCACAAGATATCCATAATTTGGAATGCTATCTGCATTATTCAACACGCATAGGTAGTAAAGGACAAGAGGACACAAATGACCCTCACAGTAATCTCCACAGAGATAGCTCCGGCGAAGAAAGATAAATAAAACAAAAGGCGGTCGCACACGTGCGTGAGCACCTTGCGCAGATGCGCGCGCGCATCTGCCGGTCACTCGTTTCGGAAAATGACTTCGAAATCTCGACATGGCGCGTGTACGCACCTTTACATCTCGACGACTGCATACTTATAATTTCTGATCTTGATTTATTGGCTTACCTGAAAACAAAAAACCAACATTTGGTCAGATAATTTGAAGAGGCAATTAAAATGTGAGTCTAGAAATGTAATGATATCTGAAGTCCAAATAAATGGACCGTTTTGACAGCTGTCAAATTATAAGAACTCGTTTTGTCCTCTTTTTCTTTTATTTTTTTTTTTTGTTAAGAAATTTGACTTCTGGCTTTTAGCCACAACAGAATATTGGTTATTTATTATTTATTTATTTCAAGTAAGCAGTTACACAGACAATACATATGCTTTGCAGTTTGTCCGCAGCTTTGCGCTCTTGTACATACAGCTTTATAAACAATTATGAACTTATATCTTAATTCTACGTACTAAATCTTTATCTTTATACATACATACACAAACATATGCATATATACATATATATACACATACATACATACATATACAGGCATGCATATGCTAATGTGTACTTTTTTTTGATGGGTGAAAATGGAATGGTAACCTGCGCTTGCGCTAACGGGATACACTGGCGGAGCACCAGTGAAGGATGATCGATGAGAATGAAAACATACCAGTTACCTCATCATGATGAATTCACAAGGAACTAAACATGATAGTTTCCAGGGAGAACCGCGAGAAAGTTGACTTGGCTAGGTATAATGCTAGCAATGGGATTCTTGGTCTCCATTACTAACTCCTTTCCCCCACTAATGTGTACTCATACCAATAACAACATTTGCTATACACTTACTTGTATTTTAGATACTGTACGCTATCCTCAATTATCACTATAGGTACATTATGAACTACATTTACCATCCAAATTAAATCTAACACTGATCCATAATTTTTTTTTTATTTTTCTTGTAAAATATTTTATTGTGACATTATTTAGTAATCGTATCTTTCTCGGTAATACATTATACTATTTTGTAATAATTATTAATTTTGGGCACAATATAGATAGATAGATAGATAGATACTCTTTATTGTTTCCTCCAAAAGATTACAACAGTAAACTTATTATAAATATAAATAATTACAAGGAACAATCACAATGAGAAAACAATGGGCGACCTTATCGCTAAGAGCGATCTCTTCCAGGCAACCTTTGGATGGAGAGGAGTAATTATAAACAATTTGGTGGGAGGCACGATGAAAAAGTTTGTTAGTTCTAAATATGGGAGATGTGACACATATAATATATATATATATATATATATATATATATATATATATATATATATATATATATATATATATATATATATATATATATATATATATATATATATATATATATATATATATACATTGTTTTTTGCTTTTTTGAGGGCAAAGCAATAAACTGAGTTGTGATTATTTTGTGTTACTGTGGCCCACTCGCGAAAATGTATGCTACCTCTTTCATGTATTTTCCTTTTGTTTTTTTTTTCTTTCTATATGTATTCTTTTATTATTATTTAAGTATGTTCCAATACCTGATGTCATTTGTGTGCTGTAAGTGAAGCAAATAAATTATTTATTTTATTTATTCATTAGTACAAATATGTGTACATGGCGGATTTAATGCTAAAAGCATTCTCTCCCAGTCAACCATAGGGAAGTGGCAGAATACTCGAATGCGGTACTACTAATTATTGATATACATATATACTAAAATTACATATATAAACGAATAAATATATATGAATAACAAATATACTTACACATATATGATATATACTAAATTATACACGAATTTGGGAATAATATAAAGCACGCTGCTCGGATAAAGATAAAAAGTGAGCGTGAACGCTTTTTTTGAAAGACGGATTAGTCGGTAGTCTCTTAATGGCATCAGGAAGCGCGTTCCAGAGTCGTGAAGAATCTATCCATCTCGTTCAGGAAACAAGAACTTTAATAAAACAATTATATAGAATTTTATATGGTATAACCTGAACCATAACATTTTAAAGTCCTGCAGCTAGGCAAAGGTCTCACCCGATAAGAAAGGAGTATCAGCTTCTTAGAAATATGCTAAATAGGTAATTTTGAATTACAAATGTGGAAAATATGTACAACAAATATATTCAAGCATTTATTTATAGACAGTTCTCTCATAAATGTTCTAACGTGAAGGTAGATACGTTAAATTTCTATTATTTTCTGGAAATGTTTTGGTACAATCGGTGCGCTTGCGCAGTCGAGCATGCCTTCACACTTTAATGTGATCAAGCAATCATTATGCTACACAGTGTAATTTATAGCATTATAACTATATCTTTAGGAGTAAAACTTTATGGTTTGATGGGTTTGTGTTCAATGGCAATTTGTTAGCTAGTAAGGTGTTTCCGTTGGTGGCCCGCATAATTAAAAGGGCGACTTAAAATGCTGGTATGGGTTAGGCGACTGAACTACTCGTATCTTACAGTTGAATTAAGAACTATGTAGAATGTAAGAATAAAGGCTTTTGGCCTTTGACTTTGACCTTTTTTATTTCTCTCTAAGGTAAATATTTACGATAGATCGAAAAGGACCTGACCTGAAGAGATAATATTAAATATAACAAATTTTACAACATGTTTAACCGACTTCAAAAAACGAGGAGGTTCTCAATTCGGTTAGATTATTTTTTGTTCTTTTTTTAAACAATTTAGAAAGGCAAACAAGCTGATGATCCACCTAATGGAAAGTGGTATATCATCGGCTATAGACATGGGCAGTACCATGGACATAACAGAGTATACTGTTTCGCCCTTGATACCTGAGGACTCAGGTGTTATTTTTCTGTACTCTGTAAATTCACTGCCATATCCCACCCTTCAAACACACACATGTAAACACAGCCATGTAAACATAACTGCTTCACGATAAAAACACGAATTGGACAGAGGTACCCAAGCATACGGCTTTACTACAAAGTATTCATATGGTATTGTTTGTTACCACATAACTCCGTTATTTATAAACCGGTTTGAATTTTTTGTCGGAAAGGGTGTACTTTTAGAACGGTCCCATAATAGTTTTAATAAATTTACTTTTTAAATACAAATTTTTAAACCAAAGATTTTGTCACGAGTCAGTAGGTACTTTTTTCTTTTGTTTTTTTTTTACAACACAGGGGGCAACCGAGCTGCGGCTCACCTGATGGTAAGTGACTACCGCCGCCCATGCTCACCCACAACACCAACGGCATTGTAGGTTTGCTGCCGGCCTTTTAAAAGGGAATATGCTCTTTTTTTGAAGGTTATGTTGTCGTATCGTTTCGGAAATACTGCTGCTGGAAGTTGATTCCAAAGAGTGGTTGTGCATGGAAGAAATGCCTTGAAAAACGCACGTTGGAGGACCGCCATTCGTCCGGATGGTTGGGATGGCCAGATGGTTGGGATGAAATTTTTGTTTATGGCAGGTTGTACGATGGTGAAAATCAGCAGCAGGTATCAATCCGAACAATTCCTCAGAGCACTCCCCATGATAAATTCGGTAGAAGATGCACAGAAATGCAACATTTCTACGCAGTCTCAGTGGGTCGAGCCGGACAGTAATATAGGCGACATATAGGCGACTTATTATTTCCCATCAGATGGATCGTCAATTCGTTTACTATTCCACACTGCGTGAAGAAAGCATTGAGTAGTTAAATTAAGCGTTCTGTAATTTAATATACAAAAAAAAACAACAAACAAAAGTAGCTCTTTATGTAACACGTAAATGTAAACTATCAATAAAAGACACCAATTCAAAATTCATATAAATAATTCATTAGTAACACCGGCCCGATACAAAATGCAACAGATCGAGTGGCGCAGCTCTATGCTAATAACAGTACATAATATGAGCTCTGTGGATCTGTGGATTTACTCTTGAAATAAATACCAATAAATCGATTTTTTCGATCGATTGAAATTCAGACGTTTCGAACACTTTAATTGCAATACTATCGACATAATAGTTCTATATACAGAGGTACCTCGACATACAAGTTTAATTCGTTCCGTAATCTTATCTCGTATATATATATATATTTTTAATGGATGGTAATGGTATGGTAACCACAACCGAGGGATGATAAGTGAAGATGGAGCAGGTCAGTCAGGCCATCGTGACAAATTCATCAATGAATCAATCACAATTGTTTCCAGGGAGAACCACGAGGAGTTCGTCGGCAAACAAGCTGACGGCCGACCTGATGGAAAGCGGTAACCGTCGCCTATAGACATGAGCAGTACCATGGATATTACAGAGTATACTGTTTCGCCCATGATACACCCCATGCGTTGCCATTCCTGAGGACTTAGGTGTTATTCCTCTGTACCCTATAAATTCACGCCATATGGGGTCCTTCAAACCGAAACACAGCTATGCAAACACAACTGCTTCACGGTTGAAACACGAATGGGACAGAGTTCGTATCTCAAAACAAATATTTTTGTACAAAGTCTGGAATGGTAAGACCTACCTCCGTTGTTTTTGTTAACTGTTAGTCTGAGGTGGGAGAAACTGTTAGACACCAACATCCACCCCGCATGTGGGGGTCGTATGCAGCGGTGCAGCGTGCGATTCCTCGTATCTCAAATCTTGCTCTCATCTCATCGCTCGCTCGGCGGCTCGTATCTCAAAACACTCGTATATTAGGGCCCTCAGACGCAGAGGTACCACTGTAGTTCTGATAGAGGCGTATTAGTGTAACTTGTCAATGCAAACTATTGTAAACCGATTCTAATTCTAACCTATTTCCTAACTGTTATTTCATGAATGCAGTATAAAATTTTCATTGGCAATAGATTGGATTGATATTGATGGAGGGAGACTTTGTACAAAAGTCGATTGCTTGGGTACCTCTGTCCCATTCGTGTTTCTCGTGTTTCAACCGTGAATATCTAAAGGAAAAATTGTGTCTATGCACCGAACATAAACGAAGCAAAACGAAACAGAGGAGAGAGACTTACAAGTGGATTGTGTTTCGGTTTGAAGAATGAAGAATGGAATATGGCGTGAATTTACAGGGTACAGAGGAATAACACCTGAGTCCTCAGGAATGGCAATGCATGGGGGGTATCATGGGCGAAACAGTATAGTCCATGGTACTGCTCATGTGTATAGGCGACGGTTTCCACTTTCCATCAGGTGGGCCGTCAGCTTGTTTGCCATTCTACGTTGTATAAAAAAAAAACCATTACATAGACAAATCACAAATTTGAACCGCTGTAAATGCACATCCAGTATAAGTACTAGCCATCGATCAATTCTAAACAATAATGGCGGTAATATTTAAATGTATCTATCACATTGTCACACGGAGTTATGTGTGTAATCATAATAAATCATAGCTGTGTAGGCACGACATTATTGGTGCTCATACGAGACGTTAAAAATGGGCCCGATGTCAGGCGTTAAGCGGACGCGAGATTGAGAGGACGATGTGATTAGGGTTATTCTGTACTCTCTGTTAATATATTTATATTAATAATTGAATGAATGAATGAAATATATAGCTAAAATTGTAGTACAATAAGATGATATAGTAATATTACAATAGTTGGTTTCATACATTTTGTCATTACTGACGTGCAACAGTTATTACAAAAGTTATGACAAAATAATTATTTATAATTATTCTCATACGTAACTATGTACGTAATTAATATAAATAAAAAAAAATAATCGATCGCCTAGTTCGATCGTAAACACCGTGGCATGAAATTTTTATATATAAGATTTATAATTTAATAAATTAAATATTCAACAATTACCCACTCAAAACGACGCAAAGTTTGTATAAAAGTATGTAATAATATATTAGGAAACAAAGTAAAAGTATTTACTTTGCTCAATATAAGTGTAGTAAGTTAAATATAACACCAAAACATTAATATGCGCAATAATATAACTTAAAAATAACAAATCTACTGTAATATACATGTAACATTAAGTACAAGAGAACTAATTAAATTTGATATAATTTCTATGTCACCAATCTGTAATCCTTTTGCCCAAAAAATAATTTTTCAAATCGGTTTAAAACTAACGGAATTATAAGGGTACAAACATAAAAAAAAATATATCACAACCGAATTGAGAATCTTCTTTCTTCAAATCGATTAAAAAATCACTTCAAATATATAATCGTTGTTACAAATCGGAATCAAATGTGTTAATCAACAATTGTTGAGAATGGCCCAAAACATTTTCTTTATCCGAAAATAAGTCAGATGTGACCTATGACTGCAATGATTTACCGTCGATACGTACGGCCGCCCGTCCGTGCTCGACTCAATGCCGGAATGCAATATGCCATAGAATATTTATATTATATCAGATAGACGAGATAACCTGCCTCGCGGTCACAGTTCACGTTTGTGACGTGAAGATCACAGGTTAGATGACAATCGGAAGAATTAGTCTCGTATCAGTGGGTACCAGTTTTGGAGGGTTTTCTTTAATGGGTGATAATGGAATGGTAACCCCACCCGCGCTATCGGTATACACCGGCGGGGCACCAGTGAAGGATGATAGATGAGGATGAAGCAAGTCAGTTAGCCCATCGTGAAGAATTCAATAAGAATTGTTCACGATGGTTTCCAGGGGAAACCACGTGGAGGTCGACCTAATAGGGTATATTGCTAGCAATGGGGCTGTCAAACTCCATTGTTAACAATCCCTTTCCCCCCGTACATATATATTATGGATGATAATGGAATGGTAACCCCTTGCGGGTATACTCTACCCGGGCTACAGAGAGGGATGATAGGTGAAGACGAAGCAGGTCAAATGGCCCATCGTGATGAATTTATTAAAAAATAACCACGTCGGTTTCCAGGAGGAACCGTTGTTAACTAACAATAGGGGTGTCAATCTCCATTCCTAACAATCCCTTTCTCCCCGTTTTGGAGGGTTGGGTTGTCTCCCCTCCAAGATCAGTGCCTATCGATATGATAAACGACAAGATAAAAAGAGAAATTTAGATCAAAACTTAGCAAATAAAAACTGAAATTCAAAAACATGCAATGCAGATGGAAACGAGTTGATAAAGAAAAAACTGTTTGAAGTTATAACTATCCAAGAAGAACCCAATTGGCGCGCCGAGGTCTAATAAAAGAGGCGCCATCTTTGGCACGATCAACGCGGATACTCGATAATTGTTTATGCCAGTTACCAAAAATTTCTTTTGAAAACTATCAAAAATTTGCACACAACTAAAGCTTTTTTTTGTCGCCAGGAGGATCGCCATCAAAAACTTCATGCATGCCATTACAAGTTTTTTCAAATGTAGAGAATGACAAACAAGCTAACGGCCCACCTGATGAAAAGTCGTTATTGTCACTTATGAACAGCAGCTTGGGCATCATCTTTTTTTACAACACAGGGGGCAAACGGGCATGCGGCTCACCGGCGGTAAGTGACTGCCGCCGTCCATGGTCACCCACAACACCTAGAGCATTGCACTATGCATCTCTACACTGTGATGCCCTTGGTATTGGCCTCATGTGATGCAATTCCTGTGGACCACGGTGTTATGCCTCCCACTCTGTAATATATATATATATATATATATATATATATATATATATATATATATATATATATATATATATATATATATATATATATATATATATATATATATATATATATATATAAGCCTAACGGCGGTTTCCAACCCGCCTACCGAATACGCCTACCAATCGAGAAGCACGTGCAAAAATTAACGGCTGATATCTTCATCATATAAGTACTCGTAATTATAATTTCTTATACGTAATTATAAGTAATTTACGTAAATTTATCATACGTTTATCAAGCTAACCAATTACATTAATCATCAATCAAACCAAATTCAAAAAGAAAATGGCGTCTAAAAATGTTCTTGTTATCTAATTAGCATAACCTGTCTACGTTTAATAGTCTATGACCGCGGTCAGCGCACACAATGGTAACTTTCACCCCACATACATAAGGATGACAAATAAAATGTTTAACGTGAGAAAGCAGAGATAAAGCTCAAATGGCTGTTAATGCCAAGATAAGTATTGTGGACTTCTGTGAACTTAACTTTCGGAGGTATGTGATCTTTGGACGTTAAACTGTAATAAAGGTTTGTAATTGTTTAACCGCGTTTAAAAATAGAGGTCTTTGGTATTTTTTACGGCGCGAAGTTCTCTGCCTACCCCATATAATATTTGATGTACAAATAAAGAACTATTACTTTTTTTTATGCAATTTAGAATTAAATAATATGAATAATAGAATTGATAATTCATTACATTACATTAATATAGCCGTGTTGTCTTAAAACAAAATGGGCCACCCTTTCTTTTTCTGTATATATCGTATATACAGAAAAAGAAAGGGTATGTGGGTATATATATATATATATATATATATATATATATATATATATATATATATATATATATATATATATATATATACCCATTGGATATATACGTATATGGGACATGAAATATACCAAATTGTCAAATGACATTATTTATATAATTTTCGTCATCACCATCATCATTTCAGCCACTATCCGTCCACTGCTGGACATAAGCCTCCCCATACGAGTACACTGCCATAAACAACTTTATATATTTTTACTAGATATAAAAAAAAACATTACATGAATGTAATGATATTTATACGTTATTACTTAGTTTAATAACCTCTATGTATTAAACTAGATGCTTAAACTAACTGTAAGTATATGTTATAATATGTAAAAAGTTGTTTAAAGAAACGTATGTACACGCTTCAACATAAAAAAAGGACAATGATTCGGTCGCAGTCGGTTGAGCACGCGTTCCCTCACGTCCCGAGACTTATAAACGCATTGTTTACACATATTTACATTAAAATACAGACCTAATTTATATGCTCTTTGCTTAAAGTATCGTTAAGGCTACGACTCGGATCTAAAAAATGTCGTTCAACGGCAGTATGACGTCATCTTTCATGATTAATTAAAAAAAATATAATCGTTCTAAATTTTTATTTAAAAAATAAAATATTCAGTTTTATATGTAACAATCTGGCAAAATTCTCCAAGGATGAGGCCTATATTCAACAGTGGGCATGATGATGCAACAATATAGTCGATACATAGGGGGGTAATGGATTGTTAGTAATGGGGTTTAATAGCTCCATTACTAGCAATATACCCTCTCAGGTCGACCTCCACGCGGTTCCCCCTGGAAACCCTCATGGTTAATTCTTGTCGAATTCATCACGGTGGGCCAACTGACCTGCATTCATTCTTACCTATCATCTTCCACTGGTGCCTCGTCGGTGTATACCGATAGCGCGGGCGGGGTTACCATTCCATTTTCAGCTATTATTTCCTTAGTCGACTCTTATGACACCCATGGGAAACGTAAGGGTGACCTATTCTATGCCGGGAATACACAGCGATATTTATCGTGTACAAAAAATATTTAAACTAAACCTTAATAAAATTCTGGATAATTAATATATATATATATATATATATATATATATATATATATATGTGTGTGTGTGTGTGTGTGTGTGTGTGTGTGTGTGTGTTTGTATATTTACCTTTATAGTTGTTAATGTGTAAGTAAAATCATTTTTTGTTGTATAAATTATATTGTGTTTACAGACTTGTTTAGCCGTGTGTTTACGTTTTGATCATGCTGTGTACGCATATTTTTGAAGGGTTAGCTTGAACAAAACATTATTGTACTGTATAAATTAATGTAACATTGTTAATTCTCTGTAATGTGTACCTATTGAAATAAAATATAAACAAAAATAAAATATCTTCGATAGCAGTCGCCACCTTAACGCCGCATCACAGATTACATGAATATACCCAAATTGGGGCTTTTCATAAAGGTCAATGATCTACGGGGTAACTATAGAGATTAATATTTCAATTTAAATGCGGGACCCTAAGGTATAATGCACCGCTTGTATAATACTCACGAGATGTATGAGATAACGCATCTGTCTTACAAGATCTGAACCATTTAAACTATGACTCATTGACTCAATACAAAGTATGGTGATTCGTTTACTATTAGTTTGCTTGGAGATCGTGTGAACGTTTAATACCCATACTTGGGGGGAAGGGATTGTTTTTTTTTTATGGGTGAAAATGGTATGGTAACCCCGCCTGCGCTAACGGAATACGGGTGATAGGTGAGGATGAAAAGGCGGGTCAGTTAGGCCATCGTGACAAATGCAACGATAAATTAGTCACGATAGTTTCCAGGGGGACCGCGAGGAGGTCGACCTGGTTGGGTATATTGCTAGGAATGGAATTCTCAGTCTCCATTACTAACAATCCCTTTCCCCCCAGGGAATAAGGTTACGGCTTGCCTGATGGAAATGGTTACAAGGTACAGCAACCTTACTATAGATAAAATCATTGTTAATCCTTGCAACAAGGTCCTTAAATGCCTGAAAAAAACACTACTTTCAAAGTGAATCAGTCAAAAAAAATCTTAAGAGATATATTTTTTTCAAACAAGGTGACGGCCCACCTGATGGAAAGTGGTAATCGTCGCCTACTTCCAGCAGCAGTATTTCCGAACCGATACGACATCATAGCCTTCAAGAGAAGAGCATATTCCCTTTTAAAAGGCCGGCAGCACACCTGTAATGCCGCTAGTGTTGTGGGTGATCATGGACAGCGGTAGTCACTTACCATCAGGTGAGTAACATGCTCATTTGCCACCTGTGTTATTAAAATAAAAAAAAAATCGTATAAAATTTTCGTATTCGTATTGAATTAAGCAATAATAAATATTCTTATTACATTTCCCTGTCTACGTTGATTGATGCATATAACGATCAAATGACATACATCCCAATACGTTTGTTGTTCCATGCACATCCTTTATCTTGTTAAAAAAAGGACACGATCACACGGATATTAAAATTTAAATTAAAATAGACAAATCCGAATAAAAGAAATTCGATCCGCAGCATAACTAGCTATTGAAAGAGGAATTCCATATCTATTCAAGCCTTTGTGCTGTGTGACGCCATCGGGTTCGAACCCTGGACCCTTATCTATCAGCGACGCGTGAAAATACGTACTGATGTACAATAGAGCTCATGAATATTACGATTCAGAGATGTATAATGCATTCAACTTCTTAGATTATTACCAGAATGAGACTTTGTACAAAAGTCGATTGCTTGGGTACCTCTGTCCCATTCGTGTTTCTACCGTAAAGCAGTTGTGTTTGCATGACTGTGTTTCGGTTTGAAGGGTGGTTCATGGCGTGAATTTACAGGGTTCAGAGGAATAACACTTGAGTCCTCAGGAATGACAACGCATGGAGGGTATCATGGGCGAAACAGTATACTCTGTTATGTCCATGGTACTGTTCATGTCTATAGGCGACGGTTACCACTTTCCATCAGGTGGGCCGTCAGCTTGTTTACCATTCTAAGTTGTATAAAAAAAAAAGTTTGAAGATGAAGGTCTTGAACCAGTGCGTGTTGCCAGGGATGACTTACGGAACCGAAATATGGTCCAACACGATTGCCCGTATGCAAAAGCTACAAGTTACTCAGCGGGCTATGGAGAGGGCTATGCTCGGAGTCTCTTTGCGTGATAGAATCCGAAACGAGGATATCCGCAAAAGAACCAAAGTGACCGACAAAGCCTGAAGGATAAGCAAGCTGAAGTGGCAATGGGCCGATCACATAGCTCGAAGAACCAACAACCGATGGGGAAGAAAGATTCTTTGTACATTTGCTTACCCCTGTCATATGTTTTTATCTATTATTAGTGCGTACACTAAAGTATAAAATATAAATAAATTAAATATAATTTATTAGAGAGCAAAGCCACGGAAAATAGCTAGTAAAATTATAACTATATAGAGTGTACAAAGAAAACAGCTGCATTTAAAATACACAATACCAACGGCCCTTTGTAGGTAATAAAATATGCCAAGAAATATCAGCTCAAACAAATATTTGTATGCAAACCCAATGTACGTAATAATTATGTTTGTTATTATGCAATTTGATATCCCAGAAACGTGTAGTTAAAACAGGAACCTGTTTAGAAATATTTGATAAATATTTAACGTATCCACAGTCTGTTTATGCCACTGCGATGGCAAACAAGATGGCATACCTGAGGGAGATTTTGTACGATAGTAATTTGCTTGGGTACATCTGTCCCATTCGTATTTCAGCCGTAAAGCAGTTGTGTTTGCATGCCTGTGTTTCGGTTTGAAGGGTAGAATATGGCAGTGAATTTACAGGGTACAGAGGAATAAAATCTGAGTCCTCAGGTACGGCAACGCATGTGGGGTATCATGGGCAAAACAGTATACTCTGTTATGTCCATGGTACTGCTCATGTCTATAGGCGACGGTTAACACTTTCCATCAGGTGGGCCGTCAGTCTGTTTGCCATTCTAAGTTGTATAAAAAAAACAAGCACATGGCCCACCTGATGGTAAGCGGTTACCGAAGCCTATAAACGCCTGCAATTCTAGGAGCCTTAGGAAACGCAAGCATTAGGAAAAAGCTAATGTGTTTGTCTTTACATTAGAAGATATTTCCCCTGACTGTTTGTGAGGGAGAGGGGAGAGGGAAGGGATTGTTAGTAATGGGGAAGTTAGTCCCCATTGCTATCAATATACTCTATCAGGTCAAACTCCACGCGGTTCCCCTTGAAAGCCGTCGTGATTAATTTATAGTTGAATTCGTCATAATGGGCCAACTGATCTGCCTTTACTTCCTCACTTATCATCCGTCACTGGTGCCCCGCCAGCATATAGCGTCAGCACAGGCTGCCTTTCCATCCTCACTTACCATGTTTCACTAGGGCCCCACTAACGTATTTTTTTTTGATAGGTGAAAATGGTGTATTATAACCCCGCCTGCGCTAACGGGATACGCTGGCAGAGCACCAGTGAAGGGTGATAGATGAGAATGAAATCAGGCCAGTTAGTCCATCATGATGAATTCCTTAGGAATTAACCATGATAGTTTCCAGGGGGAACCGCGTGGAGGTCGACCTGGTCGGGTATATTGCTAGTAATGGGATATTCAGTCTCCATTACTAACAATCCCTTCCCCCCCCCCCCCCCCACTAACGTATTCCGTTAGCGCAGGCGGGGTTACCATTCCATTAACATCTATAAAAAAAATAACATAATATGGTCACAAGGACAAAGGCGTTGTTAAAGCTAATATTTCTTTTTTTTGTTATAACTTGTCTAAGAAACAAATTAACTTCTGCATATTGTAAATTTTGAATGCGTCCGGCCGTATGTTAGCCACATGTTCACATGTGACCCAAAACTCTTGACTGTCCGTCCATTGTTCAGTTTGAAAGACTAATTGCTGAACAATTATTAATTCTTTGTTTCCACAGCCGTTAAGTTAAAAAAATATTGACACCATGAAATTTGTGGCCCGTTTTTGTTCTTTTAAATGATGGAGCAAAAAACTGTTACTGATATTATTTTTGTCTATATTAATGTTATAAGGATCGCCGCGTGGTCCCGGCATAGAATAAGCCACCCCTTCCTTTCCCGCCTGTCATAAGAGGCGACTAAGGGAACTTATGGTGGAGGGATAGGCTTCAGCGTCCCTCTTAACACATCACCAAAAGCCAAATTGCGGTTACTAACCCGGCTGCCAAGCGTGACGATTACTGGCAAACCCCCCCCCCCCCCCCCCCCAAGGGGGAGGTTTATGTTCAGCAGTGGACAGTTAAAGGCTGTGATATGATAATGATGATGAAGGTAACAACGGTTCCTCCTGGAAACCGTCTTCGTCGTTCGTTCTTATTTTAATAAACTCATCACGATGGGCCATTTGGCCTGCTTCGTCTTCACCTATCATCCCTCTCTGTAGCCCGGGTAGAGTATACCCGCAAGGGGTTACCATTCCATTATCACCCATAATATATATATATATATATATATATATATATATATATATATATATATATATATATATATATATATACAATAAAAAATGCCCAATATATATCATTCTATTTTCATCCATTAAAAAAAAACAGAATAAAAGCTTTTATCACAGAAACCACGCAAAGAACTTGGTGTGAAGATAGATTAAAATCATTAATGAGACAAATGCATATAGCACTAACTGATATCGTTTCCATCGGCATGCGTATGCTGCTCAGATCGCCACAGATGTGTCACGTTTGCCTGCGTTCTCACGACCTGCGCCCGCGCACCCGTAAGCTCCCGCAAGGCCGATGACATAAGAGCTTTATGGTCGAATTAGAAACTACAATATTTGCAACGATTTTTGATAGACAATAAATAACATAAAGATTTTTAACACTTCTTTGCATGATTTTTTTATTAGTGAAATCAAAGTCATATAATCATAGTGATATAATTCATGTTTAAAGTTAAAGGAAAAATGGTTTAAACAATTAAATTTCACAGCTATGTTTTTTTTCTGCAATGGACATTAAAAAATTATCCAGACACAATCAACTTAAAATGAACTTGGTCTTTTATATACGTTTTAGGCATTCAATGTTATGATGGAAATTTCCACCAGTATGCAAAGAAGTATTAAGATTGAATAGATTGATCCTTTTTATATTTTACATAACAAAATAGTACAGCTACTTACTGACCCATTTTAAATATTAAATAATAGACGACTTGTCATTTTTAAAAAGACTAAATACTACATCAATTAAATATATTTACAAGAATTTTTTATTCAAATAAAAAGATGAATCAGTTATTTTAAAAATGTATAATGATCTATCAATATTGACCCTGAAACAAAGTTTACCGACTGTATAATAATGTTATTATACATATTTTGTGTAATAAATTTAATATTTTCTTTATTTGTATATCAATAACCAATAAGTTTGAATCGCAAAAATAATAAATATTTTGCACAATTAAGATCAGTGAATGATGATTTATATTATAGCTTACTTTGTGGAATACCATATTCTTATATTTATGAAATTTTATAAATACCTAAACATAATACAACGGTGATCAACTATAACTACGTAGCGCCATCTACCGCGATTAATGAGAACAAACTACAAATGTCCTTTTCACTCGCATGTATACAACAAACGAGAGAAATGGGTAGCCGGTGTTATTGCATGAGTGGGAGAGCCTATTTATTCAACAACACCTTTCATAAGCTAGAGCGAGACAGCTACACTGTCGCGTGACTGGTTAACATTGCAAGGTCGTCTTTAAAGGTGATTGACATTATACTACCATTTTTACTGCTGTTATTTTGACTCCTAAGTCGTAGACAATAAAGTTCATATTATACAAAATTTACCTATAAAGATATTTGTTAACAGAATATGCGTTCACGTACTTCGCGTGCCAAACTCCCATGTATTGGTTTGGTAGGTATTATTGATTTTTAATTGTCGAATTAGCGAATAATTACCGTTGATTGGCCGCGGGATGGTGGCAAAAAGCGTGCAAGATTTTTGTTGTTGCTGTAGCAAATTTGGTAATTTAAGTCCATTTTTCACGCGCATCCGGCTCGAAGGACCAGGATGATAGGCGGTGGGTATACGAAACCTATAGTGCCTATTACGATGTTTATCTGTGACGAAGCTTTCTGTTGGCATGGTCGCATCATCTTAATGAATGAGTTATCAATTAAATCAATTAATCATCAGATTCCTAATTGTAATAATGATGTGTCGATTAAATTAATTAAAATTGATATTTAGTTAATTCATTTAATAAATATTCAAATGTATGTTCGACAGGTTACTCCAATCCTACTTCTCAAATTAGCTTCAATCCTCACAAAGTTAATACGAGAACAGCACAGCCAATACAAGCCTTGGAGGATGAAATTAAATGTAGGATGACTCTTTTTAGTAACCCACTTACAGTGGACTCGAGGGAGACTTTGTACAAAAGTCGATTGCTTAGGTACCTCTGTCCCATTCGTGTTTCAGCCGTGAAGCAGTTGTGTTTGCATGCCTGTATTTCAGTTTGAAGGGCGGGATATAGCGTGAATTTACTGGGTACAGAGAAATAACACCTGAGTCCTCAGGAATGGCAACGCATGGATGGTATCATGGACGACACAGTATGCTCTGTTATGTCCATGGTACTGCTCATGTCTATATGCGACGGTTACCACTTTCCGTCCGGTGGGCCGTCAGCTTGTTTGCCATTCTAAGTTGTATAAAAAAAAATATAATGATGACACTCGTAGTACCTAAGCCATGTGATCCCAATATAGAAAGAGCCCCTTTCCTTTCTCGTAGGCGTTTTAGAAGTATTTTTGAAGTCAATTGAAAATACAATATACTTATAGCGGGGGGAAAAGGTTTGTTAGTAGACTGAGAATCCCATTGCTAGCCATATACCCAACCAGGTCGACCTCCTCGCGGTTCTCCCTGGAAACTATCATGGTTAATTCCTGATGAATTCATCATGATGGGCTAACTGGCCTGTTTTCATTCTCATCTATCACCCTTCACTGGTGCTCCGCCAGCGTATCCCGTTAGCGCAGGAGGGGTTACCATAGCATTTTCATTCGTCAAAAAAAAAAAAATATACTTATAGCCTGTGCAGATAAAAGGCCTTTAAGCTGTACATAAAAACATTTATATTTCATTTTCCCAGGTTTTAAATTCCAACGAGAAGCGATCCTCGGCGTACATATTAGTCCCTAAATCGCATGCTACATCAAACACGGATTGTACAACCTGGCTTATACAATAGAGAAATATGTCCGCGGACAAAAGTCCTGTTGCCTGCACATTCTTACAGTGTTATAAATTCAATTATCCATTAGATAGAAAGAAAGCAATACTTACCTATTACTTTAACACATCTCGTATAGTTGCTCTTTCAATTTCTTCAATATATACCTATATACTGTACCACCATCGCTGAGACACATACAATGGTTACCACACATTTTAAATTTTCATAGAAAACTTTTTATATATATATATATATATATATATATATATATATATATATATATATATATATATATATATATATATATATATATATATATATATATATATACCCTACATTCTTTTTTTAAATTTTATTTGAATTAAACTTCTCAAATGTAGTACTAGCTGTATCTCGCGACTTCGCCCGTTTAAATTAGTACATAAATCCTATGTATTAGGTTAGGTTAGTAAACACTTCTCAGTTTTCAGTTTTTTAGTGTGTACATTAACAAATGAAGTCGCTTTTTAAGTATACATATACATATATTTGTCTAAAGTACAATAAACTTACTATTACTACTTTTACCAGAGGGAGACTTTGTACAAAAGTCGATTGCTTGGGTACCTCTGTCCCATTCGTGTTTCAACCGTGAAGCAGTTGTGTTTGCATGGCTGTTTCGGTTTGAAGGGTGGGATATGGCGTGAATTTACTGGGTACAGAGGAATTAAACCTGAGTCCTCAGGAATGGCAACGCATGGGTGGTATCATGGGCGAAACAGTATACTCTGTTATGTCCATGGTACTGCTCATGTCTATAGGCGACGGTTACCACTTTTCATCAGGTGAGGCGTCAGCTTGTTTTATAAAAAAAAAATGTATGCAATTAGCATGAATTACATATGTATTTACATAATTATCCTACGCAATCTATAAAAGAAATATAGCAATTTAATTCAAGGTCACAAATAAAGAAAATCCTTCAAAGTCTTGTAACGCATACCACACGACACAAGAATGGGTATCAAGTTCGCACGCGGCCTGCGCCGGCGCAGTTCGCACGCTGTCGGTTTCCAATTCAATTATACGATCGTCACTACGAGGGTATCGTGCGGAATACCATGGAGAAACCGTTACGACGTTACAAGTGCAGTTAGTTACCTAGATATGCCTACATTATATCCTAAATCTAGAATGAATGTCTAAATCTTAGCTAGCGATGCGCGAATTTACTAGTTATTCGACTGAGCAATTCATACGAATTATCGATTTTATCTAAAAATCGGTTGACAGCAAATTTTAATCATTTGACTACAATTTTTTTTTAATGGATGATAATGAAATGGTAATCCTGCCTCTGCTATCGGTATACACTGGCGGGGCACCAGTGAGAGACGATAGGCGAGAATGAAAGCAAGTACGTTAGCTCATCCTGACAAATTCTTCTAGAATTAACCACGATAGTTTCCAGGGGGAACCGCGTGGAGGTCCACCTGATAAGGTGTATTGCTAGTAATGAGGAAATTATACCCCATTACTAACAATCCCTTTCCCCCCTGACTACTAATTATATTCATTCATTATACTGCTTCTAATCGCTAAAGTCATTCATTAGTAGTTCTTCATGTACGAGTCCGTGTGGTCCCGGCACCCCTTCCTTTTCCGTGGGTGTCGTAAGAAGCGACTAACGGAACCTAATGTTTAAGGGATGGGCAGCAGCGTCCCTCTTAGAACATCACCAAAGCCTGACTGCGAGTGCTAACCCACTTGCCAAAAATGGCAACTATTGGCAAAGCCCTGTTTATCAGGGTGACCTATGTTCAGCAGGGAACAGTTAACGGCTGATATAAGAATGATAATAATATAAAAATGTAAATACGATTTTTAGCTCTCAATTTTAATGAAATTTTGTAAGTGTATATTGTCTGCTCTATCTTGAGAGACACGATAGTTTTTATAAAAAATAAAAAAAAATAGGCCCGGCGATAGCTCTCTCTTTGTTTTACTCTTAAAACAACGTTTATTTCGCAAAAATCGATTGCAAATTGATCACAAAATTAGAAAAGAGATTTTGTACAAAAGTCGTTTACTTAGGCACCTCTGTCCCATTCGTGTTTCTACCGTGAAGCAGTTGTGTTTGCATGGCTGTGTTTCGGTTTGAAGGGATATGGCATGAATTTACAGAGTACAGAAGAATAATACCTGAGTCCTCAGAAATGGCAACGCATGGGGGGTATCATGGGCGAAACAGTATATTCTGTTTTGTCCATGGTACTGCTCATGTTTATAGGCGACGATTGCCACTTTCCGTCAGCTTGTTTGCCCTTCTATATTGTATAAAGAAAGAAAAAAAAAAACACGAAAAGTCCAGCCATCTTAAGAATAAATTCTCTTTGTTTTTTTTTATTTGTTTAATTTATCATTGACTTTCCCGATCCTAACTTAATATACATTATGAAAAAAAAACATCAAAAACGTTTTAAATAAACCATTCCTTACAAAAAAACTTTGTTACAATTAGTTTATTTTTAAATTCCTTCACGTTCAAAGAATCCAATTTTTAAAACTACAATGTTTGTATGTGTTTCTCGCTTTTTTTATGAGACAATAAAATTAGCTTCAACCCTTGTAATGCTACTGCGGCTTTGTTAATGATATTGTAAATAGCGCCATCTACCGGCAGCTGTTCGGACCATTTTATTGTTTTGCTTTCAACTGACCACACGCATCGCGCACGCGCCTCTATGCTTTTAATAGCCATAAAAGTTGCTTCTTTAATGCTTTTATTGCTCTATCTTTTTAAATTTTAATTAGAATTTACGATTGTACCATAGGAATTTAAACTGCTAAGAGCATATTTTATAATAGGCACTATTGTTTATAGAAAGCAAATTGGCAACCCTTATTTTTAATGCAAAAGCTAGTATTATACTAGCTTTTGACTTGCATATACCCTTCCCCCATCTACAACAGGTTTTTTTTTGATGGGTGATAATGGAATGGTAACCCCACCCGCGCTATCAGTATAGATCGGCGGGGCACCAGTGAAGGATGATAGGTGAAGATGAAAGCAGCTTAGTTAGTCCATCGTGACGAATTCAACAAGAATTATTCACGATAGTTTCCAGGGGGAACCACGTGGAGGTCGACCTAATATGGCATATTGCCATATCAACTTCCAATCTCCCCTAGGGGGAAGCTTATCTTTAGCAGTGCACAGTTAAAGGGTGATATAATGACGACAATAACGTTATATAGTTTTATATATATAATTATATAGTTTTATATAGTTTTATCTTTTATATATTTATATAACATTTTAATTATTTCTTTTTATATTATGTGTTTTCTTTTAATATATTACTCAAGCTGTGCACATAATATAATTGGATTATTACCTAGCCGAATCACAAATGTAATTATTACTTAAGTTTCTTATGGTTGTAATCTGTTTTATGTGCCAATAAAATAAAATAAAAATAATGATAAAATAAATTAGATAAACGTGACCTTACCTTGGCGAAATCAACGGGCGGTGCGTTCATCGGACACGTGAACACGCCTTCACTGAAACAATAAAAAATAACTATTAAATAAATTCAGGTACATAACGTTGTACCCTCTACACTCTTCTTCGAAACCCCCAGTCTCCTAACTACTTAAGCAGAAAATTCCAGTATATTTTTGAAACTCACGATCGTAACCTTCGTTCTAATAATACTCTCCAATTATCTTTCCCCTCTCACCGTACTGGTTTCGCTTCAAACTCTTTTCTCCTACATTCTTCACGACTCTGGAACGCGCTTCCTGATGCCATTAAGAGATTACCGACTAAACAGTCTTTAAAAAAAAACGTTCACGCTTACTTTATTACTTTATCCGAGCAGTAAGTTCTTTATATTATTCTTAATTTCGTGTATAATATAGTATATGTCATTATTGTGTAAGTATATTTGTTATTTATATATATATTTCTTTATATATGTAATTTTAGTATGTATGTACATATATCAATAATTACTAGTACCGCATTCGAGTATTCTGACACTTCCCTATGGTTGACTGGGAGAGAATGCTTTTAGCATTAAGTCCGCCATGTACACGTATTTGTACTAATGAATAAATAAATAAATAACGTTCACACCGAGGTAAGTACAACAATGTCATTTAAAAAAAATATATATATATATATAAAATTTAAATCACTTCCGTGTGACCCACACACAGAATGGGCCATCCCTTCCTTTCACAAGGGTATTATAAGAAACGACTAAGAGAGCTGAATGGTTCCTCTTAATCATCACCAAACCCCAACTGCGGTTGCCAACCCGCTTGTCAAAGGTGACAACTACTGCTAATTACTATGAAATTTGGTACACACGTAATATGTGCGGTACCAGTAAGAAGTGATAGGTGAGGATGAAAAGGCAAGTCAGTTAGCCCATTGCGACGAATTCAATGATAAATTAGTCACGATAGCTTCCAGGGGAAACCGTGTAGAGGTCGACCTGATAGGCTATATCGATAGCAATGAGGGCCAACCTCCCCATTACTAACAATCCCTTCCCCCGTGCGATGGTGGTCATAATTTACTTTTTACTCCGGTCAGTAAACATACCCCGGTCACGTGGACGAAATCTCGTCATATATTAAACATAATAACAAAGATAACAGCATTAATTTGGGGGAAAGGGATTGGTAGTAATGGGGTCTAACTGCCCCATTGCTAGCAATATCCCCTATCAGGTCGACCTCCACGTGTTTCCCCTGGAAATCATCGTGGTTAATTCTAGTGCAATTTATCACGATGGGCTGATCTGCTTTCATCGTCACCTCATCTACCACTGGTGCCCCGCCAGCGTATACCGATAGCGCGAGCAGGGTAACCATTTCATTGTTAAAAAAAAAACAGCATTAACTGATCGACATTTTTATATATCTACCGCTGTTCAATTAGCATGGTTAGTTGTTTTAACGAGTAAATATTAATACAATTATAAAATCGGATCCATGTTCTCATCGTGCGACTATCAATTGCATGTCGATGTGTACAGCCAACGACGCAAGTGTTACATTTCAAAATATTTTATTTCAAATCTTGTAACAAATTATTGACTAACCAACACACAGTTCAAAATGCGGAATATATTTATATGAATTTTTTAAAGAGTTTTCTTTCCCTAAATACTCTGAGGTTGGTCAGAATTAAAATGCAATTTCTCAAAAATTACTAAAAAAAAAAAGAAGAAATAAATTTCGTGCAATCACTAATCCTTCAACAAAAGTTATATAAACACATTTCTCAAAAATGGCAACCCACGAGAGAGGAGTCACGTAATATTAGCTAATCACCATAACATTTATTTCGACCCTATTTTAACTTACATCATTCTTGTTACGAACTTTTAGAAATAGAAAGTTCTTTCTATTTCCGTATTCCCGAAGGAACAAGGAACAACCTAGTACTCTTTCAAGTCAAAAAACTATCTTCTAAGAAAACGACTTCTCCGACTACAAAAAAAAAGTGGAGGTGCGTGTTGAAGTGATTAAAGATTTAAAATTATTTTTTCGAATATATATCGTATTACTCGCCACATATAGATTATAAAAACAACCATCAAGATTAAAGTTAAACAAATTACATAAAACAGTGCAAAATAAAGTGAGACATAACTAAATATAGCTGAAAACTAATACGAAAGGTTACGAATTTCATAAATCTAATTATACACAAATGTGGGTATCAAAATAAAAATCGACTTTGGTATCTCATCTGATAGAAAGTGCTACAAACATTATAAAAAGATCTCCATAGACAATACTTCCATAGACAATACTTCCATAGACAATACTTTCATAGACAATACTTCCATAGACAATACTTCCATAGACAATACTTCCATAGACAATACTTCCATAGATAATGCTTCCATAGACTAGTACATAGAAATACAAGTTTGGAGCTAACTCTTGAACGATAACTAATTTTTTTGTCTAACTATATATACGGCCTCTTGACTAACTATATATATTAATTATTTTCGAATACTTATTGACTACTCTGATTCAGCAAGTGACTGCCATTTATATCGAATCAAGAAGTTGTGGATCACTACTGCAAAGGGATTGATATAGATTTAGAGGAATACTGATAATTAATATAAATTTACGTAATCAACTAATATTGAAATATAAGAATAAAAATTATATTACATATTTAAATAAATTTCAATATATAAAAAAATGGAAGAAGACAATGTAACAATTCGAAAGAAATTGGGAGGGATTCATTCTAGCTCATATGAATCTCTTCCTAATCTAGAAACTTCATCTCCATTGTCATCTTCATCAAATAGACTCTATAGTCTCCCAGACATATCCACTGTATGCTATAATGAACTAGAAGAATTAAAGAATATTATAGAAGATTTAAAATTACAACTAAGTGGTGCACACGAGGAAATTGATAAATTAATACTTAATAATAACAATCTACAACAAATTATCAAAAGCAAAGATCTAAAAATCAGTAAGCTGCTACATTTAAGTTCTCCTTCAACACATAGAAAAGAACATATTAAAACACCAAAACAGAAAAGCTTGACTAAGAAACAAATTGATTTCTTAGATTTAGATATACACTCATCACCATTTATAAACAATCCAATAAAAAAAGTTTATAAAAACACGGAGGAGTTTATACAAACAAGTGATAATAATGTAAGTGACTCTTGTAAGACATCAAGAATCGATTCGACGAACACAAACATACACTCAAAAGAAAAAGAAATAACAATATTAAGTACACAACAGGGTACAGGACTTGCCAGTGCTCTGACCTACTCGCGATGGAATAACAAATACGAAAAATACAAAATATCTGGATTAACGAAGCCCTATGCATCAACTAAAGAAGTTCTGAAAGAGTGTCACAATTTAAAATTAACCTCTGCCGATAAAATTGTGCTAATTATAGGCGAAAATGACATTAATCCTTGCAGTATACTTATTGAATTAACAATTGCTTTAAAAACTCTACAAAACTGTTCTGTAATATTGTTGAATATATTTGAAAATAAGCACCTGAATGTAAAACTATTGAATAAAAAGATTCATTTACTGTGTAACAATTTTCGGAATTGCCACTACTTAGAAGTAAAATTAAAATCTAATGCTTATATCTGTAATAAATTAAATTTAACAATCGACTCTTTAGATTATAATGATAAATACTTACCATTTTTAAAACACAGTAATAAATGCTTGATGCCATCAGAAAATCAAGTCAAAAAAATAATACATAATACAAATTCACTTGATGAGTTAAGACGTTCTAGAACTACAGTACAGACTACTTTATTAGATTATTTCCCAAGGTCTTTATATACCCGTAAAGCTAAATTAAATAAATATCCTGCATCAGAGGTGACACGTACAGATATTTTACAAATTGACGAGAATAGTTACGTTGATGGTGCTAGGTTAACCCTGACACCACGACTGCGCAATACATCGGAAGTTCGTAATGATAAGACTTTTTTTCGAGATTAATAGTGACAATGAAAATAATATTGTAATAATGCACCAAAATATTGCTGGTATATTAAATAAACAAGAAATATTTCAAATAACTCTAGATGAATTGAAAACAAATGGCACATCTGTAGAAGTTATATGCCTTAGTGAAACTTTTCTAAAGTCCAATGATGAAAAAAACTTACACATACAGGGTTATTGTTTAGCAGATTTTTATTCCAGACCAAATCAACGACGAGGTGGTGTATGCATACTATGTAAAGACCATTACAGTTTTAACAAAATATCCATGCTTTCTGAATATGCTACTGAACGCACTTTTGAGTGTTGTGGTATTAGTATTCCACAAATGAAGTTCTTTATTATATGTATATACAGAATTCCTAAATCTGACCCGCAGTTATTTTTGAATAAACTCGAAACTTTATTAGACAAACTACGATACAAAAAAAATTATAAAATTATAATAGCAGGAGACTTTAATATAAACATTTTAAAAGATAGCAATATTCAGACTGATTATATAAGAATAATCCAAAATTATGGATTTACAATACATATCAATGAACCAACAAGACAACATGCTTGTCTCGATCAAATCATTAGTAATGTTTTCAATGTTATAGGACATACACACAAGGTAGGATTATCAGATCATGAGACATGCCAAACGATCCATGTTCCAATTCTAAAAGAACAAAAGCCGAAGAAGATGTGGTTTAAATTTAAGCGTGACCATAACGAAGACAATATGAATAAATTTGTGCAATGTTTGAGTGGTTTCTCTTGGATGGAGGTTTTTGAAGCAACTAAATTAAATGACGCATTTAATTTTTTTTACGAAAATCTTATTCTTTTTTATAAATTATGCTTTCCTATGTATAAAATAAAAATAACAAGCAAATCTAAGAATTCTGAATGGATTACGAAGGGATTAAGAAAATCATGTGTCACAAAAAGAAAATTGCGGTTCAAATATTACAAGAAGAAAAATCAAGAAAGTAGGACCCAGTATCGTAAATATGCTGAATCTTTAAAGCAATGTATATATGTAGCACAAAAACTAAATAATAAAAAATATCTAACTAAAGCAAAGAATATAAATAAGGCCACTTGGAACCTTATAAACAAACAAGATCAACTTTATAGGCGAGATAAATATATACATCGACTATATCATGACAATAAGATTATAACCAATTGTAATGACATATGTAACATTTTTAATGACTTTTATATAAATATAGTAAAAAAATTCATAATGACAAAATAAAACCGACTAAACTTACTCAAATAAATTATCAGAAAAACAGTATGTTTCTATCACCAACAACATGCGATGAAATATATAAAATCATCATATCTTTAAATAATACAGAATCCGTTGGATATGATGAGTTTCCAACAAAGTTATTAAAAACCTGTACACATATAATATCTCCAATTTTAAGTTATTTAATAAACTTATCTTTCATAGAAGGGACATTTCCAGATTTACTTAAAATTTCAGTAATAAAACCAATTTATAAGAAATATGACAAACAGTTAGTAGATAATTACATACCTATTTCCTTGATACCAATAATAGCAAAGGTGTTTGAAAAGGCAATATATACAAGAATCGTTGCTTTTCTAGACAAATTCAAAATTTTAAAAGATGACCAACATGGTTTTCGTAAAGGAAAATCTACTTCTTTAGCTGCATTTAAGCTTATAAAGACAATAACTGAAAATATTGACAAGAACATTGACACAGTTGCAGTTTTCTTTGATATGAGCAAAGCATTTGATTGTGTATCCCATGACATTCTTCTCAAAAAATGTGAAAAATATGGTCTACGAGGACTTGTATTACAATGGCTAACTAGTTACCTAGAAAATCGCCGTCAATATGTCGAAATTAGTGGAATTAATGATCATGCTGAAGAAATACATTATAAATCCAAAACCTCTGTTAATGATGTGGGAGTTCCCCAAGGAACAATTTTAGGACCCCTGTTATTTATAATATATATAAATGACCTACCAAATGTAACTAAACACCAATGCACCTTATTTGCGGACGATTTTTCAGTAGTAATATCACAAACTCCACAAACAGATTTCAATACTGATATCTGTGATACTATTGCTAATGTTGTAGAATGGCTCGACTCAAATTGCTTAGAAATTAATATTGAAAAAACGAAATATATGAGATTTTATAATAAAAGACCAAAAAGTGATCAATTAATAATTACAATTCGTGAAAAATTAATAAATGAAATAAAAGAAATTTCATTTCTTGGTATTACTATTGATAACCAATGCTCGTGGAAAAACCACGTAATAAAAATATGTAATAAATTAAACAGATTTGTCTATGCTCTCTGGAAATTAACCAAATTAGTAGATCAAAAAGCAGCAGTCATGGCATATCATGGACATGTGGCATCAAACCTTAAATATGGTATACTATTATGGGGAAATTCGGTAAATATTAACAGAGCGTTTATAACTCAGAAACAATGTATCCGTGCCATCTGTAATAAGCGACCTATGACACCTTGTACGCCACTATTTAAGCAGCTGAAAGTACTCACGGTTCCATCAATATACATATTGGAGTGTTGCCTCTTTGTGAAAAAACATTCTTATTTATTTGTAAAAAAAGATGACTACTATAAATTTACTATTAGACATCCTGGAAGGCTTAAGCTACCAAACATAAAAACACGTCTATATCATAGTAACAGTTACTCATCGTGTATAAGAATTTACAATAAATTACCAAATTCACTTACTGATCTGTGTTTAAAAAGGTTTAAAGTCATTTTATGTAAATGGTTAATAACAAAATGTTTTTATACACTGAAAGATTATTTTGCAAGTAAAATGGACGACATTATATAATTGAATCTAGAATGTAGAATATTGTATGCAACACATATTTGTAAATGTATGACGGACGTAACCTACTGAAAAATAATGACATGCATGTATAATTTTACAATAATAATTTGAACTTCAATGTGGCTTTAGTAATATGACTTCTAATTAATAGTTGATTATTAATAATACATATAAAATGTTGCATGCCAAGCTGGCTGAATGTCATGGTTACACAAAATGTATAATGTTATCTAAACTTACCACATTCATCGCAATAAATTTCATTTCATTTCATTTCATTTCATTTCATTTCATTTCATTTCATTTCCGATGAGCCAACGGACCTTCTTTTTTTTTAATTTATTGTTTCATATTTAATTGAAAAAACTATGCATTTTGGTACCACTTAAACCTCTTGAGCTTGCGTGTGATACTAATACTTTACATTTCGTTCTCAAATGTTAGTATTTACATTAATATTCTGCTATTTTAGCACGGTTTGACAGTAAATCTGTCATCTCTCATTGCGCCCTGCCAGAGTATACCAATAGTGCAGGCATTGTTTCATTTTCACCCTTTAAAAATACAAAAAAACTTAATGTTAAAAACGTTTTAACTCTCATATACCTATTTTAGCCATTGAATTGTTTTGTCTCTTTTTACATTAAATTCCCAATTTGAAAGATAATGACAAAACAGTGAAGTAGTTAAAATAGGTTTGTAGAAGGTTGTAGTTTTTATGAATGAGGGGGTTAAACTCAAAAATCCATATTGGGTATTTTTTTTTAATGAATAATAATAGAATAATAACCCCACCTCCGCTATCGGTATACACTAGTGGGGCACCAGTGAGGAATTGCAAGTGAGAATGAAAAGGCATCTCAGTTAGCTCATCGTGACGAATTCAACGACAAATAAGTCACGACGGTTTTCAGGGAGAACCGCGTGAAAGTCGACCTGATGGGATATATTAATAGCAATGAGGTCTAACCACCACATTGCTAACAATCCCTTCCGGGGGAAAGGGATTGTTAGTAATGGGGTCAAATAGCCCTATTACTAGCAATATAGCCTGTCAGGTCGACCTCCACGTGGTTCCCCTTGGAAACCATCGTGACTAATTCTAGTTTAATTCGTCAGGATGGGCTAACTGACCTGCATTCTGCTTTCATTTTCATCTGTCATCCCTCACTGGTGCCCCGCCAGCGTATACCAATAGCGCAGACGGGATTACCATGCCATTATCACCCATTAAAAAAAATCCCTTCCCCCGCATTGGGTCATTGACCCCGCTAATCACGAACACTTTTCTCGTCGATTGTACCATTCGCAAATATTCATATTATCGCAGACAGACAGCGGAACGCACGAACGTACCCATAACGCAATAACTACGAGTTGCTTTGAATCGAATACTCGAGATAACTAATCCTTATTCATCGTACAAGTTTTTCCATGCTGTGTCATGCAATTTCTTTTTTTTTTATACCACTGAGGTGGCAAACAAGCATTCGGCTCACCTGATGGTAAGCGGTTACCGAACACCTGCAATACCAGAGGTATTACGCGCGCGTTGCCGACCCTGAAGAAACCTCTTTAGCCCCCTGTTGAAGAATCCTGTAGTCTCTTGGGAAAACCTCGACAGGGAGCTCATTCCATAACCTGAGTATTCGTGGAGGAAACATCTCTGAAACCGCGCTGTATGCGACCATTGAGGCTGTAGCATATAAGGATGACATACAAATTCCTCATAGTCAAGTAGATTTTGAAGGAGAAGGAATAGTCACTGGTCAGGTTGACCTCCTCACGGTGTCCCTGGAAATCATTGTGCTTAATTCCATGCGAACTCGTCATGATGTGCTAACTGACCCGCTATTTCAGCCTCACCTATCAATTTTCACTGGTGGGGTCCCGGCGTTAATAGCGCAGGCGAGGTTACAATCCCATTTTCATTTATCAAAAAAAGTAGCTTTTTGTTTCCACTATAATTTTATAAATTATGCCAAAACCATTTATTTAATATTAAAACTGAAATACTTCTGTATTTATCTAATCTATCCAATTGTCGATATCTAATATATCTGTAGAAACACAGCCATACAAACACAACTGTTTCACGGTTGAAACACGAATGGGACAGAGGTGCCCAAGCAAACGACTTTCATACAAAGTCCCCCTCTGGTAAAATCTGTAAATGAATAACAGAGTTATGAGTAACAAACATAAAAATATACAACCGACTTGGGAACATTCCTCCTTTTATTTAAATTGGTAAAAAAAAAAAAATATATATATATATATATATATATATATATATATATATATATATATATATATATATATATATATATTAAATCGATACACAACAATTTTTAGATTAAAAACTCGTTGTCTCCATTTACTAAACCGCTTCACAATTAAATTACTAGTTTTATCAAAACATAGTCATGCAGACAAACACCTGCGCTGTCACCTTTAAGAATTTATTCGTAAATAAATAACATCGTTTATATTCATCGAAGTAATTTACGAACTATTTTATGCTATTAATTTATAATAATCAAACATTATCTCATAAAACTTAGAAAAAATTACAGCTATAAATTATAATATAATTTTTTTATACAACTTAGAATGGCAAACAAGCTGACGACTCATTTGATGCAAAGTGGTCTGTAAACATGAGCACTACCATGAACATAACAGTTTATACTGTTTCTCCCATGATACCCCCATGCGTTGCCATTCCTGAGGATTCAGGTGTTATTCCTCTGTACCCTGTAAATTCACTGCCATATCCCATCCTTCAAACTGAAACACAGCCATGCAAACACAACTGCTTTCCGGTAGAAGTAGTGTACAGAGTCTCCCTCTGGTGATAATATATATAATGATATTTATAATACGCTAGTTACGTCTTGTATGGATCTGAGTGTTGGCCTGTAAAGATGACGGATGAAAGGCGACTGCATGGAGCGAATGTTAAGATGGATCCGTGACGTGACAAGAAATAACACAAGAATGATTGTCTTTTTTTTTAATGGATGACAATGGAATGGTAACACCGCCTGCGCTAACGGTATACACTGGCGGGGCACCAGTGAGGAATGATAGGTGAAGATTAAAAGACAAGTCAGTCAGCCCACTGTGATGAATACGCCTGGAATTCAGCACGATAGTCTCCAGGGAGGACTACGTGAAGGGCGATCTGACAGGATATATTGCTAGCAGTGAGACTGGTACTCAGCATTACTAACACTCCTTCTCCCCCCCCCCCCCCATCACATGAGGGTTACTGATATTTTTAAAAATGAAGGTCTTGAATTTTTTTACCATAGAGAGACTTTGTACAAAAGTCGTTTACTTGGAAACCTCTGTCCCATTCGTGTTTCAACCGTAAAGCAGTTGCGTTTGCATGGCTGTGTTACGATTTGAAGGGTGGGATATGGCGTGAATTTACTGGGTACGGAGGAATAACACCTGAGTCCTCAGGGATGGCAACGCATGGGAGGTATCATGGGCGAAACAGTATACTCTGTTATGTCCATGGTACTGCTCATGTCTATAGGCGACGGTTACCGTCAGCTTGTTTGCCATTCTAAGTTGTATAAAAAAATAGAATTAAACCACTAAAAATATAAATATTCAAGCTTGGCAGCCGACATAAGACAGGGATATTCATTCATACAACTTAGCTTTAAATCTCCCACTAATAAATAATTTGATAATATTATAATTATACTGTTCTTATGATCTAAGTTGATAACTGCTCGTTTAATAAACTTCTGTCGACGGCTCTACAGAGATATATGGCGTCCGCATTACAATAGATTCACAACCTTATCTGTTTAACATTAAAATCTCAATTAAAATTGCAAATTTTAATTGCTGGCGTGTTAAAAAACATTTTTTCCTCACTCAACTAATGATTGGATGGTACAAAGAAAATTGCCTGCCACAGCACATTTGTTGGGTGCGTGCGCGCATACGGTTGGTTTGTCGCGAATGATCTCGATGTTTCCGCTCGGATATTTTGCTTAATAATCGGTATAATCGATTCTATGGACCGAGAACACCGTGATGATTTATTGGCTTGGTTTATTCGTGTACATTCTGTATACTAATGATAATGTCTCGTCTAGATCTTGCAAAAATGGGAAGTTTACCAGAGGGAGACTTTGAACAAAAGTCGTTTGCTTGGACACTTCTGACCCATTCGTGTTTCTACCGTGAAGCAGTTGTGTTTACATGACTGTGTTACGGTTTTAAGGGTGGGATATGACAGTGAATTTACAGAGCACAGAGGAATAATATCCCTTTCCCCCCTTGAAGTCGGTTGATATGTACCTCAAATCCGAAATAACTAGAAAGTTGCATATATATATATATATACAAATAGGTAAATAAACATATAAATCTTTATTGAATTTTGCGTGTTGGCAACTTGACAACAGGGAACGTAATATTATGTCTTTATACGCGCTAAACATGCCATCCAGTTATGAAATCGTTTACAGATATCGACGTGATATATAGCTTGTTAATATACATTTACAATCTCACGATTGATCACCGCAAAGTGAAATATTAATTAATGAAATAAAAAATACATTTTGCTTCAGAGAAAAAGAAATATAATAATAATAATTTGTCGGTGAAGCAGCAGTGTTTGCATGGCTGTGTTTATGTTATACTCTGTTATGTCCATGGTACTGCTCATGTCTATAGGCGACGGTTGCCACTTTGCATCAGGTGGACCGTCAGCTTGTTTGCCAATCTAAGTTGTATAAAAAAAGAAATAATTTTAATATAAATATATATAATAATTTGTAATAGTTCGTGTGTGCGTGCGTGCGTGTGTGTATGTGTGTGTGTGTGTGTGTGTGTGTGTGTGTGTGTGTGTGTGTGAGTGTGTGTGCGTGTGTGTGTGTGTGTGTGTGTGTGTGTGTGTGTGTGTGTGTGTGTGTGTGTGTGTGTGTGTGTGTGCGTGTGTGTGCGTGTGTGTTGTGTGCTTGCATTTCAATAAATATTTTAGAAAATTGGTTTCATCAGATCCTATGTATGCACATAAGTTAGAGATTGCAGCCAATTACGTATTTTTAATTTTGCTTCTTTCACTGAAGATCGGATGATATAATTTTTTTTTTAATATTATATTAATATCATAATATCATTAATCGACTTAATATCATAAAAAAGTTAGTTCTTTTTGATATAAAATTCATGTCACTGAATAAATTTTGTAGAACGCAGTGTAAAACGACTCCCCACTAGATGGAGTGACGGTCTGAAACACATTGCAGGGAGTCAGTGAATGCAGGTAGCTCAGAACCATTCTTTATGACAGTCTATGGGGGAGGCTTATGTCCAGCAGTGGACGGATAATGGCTGAAATGAATGAATGAACCAAGATGGTTTCCAGATGGAACCGTTTGAAGGTCGATCTGATATATACCCTATATTACTAGAAATAGAGCTGTTAATCCTAATAACTAACAGTCCCTTTCCCTCAAGACCCAAACTAGTACAGTTTTGAGCTTTTAATTTTCCATGGTAATTGGCAATAATCATTAATTAATCCGAAGATGGCGGAAATATCATATGTACGTTGGTAAAATAAACAAAAGATCAAGGTTCCGAATATGTCAGCTAACCGGCTTGCTACTAACATTTTCTGCTGTACAGATCCTTTCTTTTACTTGTAAATGTTTACTTAATATTATATATATGAAAGCAAATTTATTTGTTTTTTACCTTTAATAAAAACATGAATATACTTTTTTTTTAACAGATGATAATGGATTGGTAACCCCGCCTGCGCTAACGGTATACGCTGACGGGACACCAGTGAGGGATGATAGGTAAGGATGAAAAGGCAGGTCAGTTAGCATCAGAGGGAGACTTTGTACAAAAGTCAATTGCTTGGGTACCTCTGTCCCATTCGTGTTTCAACCGTGAAGCAGTTGGGTGGGTGGGATATGGCGTGAATTTACTGGGTACAGAGGAATAACACCCGAGTCCTCAGGAATGGCAACTCATGGGCGGTATCATGGGCGAAACAGTATACTCTGTTATGTCCATGGTACTGTTCATGTTTATAGGCGACGGTTACCACATTCTATCAGGTGGGCCGTCAGCTTGTTCGCCATTCTAAGTTGTATCAAAAAAAACATCGTGATAAATACACCTGGAATTCAACACGATGGTTTCCAGGGGGGACCACGTGGAGGTCGACCTGGCTGGGTATATAGTTAGCAATATGACTA
Organism: Galleria mellonella; assembly: GCF_026898425.1. Taxonomy (NCBI): domain Eukaryota; kingdom Metazoa; phylum Arthropoda; class Insecta; order Lepidoptera; family Pyralidae; genus Galleria; species Galleria mellonella. The sequence goes on from NW_026442050.1 coordinate 1,933,939, forward strand.
GTAATCTGCCTTACTAACAATCTCCTCCCCCCTACATGAATATACTTACTAGATGGTACGTGTCCGCATACCATTATATGTTAGAATTTAATACTTCATTAGGAAACTGTTATAATTATGTACATGCAGCTATCAAGGTGATTATGCACTTTGATTGATGGGTAAATTAATCAGCGGTTAAACTAGTTATTTGTATGCGTTTAGTGCTAAAGAAATAATAGGTTTGTTTTTGAGCTAAGTTAGTGAGAAATAGCGATGCGCGACTTTACTAATCCAACTACTAATTATTCGAATGAGCAATTCATTTGATTCTATCGAACGATTTTCAAATCACTCGATTACTAATTGCATTTGACTACTGATTTCATTCACTATACGCTTCTAGTAACAGCTGAAATCATTCATTCATCTTGATTTCAGCCATTATTCGTCCACTGTTGGACATAGGCGCCCCCCCATAGACTGCCATAAGGAACGGTCCTGAGCCACTTGCATCCATTGCATTTATTTGTAATTACTAATTATTCGAATAACAAATATATTCTGATTTGCGAACCACTAGCGAGAAACAATATCTGTCGACGATTGTGTCTCTCGTGAAAGATTAAACAATCGAATCAATATCTCTATGAATGAAACTGGTCAAGTATTTATTGTAGAGCAAATTATGGAAAAGTTAATACAAGTATTTTTTGTAATGATTATGAATGGAGTAACAATGAAATAATATGTCACGTATACTGTATATTTGGATTATCAAAGAAAGACTTTAAAAAAATATATAAAAATAAAAATATGTTTTGTTCTATGCAACTTAGTATAGCGAACAAGCTGACGGCCCACCTGATGGAAAGTGGTAACCGTCGTCTATAGTCATGAGCAGTACCATAGACATAACAGAGTATACTGTTTCACCCATGATACCCCCCATGCGTTGCCATTCCTGAGGACTCAGGTCTTATTCCTCTGTACCCAGTAAATTCACGCTATATCCTACCCTTCAAACCGAAACACAACCATGCAAACACAATTGCATTACGGTTGAAACACGAATGAGACAAAGGTACCCAAGCAATCGACTTTTGTACAGTCTCCCTCTGGTGATAACCAAAACCTAACTGCGGTTGTCAACCCGCCTGCCAACCGTGGTAACTACTGACAAAACCTCTACTGGGGTGTTTAAGAAGCTAATCCCTCACGCCCCCTTTAGGAAATTGATATTAAATAGAAATGTGAGGAGTAAGGAAAGAACAAGGATTCTCTCGCATAGTCGCATAGCATAAGAGATTGCCCTAGCGATAAGACCGCCATTTGTACCTTTATATATGTATATTTTAATCTGTACTCCATGCTACTGTATTTCTTTTTTTTTATACAACTTAGAATGGCAAACAAGCTGACGGCCCACCTGATGGAAAGTGGCAACCGTCGCCTATAGACATGAGCAGTACCATGTACATAACAGAGTATACTGTTTCGCCCATGATACCCCCTATGCGTTGCCATTCCTGAGGACTCAGGTGTTATTCCTCCGTACCCAGTAAATTCACTTGAATTGTTTATATGTCATTGTTTATTTTTATGTTTTTTGGTGCAATAAAGAGTTAAATAAATAAATGAATAGTCTTCACCTTAAGAATATTTGTATAAAACAACATAATCGAACCTGCGACCGGCTGTAAGTTACACCGATGGGAAACCGCACACACTGGCCGCGTCCGCGCCGTTCTGTCCATGGTTATTTATCTCAGGTTACTTATTTCATTAAACATTTATGTTCAATACCGCATTACAATCCCATCTCCCATATTTAGAACTAACAAAATTTTTCATCGTGCCTCCCACCAAACTGTTTATAATTACTCCTCTCCATCCAAAGGTTTCCTGGATGAGATCGCTCTTAGCGATAAGGTCGCCCATTGTTTTCTCATTGTGATTATTTCTTGTAATTATTTATATTATATAATAAGTTTACTATTGTAATCTTTTGGAGGAAACAATAAAGAGTATCTATCTATCTATCTATCTACAATGTGTACATTGATATATAATTGACAGATTTACCAGAGGGGGACTTTGTACAAAAGTCGATTGCCTGGGTACCTCTGTCCCATTCGTGTTTCAACCGTTTTTATTTTTGATGGGTGAAAATGATATGGCAACCCTGCCTGCGCTAACGGGATACGCTGGCGGAGCACCAGTGAAGGGTGATAGATGAGAATGAAAACAGGCCAGTTAGCCCATCATGATGAATTCGTCAGGAGTTAACCATGATAGTTTACAGGGAGAAACGCGAGGAGGTCGACCTGGTTGGGTATATTGCTAGCAATGGGATTTACAGTCTCCATTACTAACAATCCCTTTCCCCCCTGTTTCAACTGTTAAGCAGTTGTGTTTGCATGGCTGTGTTTCGGTTTGAAGGGTGGGATATAGCAGTGAATTTACTGGGTACAGAGGAATAACACCTGAGTCCTCGGGGATGGCAACGCATAGGGGGTATCATGGGCGAAACAGTATACTCTGTTATGTCTATTGTACTGCTCATGTCTATAGGCGACAGTTACCAGTTTCCATCAGGTGGGCCGTCAGCTTGTCTGCCATTCTAAGTTGAATAAAAAAAAAAGTAATTATTTTTTTTAATACAAACAAACTGACTTTATCATTTATTTATAATATTAGCATGGATTGTAATCCTATATAACTTGCAGCACTATAAACATTATTATGAAATTTTATTTTTTATTTGACAATAAAACTGATTTCAATAATTGACTGCAACATGCGTAATCTTCTTAAATAACGTAATACCGTTAGTTGGTGTAATTGGAGCTTCCTCACAAACCAGTCAGGCTTTCAAGGAAATGACTACATACTTGTACATAGGTACATACATACAAACTTGTTACCATATCAAAACTCACTATGCCCGCAATGTCCAGTTTATTAACTAGGCTCAGACAAAGTATGACTACCCGCGACACTTTCGAGGTCGTCGCTCCATCTAGTGGGGGGTCGTCCCTCACCACGCTTGCTCGTACGATTACCATTTTTCCTCAAAATTTATATTAATTAATCTCATTGTTTTTATAATCTTTATTTCTTCATTAGAGTTTTGCTTGGCAATGACAAACGGCGTTAATATTGTACATAACCATACAGGAGTGAGACACATCTATTGAAAAAAATAATTGTCAAAATCTATTAAATTCAGTGAATATATATAAAAAAAAATACATTAAAAAAATACAGACGAGTTGAGAAGTCTCTCTCTTTTCTCACTTTTTTAAAAACTTTAATGCAAAATTTCAAATTACTAACACTAACAGTATACAGTATATATATATATATAATCTAATACGCTTCTAAAAAACTTAATCATTAATCCGACGACGTTGGCGTAATAAATTTGTTATGTCCGATCTTTTACATAATATATCAACTTTATGTCCAATAATAGTAATTAAAATTCAAAAATAAACTAAAAATAAACGTGCAAGAAATTAATTATCATAATAATATAATTAAAACGACTGACTCACAGTCATAACGCATTGACCGTTGAAACTGGTATTACATCTCTATAGGCGACTGTTACCACTTTCCATCAGGTGGACCATCAGCTTGTTTGCTATTCTAAGTTGTATAAAAAAAAATTTAAACTTATTTATTAATTTAATATAAAAATCCATAGCTCTTTTAAAAAATAACTTTTTTATGCAACTTAGAATGGCAAACAAGCTGCCGGCCCTCTTGATGGAAAGTGGTAACCGTCGCCTATAGACATGAGCAGTACCATGGACTTAACAGAGTATACTGTTTCGCCCATGATACCCAACATGCATTGCTGAGCATATCCCACCCTTCAAACCGAAACACAGCCATGCAAATACAACTGTTTCACGGTTGAAACAAAAAGGGTTTGCCAGTAGTATATATATATATATATATATATATATATATATATATATATATATATATATATATATATATATATATATATATATATATATATATATATATATATATATATATATATATATATATATATATATATACAATAATAAAAAATAATAATGCTAATAATATATAAATATCAAAAATGCACTTCTGTGTAATTTGTTACCACTCTGCGAAACTCTGTGTTATACCTCGTGTGTGACAATATATTCTTCCTATGGTGCTACTCATATCTTTAGACGACGGTTATCGCTTACCATCAAGTGTGACGTCAGCTTATTGCTAATGGCACACGCCTAAAAAACTCTTGATTTAAATAAGAATTATGCAAATCGATCCAGAAATCTCTTTGCTTTCAACAAATAATATTGTAACACTATGGCATATAGTAATTAGGGGGATGCTTAATTTTCATATAAATTTTCATTTATTTATTTCTCTTTATTGCACTGAAGAATAATACATATATATATATATATATATATATATATATATATATATATATATATATATATATATATATATATATATATATATATATATATATATATATATATATATATATATATATACATACATATATAGTCTTGTCGCTAAAACAATCTCTTCCAGACATAGTATTATATTATCTGTGCTTCCAAATAACCTTTGGATAGAGGTACAAAGTTTATATCTATCTAGAATTCAAATCAATATAAGAAATAAAGCTTTCCATTAAAAAAAAAACATTATAATCGGTTTTAATTTAGCTAAGATATCGCTCAAAAACATACATAGGTCGTCGAATTGAGCATAACCACCTTACAAGCAGTTGAAGATTTAAAAATAAAACGGATTAATTTGCAATTACTTACACATAAGAGTTTTAAAACTAAAAACCGGACAATAGAAGCGTCCACGCATTCCAATGGCAATGCTAAATAAGCACGACTCGCCTATTAACGCATCCCATATTCAATATTTAAAACACCTCTCATGAATGTACGGTCAAACACATACAAACGCACCACACTTAACAAGTGAACGCTAAACTTACCTGTTCACTTTAAAAAGAAGTCCAACTGGGGTCATTTCAGGTTAAGGATTAGAAGAAAAAAAAATTGTCAGCACTTCACTATTAGTAATATTCGAATTTTAAAATTGTTCACTTTTTAAAATTTCAATTTAAATTGATTTAACTATTCTCTAAAAAAAAAACAAAAATTGTTTGTTTTTTAAAATCGAAATTCGAATTCGAATGCCAGTTACTGAATAATAAACATTAAATTTTCGAAATTAGAACTGTTTTACTTTTAATTAGTGAACGGCTTTGAGTCGATGTTGTATTCGACCTGTTACGATTGACATATAGATAGGCACGTGGTTGTCGAGCGACGTCCGCGAGTGTTCTGCGTGACAAACAATGAACGGTTTGAGGACTAATTATACAGGTTCTCTTTAGTGGTAACTGCAACAGGTGGGAGCCCTTCAGTTTAACAATGTCTCTGACATACGTGCACCTAGATAATGGCTAGTTACTTTAATACAGTAGACAGCGACTACCAACGTAGTTATGTAAAACTTGGATGTATTGCCACAGTATAAATACTATTCGGTAATGCAAAGTTCTTTAAACTTACAAGACAAACCCTCCCAATTATGAATGCTAAATAAGTTTGCCTAGTAGAGTTTTTTTTTGTACATTTTGGGAATAAATTATATATGTTTGTAAGACTTTATGTCAAAATGAGGACTCTCTTGTGCTTGTAAGTATATACCTTCATTACACTAAAAAAATTTGGATTTTTTTAATGTTTTTATGGTTTATCTTTAATAATCATAAATGTACATAATATGTCACATAACATTATTTAAAAAAAAAACACTATTTGTTTTTTCAGTTAATCGTAAAAATCAACATTTTCTAATAAAAAAAAATATGAATATCGGCAGATCAAAATTAGAAACAGACTATCCATTCGTGGGAAATTAAGTATTACATTACATTTTTTAATCAGTTGTTAGTGACAACTGATTAAAAAATGTTGTATTAAAAAAACACGTAAATATTGTTAAAAAATCACAAAAATTATTAATGGCTTACAAAAAGAATAAAAAAATACAAAATTTTGTAGTTATTAAGTCTTAAAATACTTTTTTTTCTTTACAATTTCCTCTTGTTAAGAAAACAAATTGTTATTTCTGCAATTATCTTGAAAATAAAATTAATTAAAAAACTTCCTAAAGTCGGTTAAGATATTTTAAAATAATAAAACTCATTCCGCCGCCCGGAAATGTCTGACAGTACGACATAAGGGCGATATAGGCTATGTCAAAGTTACATGAACACTTATGTTTAACATAATGGACTTTATTCAATTGTAATAAGAGTTACATTAAAGGATTTTGAATTTGGAAACGTTACATCCTGTGGCTGCGCGTGCGCGGATGTGGTGGGTACAATAAAAGCTTTGAGGGACGCTAACGCCCTCAAATTTCCAGAAAAAAAAATCAATAATTGATATATCTCATACGAGTATTATATCAGATATTGGAGAAAACCACATGGCTCAGTGCTACATTGAGACCTATATACCGCAAAGGTAGTGACTTCGAATCTTGCTGACATGAAAAACTTTGTGTGACATTTGAACTTTTCGGCTAACTCCACACATGCCACATCAGCCCCATTGCTAGCAATATACCCGACCAGGTAGACCTAATGGCTCCCCCTGGAAACCATCTTAGTTTATTCATTGGGAATTCATCACGATGGGTCAATCTAGGCCGATTTTATCCGGACTTGCCATCCCTCACTGGTGTCCCTCCAGCGTTAACCTATAGCGCAAGCAGAGTTACCATACCATTACGAGGGTCAAACTGAAAGTCCTTAGAAAATCAAAAACTGATTAAATTAGCAAGATTTTACCTTTATTTTATCATTTCGAAACAGTGTCCATTCACGTCAATACATCGCTGCATCCGATAGAACCACTGAGAAAAGCACTTTGCCCACTCGTCCTTAGGGATCTCTTCGACGGCCTTCTGAAACGTAGCCACAGCTTTCTCGGCGTCCATAAAACGTTTTTCTCGAAGTTTTTCTTTTATTTTTTTGGAATAAATATAAATCGCAAGGTGCGAGGTCAGTGCTATAAGGCGGAGGACCCGGTAGTTCTACGTCTGAGTTCGCCAAATAATCGATCGTTTGCCTGGCGATGTGCGACGAAGCATTGTTGTGGTGAAGAAGGATCCTAGTGCTAAGTCGTTTCTGATGCACTTTTCCAAAATACGTGGCAAACGATTGTTACTGTACCACTCTGCAGCAACTGTTTTTCGATCCCCTAAAACAATAAACAATATTAAAAATAATTTTTATTCAAGTAAACTTAATAATAAGCATTTTTTTAATAGTATTTTTTTTTATCTACCGCCCAGTTCGGAATACAATTTCAACTGAGAAGAACAGGCAAGAAGCATATCTATTGTTTTTTTTTTTTTTAAATAAAATTTAAGTTTACTAAAAAAAAAATACGAGAATAGATAAAATGACTATCACAAATTTCGTATTGATAAAAAGAGGAAATAAATAATAAAAAGCTATTATGGGCCCGTGATTAGCAATATACCCAGTGAGGTTGAAATTCAAGTTCTCCCGATAACGTGATGCAGTACTTTTCACATGACGTCGAAGCAAACGTACAGCAGAAAAAATAAAACAAAAAAATATAATAAAATGTTATAGTTTGGTCATCAAATTCAAATCAATTTTATTTAAATAAATTTGTTTACAAACACTTTTAAACCGTCATTTCTTTTTTAATCTACTGCAAGGTTCGGAAGGTGAGAAAGAAGTGAGAAGTGAGAAGAGCCTGCAAGAAACTCAACAGTTATTCTTTTAAATCTCTGTTAACATATATAATACTATAAATTCACAAATATTTATTTAAATGTCTAATATCTATTGATATATCACATCTCTGATGCGTAGGGTCCAAGCCAGCTCTAACGTTGTCCTAAGGGTATTCGCGGACCGTCCAGGTCGCCAGTATTTGAATCATTGTTCTATGATTCACATTCTGGATAATATAGAAAAAAATAGACAATTACCTATCTGTAATTATAATAATCTATGTGTTTCATGGTAGCCTTGTAGGCTACCATCCTATTCATACCTACGTAGAGAGAGACTTTGTACCAGAGGGAGACTTTGTACAAAACTCGTTTGCTTGGATACCTCTGTCCTATTCGTGTTTCAACCGTAAAGCAGTTGTGTTTGCATGACTGTGTTTCGGTTTGGAGGATGGGATATGAATTTACAGGGTACAGAGGAATAACACCTGAGTCCTCAGGAATGGCAACGCATGGGGGGTATCATGGGCGAAACAGTATACTCTGTTATATCCATGGTACTGCTCATGTCTATAGACGACGGTTACCACTTTCCATCAGGTGGACCGTTAGTTTGTTTGCCATTCTAAGTTGTATAAAAAAACGTAGTTTTAGAAAAATAAATAGTGACGCGTTTGACGATCTTCTTGTTTTTAGCATTTGGTTTTATGGAAAATATTTTTGTATCGCGACATGTATCTCTGAATCTAATTACATCTTTTTTTTACAATAAATATCTTCAAGCCCATATTTACTATCTGATTAAAGTATTTATTATTATAATATCTGCTATGTACAGACACTAACTAGCTGTAATTTTATTATATATACATCAATATTAGAGCCTGGATTAAGGTAGAAAACTTAAATGAATATATTTGGTCAGGCACTCCTGTCCGCATTCCTACATTTACCTACTGTTGCATAATTCCTAATCACAGTTTGCATACAAGGTCTTTGCTTTCATTCAAACTTCTGTGCACGGCTTCAAAACAATTGAATGCTAGAATTATGAGTGCATTGATGATTTTAAACGCTTTACCTACTATTATTTTATGTTGATTTTAATCAACAAAATATAAATATAAAAAATATATAAAAGTAATTATACTTTTAATCACTTCTAATGATTATTATATAAAAACAGTTTTTAATAACACAAAATATATACTTATTATATTTATTTATTTAAAACAAACAGATAGCTATAACATTTTGAATGTAACATATAGTGTAACAACACGAAAAGAATCTAAATTTTTTTTCTTTTTTTTAGTGCTCCATTCTTCAATTAAATCATTCTATTTTCATCCAATATAACAATCAAATATATATATATATATATATATATATATAAAAGTAATATATATATATATATATATTCCATTGGATATATATATATGGGACATGAAATATACCAAATTGTCAAATGACATTATTTATATAATTTTCGTCATCACCATCATCATTTCAGCCACTATCCGTCCACTGCTGGACATAAGCCTCCCCCATACACTGCCATAAACAACTTTATATATTTTTACTAGATATAAAAAAAACATTACATGAACATAATGATATTTATACGTTATTATTTAGTTTAATAACCTCTATGTATTAAACTATAGTGTAAGACCAACACGAAAAGAAACTAAATTTTTTTTCTTTTTTTAGTGCTCCATTCTTCAATTAAATCATTCTATTTTCATCCAATATAACAATCAAATATAATATATATATATATATATATATATATATATATATATATATATATATATATATATATATATATATATATATATATATATATATATATATATTTCCAGAGATGAGATTGCCGGAGATGTCCTCTGGGCCAGATACGAGATCTTTTTTAAGAAAGATAATAAATAGTATTTCATAATAGATTAAAACAGGCAAAATCTTGATTTTAACTTTTATAATCAATAATGATTACAAAAAGAATCATTAAAATTAGTTTATAATTGATTAAAGTGTCGATTAGATTCTCGTATATGTAAATTATTAGGTGACTTTCCATCACAAAAACTTTCGTGTACAACGAAGGCGGCTTAGAAACTCTTGTCACCAAAGGGCGACCCTTCAACGAGCAATACCTAGCGTTAGCGACTATACTGTAATCTCCTTCCTCATAATTTACGTTGAAATTCGACGCCAAATGCATCGGCTACCGCTCCTAGCAGTAACTGGCCATTGTTTACGTTTAACGACCTAGCGTGGAATGCAAACAGGAATCGAACCTAATGCAATGAACCTACTTAACGGGTTTCCTGGTTCCTGAAGAAGTTTTTAATGAATGGAAATGGAATGTTAGGTAATGGAAATCCACCATCAGACCCTGGTTACCATCTAGTATCAAAGTACTCGTCAAGACGAATTAAAAAAGCTCAAACTCGATGGGGTTGCGTCGTTTAATTACGGAGTTCCTATGGCCACCTTTCAGCTACAACATCAGATCTTGGTTACCATCTAGTATCAAAGTACTTGTTAAGATGAATCAAATGAGCTCAAACTGTGTGGAGTTGCATGGTTTAATAACGAAGTTCCTATGCACACATTCCAGCTCCATCATCAAGCTAGTTTACACTGGTGAAGGACCAGTGAGGATGATAGGTGAGGATAAAGTCAGGTCACTTGGTATAGTGCAATGAATTCAACAAGAATAAACCACAATGGTCCCGGCATTGAATGGGCTACTAATTCCTTGGAGGAACTAGCAGGCAGTAGCATCTATCAGTAGCTAAACCAAACTGCCGGGGGGAAGGGATTGTTAGTAATGGAGACTGAGAATCCCATTGCTAGCAATATACCCAACCAGGTCGACCTCCTCGCGATTCCCCCTGGAAACTATCATGGTTAATTCTTGATGAATTCATCATGATGGGCTAACTGGCGTGTTTTCATTCTCATCTATCACCCTTCACTGGTGCTCCGCCAGCGTATCCCGTTAGCGCAGGTAGGGACACACACTAAAAAAAACCAAACTGTACTAGCCTGCCTTGGCAACTACTGGCAAACACACACACAGATAAAGGCCGATATATATATGATGGGGGAAAGGGATTTTGCAATTTAGTTTGATAGCCATATTGCTAGCAATATGCCCTATTAGGTCGACCTCCACGTAGTTCCCCCTGGAAACCATCGTGAACAATTCTTGTTGAATTCGTCACGATGGGCTAACTGACCTGCTTCATCCTCACCTATATGCTTCACTGGTGCCCTGCCGGTGTATACCGTTAAACCTTCTTTGCATACTGGTGGAAATTTCCATCATAACATTGAATGCCTAAAACTTATATAAAAGACGAAGTTCACTTTAAGTTGATCGTGTCTGGATAATTTTTTAATGTCCATTGCAGAAAGATAAAACATAGCTGTCAAATTTATTGTGTTAACCATCTTTCCTTTAATCTTAAACATGAATTGTATGACTTTGATTTCACCTATAAAAAAAACATGCAAAGAAGATAAACTATAAATGTGCAAAAATTTTTATTTCTCCGTCCGTACAATTTTCGTAAAAAGGGGTACAAAGTTTTTGCATCTTGTATTAATATATAGATTAGGGGGGAAAATGAAGAGTAGTTAAAGTAATTTAAATCAAAAATTTTTTTTATACAACTTAGAATGGCAAACAATCTGACGGCCCACCTGATGGAAAGTGGTAACCGTCGCCTATAGACATGAGCAGTACCATGGACATAACAGAGTATACTGTTTTGTCCATGGGGTGTCATTCCTGAGGACTCAGGTGTTATTCCTCTGTACCCAGTAAATTCACGCCATATCCCACCCTTCAAACCGAAACACAGCCATGCAAACACAAATGCTTCACGGTTGAAACACGAATGGGACAGAGGTACTCAAGCAATCGACTTTTATACAAAGTCTCCCTCTGGTAAATTTATTTCGCATAGTATTATAATTGTGTCAGTGATATTACTGAATGTTTTTTTTTTAACAATATTGACTTGAGTGCCAGCACGAACAATTGAATGACTTTGACCTAAGAAATCGAGGCAGGCGGAGACATTAGTTGCTATTCATTAACAACCAGTAACACAATAGAGAAGAGATAAATAAGAAAAAAAAATGGTAACAGAATGTGAGAATTGTTAAGAACGTTATAAACGTTGATTGTCAATCGAACTTTTATATTATGTTTTTTTTTTTATTTTTTACAACACAGGGGGCAAACGAGCATACGGCTCACCAAATGGTAAGTGACTACCGCAGCCCATGATCACCCACAATACCAACGGCATTGCAGGTGTGCTACCGGCCTTTTAAAAAGCAATATGCTCTTTCTTGAAGGGTATGTTGTCGTATCGATTCGGAAATACTGCTGCTGGAAGTTGATTCCAAAAAGTGGTTATTTTATTTATTTGGCGCACATAACAAATACAAACTTAAAACATAACTTGCAAGTGCACAAGTATTGTTCAGGTAAACCTACCGTAACATGTGCACACAGCATGATCCAATAATAAAATACGACTGTAACAAAGCCATTCGATTGAAACAAAGAAAGTAACATAACTTTACGTACGATTTATACTTGTACAATCATATCAATTAAACAATTTAAATATATCTTATATTATGTAGGTAAAGGTAGGTACTAATGAACTGTCACTTTTCTCATATTGGGTTTGCTGGAAGAAATCTCTATTGGTGATAAGCTCGCCTTTGTGCACTATTATATTTGTTTTTACATTTCAATAACCTTTTGTGTACAATAAAGAATAAAGAATAAAGCATGGAGTCTCAAAAACGGGTCACTTTCTGTCAGCTAATTGTCAAATTAGCTGACTCGTTTACTATTAGTATCCTTTTTTTTAATGCAATTTAGAATGGCAACCAAGCTGACGGTCCACTTAACGGAAAGTGGTAACCGTCGCCTATAGACATGAGCAGTGCCATGGACAAAACAGAGTATACTATTTCGCACATGATACACCACATGCGTTGCCATTCCTGAGGACTCAGGTGTTATTCATCTGTACTTTGTAAATTCACTGCCATATCCCACCCTTCAAACCGAAACACAGCCATGCAAACACAACTGCTTCACGGTAGAAACACGAATAGGACAGAGGTGTCCAAGCAAACGACCTTTGTACAAAATCTATAATTGTGACGTATCTATATTTAATTATTAAAATGAATTTTTACGCATTAAAAAGGTGCATAAATTATAAAACAAAATAAAAATAAAAGTAATAAAGGAAACACTCATAACTATTTATCACGCAAAATTGTATTAAAAACTTTATTCGCTTTTCTCAAAGCATTTGTATGGAGAAACTGTATCTATATAATCTAAATTTAGCACCTTTACATGGGGGGAGGGGGGACATTGTTAGTAATGCTGACTGCTACTCCCATTCTAACAATATACCATGACAGGTCGTCCCCACGATCCCCCCTGAAAACCATCGTGCTGAATTCCAGGTTTATGCATCACGATGCGCTACCTAACCTTTCATTCTTATACCCTTACAACTGGAAACCATCGTGTTGTTTTATTCATCACGATCACTGGCCTGTTTTTTCATCCTCACGTATCATCCCTCACTGGTGCCCCATCAATGTATACCGTTAACGCATGCGGGGTTACTAATCCACTATCATCCATCAAAAAAAGCACCTGTACATAATATACAAAAAGTAAGGCTTAGATTCTAACATTAAATTAATTAACTTGTTTCAAAAATTGTAAATTTTGCCACATAGATGAAGAGTTATACATACACACGTATCTGTCACGCCTGTCTCCCATTAGGGTAGGCAGAAACGTGAGTGTCGTAAGAGCCGACCAAGGAGGGCGAGAGATAGGCAGCAGCGTCCCTTTTAAAACATCTCTAAAGCGTGACTGCGGTTGCCAATCCGCCTGCCAAGCGTGGTAACTACTGGCAAAACCCCCCAAAGGGGGGCTCAGCAGTGGACAGTTAAGATTTTTTTTTAATTTTAATGAAGAGTTATATTGATGAAAAAAAAATTGAATTCAAAACGATGTAAAAACTCGACCGCAATATTACTCATATAAACCATGTATGTGCCTGTCCGTCTTATAAATATCTTTGTTTCAGCCAAGCGGCAAATTATAGTCATCGCGGGGTGATGCCCCTTCATTACGCATTTACTGTATACTTAACTCCAACTGGTATAAATCTTGTGTTTATTACCTTCTATATAATGTTTACACATTGTTAGGATATAATAAATTTATATATATATATATATATATATATATATTTTACACTTGGACGCATTTACCAGAAGGAGACTTTGTACAAAAGTCAATTGCTTGGATACCTCTGTCCTATTCGAGTTTCCACCGTGAAGCAGTTGTATTTGCATAGCTGTGTTTCGGTTTGAAAGGTGGGATATGGCGTGAATTTACAGGGTACAGAGGAATAACACCCGAATTCTCAGGAATGGCAACGCATGGGGGGTATCATGGGCGAAACAGTATACTCTATTATGTTCATAGTACTGCTCGTGTCTATAGGCGACGATTACCACTTTCCATCAGGTGGGTCGTCAGCTTGTTTGCCATTCTAAGTTGTATAAAAAAAAATATACAAGTAAATGCATTGTTATAAAAATTCTCACTTGTAAAATGTGATATGGAAATTATACTTGCAAACTGCACAGGATACCCTTCAATAAATTTATTTAATTCTCAGAATTAATTAGATATATTGATTATCCGCATATCTGTATGTCTGTACAGTAAGTCAATGCACTTGTCAAGCCTCCCGGATCCACCTACGCGCATATAAAATTTATTATAATTGGAAATGATCGAAATAACCATATACTTAGATTTCGGATGTACGATATTATTGGGATGCGGTATTTTTTAACCGACACCAAAAAGGAGACATTTTTGTCTTATCAATATTCGACAAATACTATTTGATAGTTAATAATAATAAAAGATAAATAAAGGTAATAAATAAATATAATTTCATTGTTTCTCTTATTGTTTATACCATTTATATATTAGTACCGTTAAGATGTTCCTTATTGTTATTTCCAAAATATTCTAAACGTAATAGCCATTTTATCCATTCATATTTTTTGTTAAAAACTTAACTTTTTTTTTAAAAGAAAGCAACAGCTATGTTTCATGCCTATTCTTCTCAGCTGAAATTGCATTCCAAACTGGGTGGAAGATTCATAAAAAATAACTATTCAAAAATCCTTTTTTTTTTTTTACTTGTTAGGGAGGCAAACGAGCAGATGGTCCACCTGATGGGAAGCGGCTACCGTCGCCCATAAACACCTGCACCACGAGAGGAGTTGCTTGTGCACTGCCAGCCTTTATTAAATTTACTTTGAATAAAAAATATTTATTATTATTTTGTATTAGGTTAAAATAGTTAGCAGGGCAACTTATGGAAAGGAAATCATTATATTTTTTTATTCATATAAAACTTTTTTACAATAAAAACATAACATGGGTATTATAATTTTTTTTTATTCTCAGTCCAGTAGTGATACAAAACAGTGAACTATTTTTTATAAATTATAATTGTATTTTATATAATAAATTGTATATTACAAAATAATAATAATAATGGGGTTGCAACTATAAATTTTAAAATTATTTTTATACGAAACTGTGTTAGATATTTTTATGCAAAACCAGTTACATATTTTGATTTAAAAACTAAACTAGCGAACCAATTTCGATAAAAAATTCTATCTGTAAGTACCTATAAATCATTTCAAATAAAAAAAAAACTTTTTTTTATACAACTTAGAATGGCAAACAAGCTGACGGCCCACCAGATGGAAAGTGGTAACCGTCGCCTATAGACATGAGCAGTACCATGGACATAACAGAGTATACTGTTTCGCCCATGATACCTCCCATGCGTTGCCATTCCTGAGTCCTCAGGTGTTATTCCTCTGTACCCAGTAAATTCACGCCATATCCCACCCTTAAAACCGAAACACAGCCATGCAAACACAACTGCTTCACGGTTGAAACACGAATGAGACAGAGGTACCCAAGCAATCGACTTTTGTACAAAGTCTCCCTCTGAAACTTCAAATAGATTTATAACTGACTTAGTTATGAAACCACAAATATAAAAATAATACAACCGAATTGAATACGTCCTTCCTCTGGAAGTTCGTCGAAAATTGGAATTGTGCTCAGATTGTGTGTATTCATAAGACGGGACATTTGAATTGCCGCATCCATTTTTAGGATATGTGATTCTTAGTTCTTGTAGTGTGAGTTCCTTAGCACTAGCCAAAATCGGCGCCTACGCACAATATTGACGGAGATAAGGATTTACACTCATTAGGTACCCTACCTTATTTAGCACCTTGTACTTTGTATTAACGCATACAAGTTTTATTATTTTACATTTAGTAATAAATTAATTTTATAATCTTTTATTAATGTGCGTAATTCCTTTATATACGTAGTTGGGTCCGCGACTTCGTCTGCATGACCGGACATATTTATTTTTATATAAATAGACTAAACCCCGTTTTGATAGCATTTCTAGTCCCACCAATCTGTAAGTAAAAAATTCTAGATAAAAAAATAATTTTCTAAATCAGTTTAAAACTTGTTTGAGACCTTCCTTTTTGAAGATGGTTGAAAAACTACTACAAGTATACATTCTTTATTAAAAATCAGATTCATATGTGTTGATCAATTAAGAATATGAGCCCAAAACATTTTTTCTTTCAAAACGATGAAATGAATGACCTTCGAAATGAACACTGAAATGATTTACCATCGATTCAAAAGTATATCCTTTCAGATGTCTGAAAATTTCAGATGACTTTCAAAATCGATTCACACCTGACGGAGTTATGAGGTAACAAACAAAAAAATGGGAAAAAAAGGTTCTTGAGCGGCGACCCCGTACAGGCAAACGCAATGTAGGACGACCCCTCCCCCACTAGATGGAGTGACAACCACAAGTGCATTGCAGGGAGTCAGTGGATGCAGGTGGCTCAGGACCGTTCCTTGTTGCAGTCTATGGGGGAGGATTATGTTCAGCAGTGGACACATAATGGCTGAAATGGTGATGACGATGAAACATAAAAAATACAATTAACTAATTAAATAAATAATAAATAGGACTTCTTTTTTTTGAAGTTGGTTAAAAATAACACGTGCCTTTGTACTCTAGGTATGTATATCTATTTGTCTACCTCCAAATAAGTAGCTGAGGCAAATAACATGGGCACTCCTTAACACCTGCATTGCTAGATAACTTAACAAACAACCAGGAAGTTGAAACGTCAAAATATTATATTAATAGAGCACAAAGGGCTTAGTCAGCATTTTATTAAAATAAATTGTAATTATAAATGGGCCTCCCATTCCTTTTCTGGGAGTGTGGTAAGAGGCGACTAAGGAAACTTAATAGTTGAAGGGTCGACAGCAGTATCCCTCTTAAAACATCACCAAAGCCTAACTGCGGTTTCTAACCCGCCTGCTAAACTTGGCAACTGTCAATTTTTGAATTTTGCCAGTAGTTGCCACACTTGGCAGGCGGATTGGCAACCGCAGTTAGGCTTTAGGGATGTTTGAAGAGGGACGCTGCTGTCCATCCTCGCCCTCCTCTAGTTGCCTCTTACGATATCAACGGGAAAGGAAGGGGTGCCCCACTCTATGCCGGGACCACACGAACCTACATATATATACAGTCATAAATACATACTTGGCCATACACACACATACACACAAATAAATAAATATATGTTCATAATGATAGATTTTTTGTATTTTTAATTTTTAATTAATTATAAAATAGATTTTTTTTTTATGCAACTTAGAATGGCAAACAAGCTAACGGGCCACCTAATGGAAAGTGGTAACCGTCGCCTATAGACATGAGCAGTACCATGGACATAACAGTACACACACATACTGTTTCACCCATGATACCCCCCATGCGTTGCTATTCCTGAGAACTCAGGTGTTATTTCTCTGTACCCTGTAAATTCACGCCATATCCCACCCTTCAAACCGAAACACAGCCATGCAAACACAACCGCTTCACTGTAGAAACACGAATGGGACAGAGGTCCCCAAGCAATCGACTTTTGTACAAAGTCTCCCTCTACACGAATGGGACAGAGGTACAATTTACAGACAGAATTTGTACAGTACAGTACAGAATTTGACAACTCTGTGTATTACCATAACAAAATAACGGCGATAAAGTTAAGTCCACTTGTGGATAAATCGCTAGAAATATTTTCTATTAATAATTTCCAAGACACACCATATTTAGAGCGAGTTTACGCGGCGTGAAATTACAATAGTGACAGACAAACAGACAGCTCCCGATGCGAGCAGATGATTGATCGGTCGATGTGCACCGTCAAACAACACAATTGGAAATGTATTTATCTATACTTATAATAAATCTGTAGAGAGGTCAATTCTGTACATGAAATATATTTCCAAAATAACTATCAGGCGGTGATCTGTACTGATCGATACTGATGCCAAAAATGCAATCAGTAAAATTTTTGTCTGTCTGTCTGTATGTTCGTTATAGAAACAAAAACTACTCGACGGATTTTAACGAAACTTGGTACAATTATTCTTCATACTCCTGGGCAGGTTATAGTATACTTTTCATCACGCTACGATCAATAGGAGCAGAGTAGTAAAGGAAAATATTGTGAAAACGGGAGAAATTACGCCATTTTTAAGCTTCCGTCGCGTGTGCATTAATGGCCACTTTTTAAAATGTAAAAATGTCCACCCGTGCGACGCCGGGACGGGCGGCTAGTCGTCCATAAATTGCATATACTCAGTGAAACTATCATCATCATCATTTCAGCCATTACATGTCCACTGCTGGACATAGGCCTCCCCTATAATGTACTATATTATACATTATATTTTATTTACTAGAGGGAGACTTTGTACAAAAGTCGATTGCTTGGGTACCTCTGCCCCATTCGTGTTTCAACCGTGAAGCAGTTGTGTTTGCATGGCTGCGTTTCGGTTTGAAGGGTGGGATATGGCGTGTATTTACAGGGTACAGAGGCATAACACCCCGAATCCTCAGGAATGGCAACGCATGGGAGATATCATGGGCAAAACAGTATACTCTGTTATGTCCACGGTACCGCTCATGTCTCTAGGCGACGGTTACCACTTTCCATCAGGTGGGCCGTCAGCTTGTTTGCCATTCTAAGTTGTATAAAAAAAAAAAAAAAAAAACTTTGACTCTGGGGTGTAGTGATGTAGCCAGTTTCATCCATTGTCACAAATCTGGCCAAAAAATTTTTCCAAACAGCCGCGAGAAATCGTGAGCCGTATTGGTTTTTGTTCAACTGAAAGCAATCTGGGTACCCACCGCGCAGAAACCTTAGAAAATCCAAGTTCATTGACTATGGTGTTTTGTGTTCGTTCATACGAGATGCCAATAGTGTCTGCAATCTCCCTGATGATCAATCTCCGATCTGCCAATATCAGATCACAGATTTTCCCGATGTTTTCTTCAGTCGTAGACGTCGTAGGCCGGCCGGAGCGAGGGTCATCTTCAATACTCTCTCGTCCTTTAAATTCTACAGCCCACTTTTTCACAGTCGTATATGCCGGAGCAGAATCCCCCAATGTTGTTGACATATCTTTGTGAATCTCTTTTGTAGTTAGTTTTTTTTTAAAGAGATATTTGATGACCGCACGTTGCTCAATTTTCTCCACAAAATTAAGTCTAATTTAAAAACAGATAATGCTATTGGGATAGAATTTTACTATGTGACAACCAGAGAGTAAGCAAATCGAATGAGGTCAGTTACATTTAAATAGTTCAAGTATTTATGTGTTAGGCCGCGAATATTTCGATCTACCCTCGTACTCGTTGTGTTTGCATGGCTGTGTTTCGGTTTGAAGGGTGGGATATGGCGTGAATTTACTGGGTACAGAGGAATAACACCTGAGTCCTCAGGAATGGCAACGCATGGGGGGTATCATGGACGAAACAGTATACTCTGTTATGTCCATGGTACTGCTCATGTCTATAGGCGACGGTTACCACTTTCCATCAGGTGGGCCGTCAGCTTGTTTGCCATTCTAAGTTGTGTAGAAAAATTAAAAAAAAACTATGGTTATGTGTGGGTGTGTATGTGTATATATTCAATTCTAGACAATTGTATCATGGGAACAGGCTACAATCGCGTGTTCATTTCTATTACGGTTTAGTATCAAGATAAATAATATTTTTTTAACCGACTTCAAAAAAAGAAGGTCTCAATTCATTTGTATTTTTTTATGTTTATTACCCCATAACTTCGTCAGTTCTAAACCGATTTGGAAAATTCTTAGTTTATCTGAAAGTATTTATTTACAGTTTTTTCTCATACAAATTTTATCAAAGTCGATACAGTTGTTTAGTTTTGAAATCCAAATAATTAATGTTAACACAATTGAAGTCGATTATTTGTTTGACACAATCGTTAATTATTTAATTTCTACATTTATTTATTTATTTATTCATTAAAAATAATTACAACATTATAACAGCAAAAGCCAAATCAATGTTATAAATCTAGTGTGCTAACATACAAAATTATAATAAATGTCTCTAACCCGACTCTAGACATTTCTGAGTCGCTTCTATTATCTTTGGCAGGCTACTACTAAATATTTGTCTTCTTCAAATCTTTGTCAAACTTTGTATTTATTCTTCCTAATGATACGACATATTATTATAGAATTATACTAAGAATTAACATCTAAGTGATATAAATATCAAGAATAAGTAATTAAAAAAATATTTAAAGATAAAAAAATTATTTTGAAATCACTGCCAGCTGGTAGGGTGCCTAGGATACTTGCTGCATTTCCACGCTGAATAGCAATGGAAATGCGTCGACCAAAGTATAGGCCAGCCTTCTGGTTACCAGAGGTTTCCACCAGCCGGCGTGAAGTCTCTTTGAAAAGACTCATGAACTCTGCTAAAAGCCAACATTGTCGGCCTCTTCATTATTCTCCATCATTTCACACATGCCATGCCCACAGAATGCCTTTAGGATAATTCTGAGCTACCTAAGTCTCTGCAAGATATTTAAGATCATCCCTCCATCTAGTAAGGGTAGCTTTGAAAAGGAAAGAACTATTAGTTAAGGTACTGTTGGCCCTGTTGCTAAAAATATACCCTGCAAGATCGACCTCCACGCGATCCCCCTTGGACAACATTCAGAAATTATTAAATTTCTAACGATGCACCAACCCCAAACAGGTCGACCTCCTCGCGGTTCCCCCTGGAAACTATCATGGTTAATTCCTGATGAATTCATCATGATGGGTTAACTGGCCTGTTTTCATTCTCATCTATCACCCTTCACTGGTGCTCCGCCAGCGTATCCCGTTACCGCAGGCAGGGTTACTATACTATTTTCACCCATCAAAAAAAAAAAAAAAAAACGATGCGCCAACTGACTTGCTTTCATTATTACCTTTTTTATCTCTCACTGGTCTTTCTTTCTCCAAAATTATTTGACCAGATTTTTTTTTTAAGTTTCATTGATTCGCTTGTATAACTAAACTACTATCATATAAAATGCACACAGAACCGCAACCCGTGAGCACAGCTCACGCATGGCCAAGTTTATCTAACAGTTCATCTGGAACATACGAGTATCGATCATATCAGGAGACTGCATTACAGAACAATTAGTCGAAATATTTCTTTTCGAGATTTATAACCGTTTCATTACACACTGGAAATGTTTTACTTCGTGATAATAAATACTTGAATCAGATTTGCATAGCGACGGTTCCGTATTAAGGAAAAAAAAAACATCTGACATGTTTTCATGAACATTCTCACAAGTAGACTAGTTTTTTTTTTTGGCTTCTCACCCTTTTTCTGTAAATATTAATTGTTATTGTATGAAGTTATAGATCTATTTTTATAATTAGTTTTCATTAATTATGACTGTATGCTTCTAAATTTAATAAATAAAATAAAAAAAAGAAAATATCCCGTCTAACAGAATAATTTGTTGTCGTCAATACGTCACGATGAGCCAATTGACCTAACTTCAGCTTCACTGTGAAGTACATAAAAATATCTGTGCTAAACCATTGTTATATATATATATATATATATATATATATATATATATATATATATATATATATATATATATATATATATTTTAGCATCAGAAGTGGAAAATAATTAAAAAAAAGAAGACGGTAGCAACACAAATGATTTAATACTTATTATTACAAAATTATAACAATTTTATAAAAATATTTAAATAATAAATCGAACAAATCACCAATCTTAAGTAATTAAAATAATAATAAACCGATTACAGCAAAACACGTCACACACACAGTCTGCGCTCCTCGAGAGTTGGCGAACGAAAAAGACCAATGCTATGAACTACCCGGTTTTTATAGGCTTGGCTCCCCACTCCTTGCCCCACTCTTTGTTTTAGTAGTCTTAATATCTAACACGGCCTATCCTGACGTAGAGTCGTCCTCGACTCTAGCATCTTCGTCAGTGCTCGATGATAGACACAGGTCTTCCTCTAAGACGTTCTGTGGCGTGCAGGTGCTTCCTTGTGATCCCGATGGTCCTGCTATAGGATCACTATCATCAGAGTTATCTGAAACATATATGAATCATACACACAAAAGCTCGCGTCTTTATCACATTCATTCGTCTATCTTTCACTCGTTATTTAAGGTAGGAAAATTAATTCACTTTCATATTTCAATCATAAAAGGTCTGGGTTATAAAGAGCTCAACTTGGGGACATAGTGGTAAGTTCTTCTCTTCTCTGGGCTGTTCGAAGTCCAAACTGGCAGAGTTGCTACATCTGTGAACAAATCAGGCAAAGGGCGTCCCCAGTACCTGCATCAGCAGAGGCATCACTGAATCGCTTGCTGATACCCGTAAAATCTTTACACACCATTGTAAAGCTTTACGTCACCAGTCAGACAGAGGCATCACTGAATCGCTTGCTCTGACCGGTCCGGGATGGAGGCATCACTGAATCGCACATCCCAATGTACCGTGTACATTTGACTTAGAAGACACACCATGTGAGTCTAACAGGTTACCAACCAGCACAATGTTTATAACTCAGCCAGCCACTGTGTATGAGTGTAGTGAAACAGGGAGGTTATTTTAATGGGTTAGTATTAGTCAGTGGAGGTCGAGCTTGATATGTGTGTATGATGTAATTTTGTGACTGCCTAAGATACAAACATGTACATACAAAATAGTAACGTCAACTTACTTGCAAAAAATGAGGCGCACGTTTCGGGACACCATTCCCCGTGCCACTGAACCATGTATTCTGCTGCCGCTTGTGTAGTCTTCCCGTATGACCCACTCAACAATTTCAACTCATAGCGGCCACTAGGCAAAATCCTGGTGACTTTGTACGGTCCTCGCATTCCTGGGTCCAACTTACCCGTTGATTGCGAGTATTTAATGACAAACACTAAGTCATTGACTTTAAAAATACGAGGTGCACACCGATTTCGATTAACATAATTATTTTGACATTCCCGATTTTTCTCCAATAATTCGTTGGCCCTCGCCCTTCGAATTTCGCGCCAACTTTCCCTATTACATAAAGATCCTTCCACTGCTACGTCTCGTACCAGTAAACGGATAAGTGGCGTCGTTGCTTCGGTGCCAACAAGCAGGTTCAGAGCTGACGTCTGTGTCGTCTTTTGTTTTGTAATATTCAAGATGAGTTGAAGCCGCCATAGCTGATCTGACCATGACGCCACCTTATGGTTGGCTTCGATTCTAATCATGTTAAGTACGGTCCGCACGTACCGTTCTATCTGACCGTTAGAGTGGTGCATCTCAGGTGTTATATAATGTATTGAACAACCGAGTTCGGAGATGAACTTAGTAAAAATGGACGATTCAAACATTCGCCCACGGTCTGTTACTAATAATCTTGGTACACCGAATAATGATATAGCATTAGTGAGTATACGTACAAGTTCGCCTGCGTCTTGCCTATGTATTGCATATAACATACAAAACTTTGTAAAAGCATCTACTATTAGCAACACAAATCTATAACCGTTGGACTCGGGCAATGGTCCTAAAGCGTCTAAGTGCAAAGTATCAAAAGGGGTGTCTGGCTTTTTCCATGAAGTTATTAGCTGGTGTGGAGCCCTGGGTACGCGTTTTTTGGATAAACATACTAAACAATGTATAACGTATTTGTTAACAAATTGTCGTAATCCAGGGAACCAAAAATGTTTAAGTATTAAATCTAGAGTTTTGTCCGCGCCTATATGTTCGTGTTCGTCATGAAAAACAAACAAGAAAGAAAAACAAACTTAACCGATGCCCCTTTGGTATAAAACAAAGTAGTCTCGGTTCATCGCCTACTGGAGAATAGCGATAATAAAGCAAGCCATTTTGATGTATATAGCGTCGAGAATCTAATTCCCATCTTGCAATTTTTGAATCAAACTTTGAGTCTCATCATCGGCGGACTGAGCAATCTCAGCCCAATTACGTGGTTTGGAAATAAAATTAATTTCAGTGACTGTTGGATTATGACTCAAGTAATCAGCGTGCGACATCATTTCACCCTTGCGGTATTCGATATCGAAGGTGAAGTCTTGAAGATAAACCCACCACCTAGCAACACGGGGAAACAGATCCTTTTTCTTCTCGGTGGCCTTGAGAGCATTGCAATCGGTGACAATTTTGAATTTTATACCAATTAAATAATGTCGAAAATGCTGCAACGCCCTCACGACTGCCAAAGTTTCTAATTCATACGAATGATATCTACTCTCCGCGCCCTGTGTTTTCTTACTGTAATATGCTACTACGCGTTTCTTGCCATCGGTTCCTGACTGCATTAATATTGCGCCATAACCGATGCTGCTTGCCGTCGTATGAACTTCCGTTGAAGAGAGGGTTGCATAATATGGGTTCACTGGTTAGACAAGTTATGATTTCCTGACGCGCACGTTCTTGCTCCGGTGTCCAACAGAAGTCAATATTTTTCTTAGTTAGGCATGATATGCAAGCGGTTTTGGTTGCATAATTTTTTATGTAACGTCTAAAATAACCTGACAAGCCTAAGAACTGCCTAACCTGTTTAACGTTTGCGGGAGCCGGTGCGTTCACCAATGCTTCCACCTTACTGGGGCTCGGCCTAACCTGACCTTGGCTCACCATACGTCCTAGGTATTCTACTTGCATCGAGAGAAAGGTACATTTCCGTAAATTAATAGAAAAGCCCGCATTTGTCAGAGTTGTTAACACGTCTCTCAACAGGTTAATACCTTCTTCGACTGTGTGACTCATCAGTAAGACGTCATCTACGTAAACTAACACATTACCAGCCTCAATATGTTTGCGAAGAGTTTCGTTAATGATACGTTGGTATACAATCGGAGAGTTAGTCAATCCGTAGGGCATCTTCAAATATTCAAAATGACCCTCTGGAGTGACAAATGCCGTTCGGTGTATAGACTCCTCATCTATTTGGATTTGATGAAAGCCAGTAGCCATATCTAAACTCGAAAAATATTTAAAGTTACCTAATCGATCTATATGGTCGTCAATGAGAGGCATAGAATAACGGTCTCTAACAGTTACTCGATTTAATGCTCGGAAGTCAACGCACATTCGATCGCTGCCATCTTTCTTTTTCACAAGAAGAATGGGGCTAGCATATTCTGAATTTGAATCGCGAATGATACCTTTTTCTTTTAAATCATGTACTATTTCACGAACTTTGAGTTTCTCTTGATGTGGTAATCTATACGGTCTATAAGCTATAGGAGTGTCATCCTTAACGACAATACTCATTTTGCCTGTAGTAACAGTTGTTGAAGCTGTACCAGATATCAAATAATTTGAAAAGTCATTAATCACTAACATGAGCAAATTGCGATCATCACCTTGAAGAGGTGTATTGAGTGGGTCTTTTGTATTGGGGACTACCGTATTTACTTGCTGTTGTGTCATAGGTGAACGCGTTAAATATTGTTTATCTTTAGACCTAACATAAGTGACACCATCGCGATTAAGTATATCCGTACCTATTATCAAAGGAAAATGCGATCATGACTCTGGAACGACTACATAATCCGCTTCAAGAGTAATTTCATCAAATTCGATAGTCAACGTTACATAAGAATTGGCATGAATTACTGTTGCACTGATTCCCTTTAACGCACAATTAATAGGTTTTAATTCACATGAAAGATATTTTACTACCGGATGATATAAGCGAAATATTCAAGGCGCCACTATCAATGAGTGCGTCAACGGGAATACCCTGTATTACCGCTGTTACTACGTCTTTGCTTCGAGAGGGATCCGTTAATAAAAGGGTAGTGCATAAATTTACGTTTCGTTTATTACGCATGTTCGATCTTTCTTTCGCGAAACAATTTTCCTGCCTGATTCCGGTTTCTTACAAAAGTCACATTTTGTTGTTTTGTATTCCGAAG